>NC_051182.1:148022049-148323341 GCF_013339695.2 Rhipicephalus sanguineus
CCAGCGTCGACTTCATTCAGCATGTCATCATCATCGACCAGGTTGGTTTCTTTTTTCTTTTGTTGTTTTGTAGATTCCTGCGTTCGTCCTCGTCTGTCGTGTTTCTTCTTGTCAGTATTAATTTGTTTGTGCCTAAATCTAGTCGTCACTAGATCCTAATATCTAGTAATCTAGTTAAATCTTTAGGTGAACATGAGAGAACCCCAGGTGGTTGAAATTTCTGGTGCCCTACACTAGTCTCTCATACTCGTATCATTTTGGGACTTAAAACCCCAAGAATTATTACCTAATGAAATTTAATTGTCTTCCTTTTTTTCCGTTCTTGCACTACAATTGCAAATTTCCTAGTCCCTGCTGCTGCCAACCTGTAAAAGGTGCGAGACCTTTATCAAGCACTCCTCGCTTTTAGTCTCAAGCCTTCCGTCAACCCTTGTATTGATAGGAAATAGATAAGAATAATAATTAATAATAAGATGACTGCTGTCAGTCGATTACTGTCAGTTTTATTACAGTCCGTGTCTTTCCAGTTTTAGTGTTATTGCGATGTTAACATTTGCCCTCATTTATTTCCTCGCCCAGGCGCACATGGTTGCTACCTTGGTCAGTCTCTCGCCTGATCCAAGATCTCTGGAGCAGTGCTCATGGTAACTGTCTCATTCTTTAGGAGTGCAGGTTTTTGGGCTAGTTGGTTGCTCTAAATAACTCCTTAGTGCTGGATTGACAGGACGTGAAAGACTGCAGGACATGTGCATGTCCTGTCATCTTTCACGTCCAGTCTTTTTAATGCCATGGCATAATTTCTATCGTGTCTTCTGTGTCCGCTTCGGTCTTCTAACGAGTAACCAATCTGTTGCAGGTCACATGATCTGTTCTTCATCGTCTCATCCACTTCAGCGAATGAGGCGAATGAAGAACAGTCTTGCACAACGGTCATGCGTAATAGTGCAGGCATCCTGCACTATTGCGCATGACGTCTTGCTCAACATCGCCCTACACCGGTCCGCGTAAGTTTAAGCAATCCTCTTGCCTCGCAAACTGTCGGAAGTAACGAGCTATTCCCGTGTCATTTCAGCTTGTCAACTTTTGCTTCTGGCAAAAGTTGATTGGGCATTCTTCCCCGGCTGGAGCATGCAGTCTGCTGTGCGGTACCTCTCGTAAGTATGTCGTATACTTCGGGCAATGCATGTACGCAATGTATTTCATGACTGGTAACGGTCATGGTGGCTTAGCAGCTAAGGTGTCGTGCTTCTAAGCTTGAGGACATGAGTACACTTCCCAGCTACGGATGCTACATTTTGATGTAGGAGAAACGCAGCAACACCAGTGCACAGTACTCGCAGATTGAAGCAAAACATTTTTTTCAGTATAACGACTCCCTCTCTGTTCAGACATGGGGCTAACCGATGGCTGAGTAGGAACCTACCTAGTAGCCCCCCTCCCCCCCCCTCCTGCCTAGCTTCTCCGGACCTCAACAAAGTTGTTTACTACTACTAGTATAACTACTTGTATGAGCAATCTGTCTGCTAAAGCTAAGCAAATGTGGCCACCATAGGGCAAATCTGGCTCTAAAGCAAAGGTTGGCTTCCGTACAAGTGTTTAAAGTCAAAATTATGCTGCTATATATGACGTGACCTGTACACCCACCGTGAAATTGAAGGTACTAGCCTTGCTTAACAATCATTTTTTTTTTTTCAATCGGTGAATACTGTACCTAGATTTTGGTGAATGTTTACAGGGTTCTGGCTAGTTGAAAGTAATCAGCAGTTCTCTGCCATATACGGTGTGCCTTGTAATCGTATCGTTGTTATGGCATGTAAGACTGCAGAATTTGATTAATGTAACCAATGATGCGTGTGTCGTTGCAGCTCTGCAAACTGTTGGTGTCGCCGAGGCCACGTGCTGCTAACGAGGGGCCATGGACAAGGATCGAGCTGCTTCCCTGCCAATTAACAGAACAGACCAGCTTCATCAGCGGCATCGAATTGGTGAGGGTGTGGAGTGAGAGTAACAGGGCTGGCGAAGGTGGCATGCTTTCAACGACCATTGCCACATGCCAATTTTCTTGCACCATCGAATCTTAACGTTAATCGTGCAGGGAACCACGTAGCTAAACTTCGGCACAGTTGTTGCCGTGATGGCTCTTCTCCACGATGAAACCGAAAGGGGACTAGCTGGTGTGGCGGCGCATATAGCTTCGGGCTTTGTGAACCTGAAGTCGTATGCGTCTTTAATGGCAGGTAGTGGCCGCAGTGAAAGGACAAGCAACACAACACTCACAAACATGATAGTTTTACCCTAGGCAGGTCGCGTACAGGACGTCCTGGGGAGGTTGGCGCCGGACTGTAAAGGCCAACATAGGTGGGTATTACCTTGCTGGTGCTTGTCATTCGGTTGTAGTACTCTGCCGGTGCCTGTCTTCCCAAACGTCCACCCACTAAGTCCTGCTGCGGCCACTGTCACCACACGAGTCGTGTGGCAAGGGGGACGTTTAGCGGACACTAGGCAGGTTTTAGCTAACACTAGGCAGGTTGTAGCGTTTGGAAGTCCCCTTGCGTTTTCATCGGGAGGAGGGCCCACTTCGGATTCCGTTGCGCTCCCGGCCACCGTTTCGTGCCTGTTAATTCTGGTACGAAACATGGTTTCCACAGGTGCAAGACGGCGTTAGGAGTTTTCTCAACTGCTTAATTGTTGTGTTAACTAAATGCCATAGACTTGTATCAGCAGTCCCAGTGAGTAGTGTCCATGCCGCGATGGATGTACAGGCAAGTTTTTCGTATTCTATAACCTCAGGTCTACGCTTGTTAACAGTTCCTGTTAGTATATTGCAGTCGCTGTCCTTCTACGGTTTGTGTTCCATTTCTACGGTCACGCTTGCCCTCCGGTTTGTCTTCAAGCCTGGTCTTCAATGATCCTGACCTTGGAGAAGATCGTGCATGGATCACCAGTGGGCCCTTGCAGTTGGGATTCGTACGTGCTGTGCATCAACCACGTTTTTTCCACTTTCCTTATTTCAAGAGTTCTCCTCAACTGTCGTTTCAGTTCCCGGTGGCCGTATTGGTATGCTCAACGCAAGGTGGCTGCCATGTTCCTGCGTGGGTCTATACAAGCCCCCAGAGCCAGTGTTCGAGTGCTGTCAAGTAAGTTCAAGCGCCATCAGGAGACAGTACAAATCTTGTTCAGGCAAGACGTCTGGCCTTCAGTGGCTGCCTTGCAACCTCTCAAATGTATACTGTAAGCCTGTAAAAGTGCAAGTACAATCGTGAGCAGTGCGAGCAGGAACACGCGAGCGCATGGCGGGGAGATTTGAGGCGGCCACTGTCGGAAACACTGGAAAGGGTACTGCGGTTTCGCTAAATGTCTGTACACCAGTCTCTCTATTGCTAATAAAAAAAAAAACTGCAGCTCATTGCGCATCTCGGGCCACTCAAGGCGGGTATGACAAGCAGAGCACGGCAGTGTGCAGTCTATATATTATATCATGGTTTTCGGATGTTAAACCCCTGCAATTATTATAGTGCAGTCTATAGCTCTATGCAAAATCCCGCTTTTCCAATAGCTTCTGTGCGTGGAACACAAAAAAAATCGGGATACAGCAAAATAGTTTAAAAAGTGGTACTTTGCTGCGCATGAGTGCTACAATAGGTGCTGCAATATCAAGCTCTGGTTCCATTTCACGCATCGTAAAACTGGATGTGTGGTGGGAGTGAGTTCACAAAAAGTCACCCTTTCCACACTATTTTTCAGCACTACCAGTGTCTGTCAAATTGGGGTTTGATGCTATTCGCCGCACGCTCGTGTTCTGTCGTAGTGCTCGTGATAGTACTAAGTTGCGCATATTCAGTACTACAAACTGCCTTGTATGACATTACAGGTCCTCAACCTGCGCAACCTGCTACTTTCTTCGTTTGCACCAGGAGAGCAGACATCTGCCCACCCCCATCGCATTTCCCTGCTGGCGCTGAACGGGTCTTGCTGGTTGACATCCTCTCAACCAACACAGCCTCGCCTGAGAATCTCTTGTACTTTCGAGCAATGCGGTGGAATTACAATGGGAATATGCTTTAGCAGAGTGTACTGCTAGGTGAACTGGTGCATAGCTTAAGATTTGTGGCACAAACTGAGAACAAGGAAAGAATTGACTAGGAACGCCAGCATCCTATCCAGTCTTCTCACTCGTTCTCAGTTTGCACCACAAACCTTTCATTAAAGGGGCCATGACACTGAATTTTCTATCATAATGGGTGCCATGTGGATTAATCCTCATATGTCCACAAACAAGCTGGTCAAAATTGCAGTGCATTTGGTCGAGCACCTACTTGATAACTGAATATTTTTTATAAACACGAGAGCGTACCGAGGATCGGGCAGCACTGGCGCACTTGTGAACTGTGACGCAACAAGCTACTTGCTTTGCAAGCGTCGGCATTCTGGCCAATTCCGGTGAAGTTTTGTTCTGTATCCAGCTGCGTATGCTGTCGAGCTATTTCAGCTTTCTTCAGCTTCGCATTGAAACTAAACAAGTTTGCAGCTGCTGAAACTTTGCTAGAAGATGAAGACTCCGCTCCATGCAGCACATGACGCCGCACACGCCATGGCAAAATCGCAGTTGCCGGTGGTTGTACAGGTTTATAGCTGGTGACTTCAGGGATTATTTTGCACCGAAACATTGTTTTGCAATCCAATTTTCATATACGTACAGGCACAATAGACCCTCTACTTCTATCTTTTGCTGAAAACCATAAATTGTCTGACCATGTCATGGCCCCTTTCAGACAATGGGACACTGGTTTTTAGACTTGGTTCACATATGGCTGTGCTGAAACATGCAGACTTTTCATGGCACTTGCACCCAGTGGCTTGGCAGCTGCGGCGTTGCATTTAGCTGGGAGCAAAATGCAGACACCTGTTTAGTTGTAAATTTAGGTCCACATTGGCAACTACATCAAATGAAGAGCCCAAGTCCAACATGCATGTCATCTTGCCGCAGTTTTGGAAAATAGAATCTTAAATTTACAATTATTTCTACTTGGGTAACTGTGAGACTTGTCAATGCAGCTTTGCAAAGGGCGGTGACACCTGGACTGCAAAACCAGGAACCACTGACGACGAGGTGCACCGCCAGTAATTCGTCGGGGACCACTGAAATGACCATCATTGCTGCGAGCTTCTCTAGTGGCACCAAGTTGGCAGGTAAGCCCGTGGTAGGCTGGCAAGGGTGGACATGTTCACGGTATATTGCCACTTGCCATAGTTTCTAGTATCGCCAAACTTTGAAGGTTGCGGGGCAATTTAACGCGTTATCTACTGTGTATAGTTTCCTCTTGGTCAAGGAGCTTCCACTTACGGTCGGGCTACTTGTGTGAAGTGCATTACATTATCCATTTGTGAGATGCATTATTGACGGTCTATAAATGCGTGATATTTACACTGTGATGCCAAGGTTCTGGAGACCAAAGTTAAAGCAAGTGGAAGTGATGGCATACTGTATTTTACAGCACTTAATTGCAATTGCAATGTAAATAATTATACAACTATTGTACATTCAGTAGTGCTATAGTTATTCATAGACTGAATTCAACGACCTGCTCAAATTACATGCTGTAGTGATCTGTTGGCAGCGAGCATTTACAGAAAGGTAAAAATCTTAATTCCTGCCGAAACACCCAATGTCCGTCTCGTTAAACGCTGTACTGCCTTCATCAAAGCATTTGTGTAGCAAAATATTCTAACCATAAGTTATATAAAGGAACTTTAGGCAACAATAATTCTTAATTAACAATCAGCTCAGTGTTCACGGTAGTTTCCTTGCCAATAGTGCACAGAAATGTCGAGCCTCCAAATGAGGACGCTGTGTCGCAAAGAGTTATAGGCATGTGCGAATATTCAAGCACTTCAAATATTCAAATGAATATTATAGTATACGAATTCGCTTCGACGCGAATTTAAATTATTCGAAATTTAGAAGTACTAGTTCGAATAAACGAATAGGTGTATATTAGACTGCATGTAACCTCCCTGTAAAGGTTGTTTCACTGCGGTCAGTAGTATTATGCTGTGGAAACACTTGTCCAGGAAACATCCGCACTGCTGCAAAGCCCCATTTCAAGGTTAAATGAACGTATTGCTGTCACATCAATTAATCATTTTTTAAGCATAAGAGCGTGTTATACGAGCTGATATGATACATTAGTAAAGTTTAAAACTTACCACTCATCACTTGCATCCTACTGAAATTCAAATCCTGCTACTCTTCAGAGTTGCTTCCAGTTCACTTCGAACCAAAAATTGACATTCACACTTTTTAAATATTAAATTTTAAATTTTGTACAGGTTGGTTCAGTCATGACAAATGTGCTCACTTTTCTTTATAATACGGGATATATACTATTTCATTCGAAACTGTTCGCTTCGAACCTACAATTTACTATTCGCACATCCCTAGTTATATGCACTCTAGCCAGCTCGTGTACGTTGTGTATATTGGTAAAACAGGTCTATCACGTCGTGCCATGTTTAACAGGTGGCTGGCTTTTTCTTGCAGCTCTGCATCTGGCGCACGCAATGGACAATCCCACAGGTCCTTTGTGCCATTTCATCCAGTTCTTGCTCTACCAAAGATGACGTCCACGGTTTGACCGTCCATCAGCAGACAGTTTCTTCTTCCTGCTAATGGCCACTGCGTTCTCTTAATGAACCTTAGCTCGGCGATCTGCAGTGACTTGTGTAAGTACATCTACATTGGAGTAACGAGAGAGATGCAAGGGAAGAACACTAAAACAAGCACACTCTGAACTCGGTTTATTTGTGAAAAGTACGCACACATACACACACCCAGGCTAACTCTAGAGCACGTGCAAGATATTACAAAAATTCACAAAACAGTGACTGAGTGCACAGAAAAATAAAATCTACAACAACGTGCAGCAGAAAGTACAAAGCGATCAAGTAGCACCCAAAAAAGTGGATTCTTTGTAATTAGTACTAGTTATCTGAACATCTGTTCATGCAAAAGGCTTCGGTTATTTCTAGTGTCAGCTTATTTCTGCAACAAACAAGATCTGTGTTTGTCAAAGAGCACACACCATTAAACTGGGTTGAGTCGGCACTTGTCTTCTTCCCTTAAGTCTTAGTTTGTTGTGTGTGTGTATGCTGCAAGACATTCTATAATGAATTCCTACCAACTCTCCCAGTTTTAAATACTTTTGCTTTAAGAATAGTGCTCAAATACTCAAATGCAATAATTAAGGGCTAAGCAATGCACAAGCTTGTTTCCAGTCCTCAGTTTGTGCCATACTGGTCTGGTTTCGATGCGAGCGCTTGAATCAGTCATTATCTGTAGTGGCCATATTCGCTGTTACATGACGCTGTTATCTTGAGCAGTTGCGAATGCCAGTCAATATAGTACTATAAATTTCGGTGCATTTTCAATACAGGAGCATCGATCTATCAACATGAAGGTGGCTCACTTTTTTCTTCTAGCTTGCCAACCTTTGCACCTGGTACACGCAAGGGACGATCCCGCAGGTCCTTGTACGTCATCCACTCCTTGCTCCCCGGAAGATGTCTCCACCAGACCATCCCTCAGCAGAAGACATCCCTCAGCAGAAGACATCCCTCAGCAGGGTTTCTTCTCCCTGCTAGCACCCACCGCGCTCTCCTGGTGGACCTCTGCTAAGTGATCTGCAATAACGCGCGTAAGTGCATCTACATTGAGTAACAAGGGTACAGTGTGGACGGAATCAAATGCAACAATTTAGGGCTAAGCAATGCAGAAACTTATTTCCAGTCTTCAGTTCGTGCCATGTTGGTGTCATTTCAACGCGAGCACTTGCGTTAGTCAACACTGCCTTTAGCAGCCGGATTCTTAGTGACATGACATGTTTATCTCGAGCAGTTGTGTATACTGCAACTACAGATTTTGTTTCTGTTAAAATGAGGAAAATAAACTGAGCAAAGGTATAGATAATGAGACATTACATTTTTCATGAGTTGAGTGCAGCACTCAAAACATAGTATACTTGTGTCCCTGCTCTTTTTTTAATCAAGCAATGGAGGAATTGCAAGCCAAGTTGAAGTTCGCAAAACACTTCCATTTTAGAGTGAGATGCCCTCAGCCTCTTGGCAGAAGTTTTAGCAATCTATAGTACAACTTATGACACTGCTTTAAAAATACTGAATCTAATACTAATGGTGCAATTTTTCAGGCTGTTATCTACTCAAGATAACTAAACTTGCTTCCTTGCAATGTGCTGATAACATCTATAATTGATCTCAATGTGTCATGTGATGTTCCAAACTTGGTGTTACAACTAGTGTATATCTGTAAAACAGGTGCATCATATCTCACAATGGTTAACAGGTGGCTCTTTTTCCTTCTAGCTTGCCAATCTCTGCATCTGGTGCATGCAATGGACGATCCTGCGGGTCCTTTACGTGCATCTAGTCATTGCTTCATGAACTTCCTCGGTCGAACATCCTTCAGACGAGTATTTGATCTCGGGCAAGTACATTCTATTTTTCTGGGGACGCTTTTTGTGGGCTATGTTTGCATATTTCCAAGCGCTAGTAAGCCGTCCTGTAATGAAATATTCTGCAGCATTGGGAACGATCATCTCTTGGAATCCGGTCTTACCAGATCATGTTAAGGAGAGCAGTGGAAATTTTGTAATGTGCATGAGCGCAGACTCCCGGAGCAGTGCAGTATATGTGGGTGTGTCCAAATTCGTTGTGTGAAATCGGCACCAATAATGAATTTCGAGACCATGCGCATGTCAGCAGAAAGATGTCCATGTGTTTGTATACCAGTACCTGCTGTCCCACGTATCTACGTGGTTTGTCGCATAAAATGAGAGTGAGTCTGGTAAAAAGAATTCATTGATCAGATCGGTACTTCTTAAAATTCTTCCAAATGGTTTCCTTGTGCATGGATACACCACTGCCAATAGATTCCCACGCAGCAAAGGCTCCCTAAAAGCCCCGATGTGAAGCAGGCAAACTTCTTGCCGTGTGCAAAGCTCAAGAAAAGCCTGAAATGTCAGTTTCGGCAATTATACGGGCTGTACGTCTGCGATAAGTCTCATCATCTGACTTTCAGGGAGCCTTTGCAGCTTGGGAATCGCATTGGAAGTGGTCTATCCATGCCCAAGGAGACAGTTTCGAAGAATTTTATATGTACTGATCAGATCAATTAATCACTTTTAACAGAGCCAGTCTAATTACTCTACCGACAAACCCTTTCTGTTCCTGCACTTCCCATTTTAGTTTAGGACTGACAATTAAACTGGTTGGTATGGAATCATAATTATGAAATGACACTGTGAACTAAGACTAAATCACGGAGGAACACGCTAAACACAAGTACCTCAATGGATAGAGGGTTTCTTTTTAAGTTATCTGTGTGTAGCCACGTGTCGGTATATATTTGTGTTCAGCACATGTGCATAGAAGTTCAGTTGTGAGTTCGGCGTGCGTTTCATGTGTTCCTCATAATTTTGTCATGCTTTGTGGTGCCGCTTCGTAATTATGAATCCTATTTAATGCCTCGCGCTGCTTTTACTACCAGACTACAGTGCAGTGTACAATGATAGTCATGTGCAAATAACAGATGCTTTCGAATTGTAGATGAGATTTCTACGCTTGCATGTGCACACCACTATAGTTGCACGTGTTTCATGGGCAGGTGATGAAACTTATGGGAAATACATTTAACTGACACTTTAACCACTCGACTCTCATCTAGATTTAGCACACCAATACACCTGGAGACATATGCTTACGGCACATCGACTCCGCTGTGGAGCTGCATTTTTGCTGTTAACTAATTGTGTAGGTTGCGAAAGCTTCAAAAGGCTGAAAGTAGTTACTCTTCCTAGGCTGAGCAGGCATTTGGCTTTAATATAGTGTCCCCCATAAACTTGTGTTGCTATGTGTACCTTAACAAATAAATCTAACAGGCAATTAAGCTAAAGAAAGCATAGGTGGCACTATTTGTTCTTAACTGTAATGTAATAATATAATATATAGTAGCAAAACAGCCATTTGGGCTAATTAGTAACGGTTCATATCTTAAAGCAAAAGGGCGCACTGCGGGAACAAGGACATAAGGGAAGAACATAACATAAATTGAAAGGAATTAAAGTGGTCGAAAAAGCACCCATTGCATTCATGGGATCTGAATCCACAACCTTCAAATTACTCGTTCAATGCTCTACCAATCAAACTATGATGATATGCGTGTCCCCATCCACTTTGTTGGGGATCTGCGTACATGCAATCCCCGGGAGTGTTAGCCAGCACACCACTTCTAGCGAAGGGGGAGATTGTGACATTATTTTCACCAGAAGGTGTCATGTGATCATTGCACGAGACGGCTGCTGACTAACAAACCCTCTTATACTAACTTAAGATATTAACTTTGCCGGGCCGAGGCCCTCACTATGAATGAACGAAAGAGGAATTTTTTTCC
The DNA here is from genome assembly GCF_013339695.2 of Rhipicephalus sanguineus. Classification (NCBI taxonomy): domain Eukaryota; kingdom Metazoa; phylum Arthropoda; class Arachnida; order Ixodida; family Ixodidae; genus Rhipicephalus; species Rhipicephalus sanguineus. The sequence continues at coordinate 148,032,515 of NC_051182.1, forward strand.
AAGAGAAGGGGTGGCACTTCTCCGGATCTTTAAATAAAGTTCTCCGTACCGTACTCCCATTTCTTTGCTAAACACAACCGCATAAATCCAACAGTTAGCCCAGGGTAAGCATAGGGGACAATGTTGTATTTAACTGTAGTGTAGCAATTATGACATAAATTAAAGCAGACAAAAAATCACCCTTTCGGTTGGTGGGATTCGAACCCACAACCTATGAATGTCTCATCGATGCTCTACCAATTATGGCAAAAAAAATTCTTTTGTCCATTCCTAGGCTGAGCAGAAATTCGCCTTTGTCTCAAATACTATAGTGTCCCCCGTAAACTTGCATTGCTGTGTGTCCCTTGTGTAGTATCTGCATGACGTCTAAATATCAAATCTTGGTGTCCTTACAGCTTTTCGACCTTCAATCCGATTCAGTGGGCGCCATGTCTGAACCCACATCGCCTTAAGTGTCCAGCCAGTGCCTCCAGGGGGCAAGGTGATCCTCCTGTACTGTGGCCAAGGCATCACTTGGTCCACGACTCTCCTTCGGGTTCCCACCTCTTGCTCAGCTTCTGCGGAGTGTATCGTGCGTGGAAACCCATCGCTGCAGCCTGCCCCTCTCCGTATGAGGACTGTTTCGTGTTGCTGTTCGTCATTGCTCTGCTGCGACTACTAGTGGATGAGAAGTGGGAGGCACACTGCTGCTCACCCTGCCCCAGCGAGACTTATGCCAGCAATCTCTGGATCCGCCCAGGGCGACCAGCTCTTCATAATACTCTGTGCAACGCATTTGTGCCGGTGATTTATAGCCTAGCGATGCACTGTGTTGTGGGAAGAATAAGCCAATGGTTTGCAGAATCTACCTGTTTAAAAATATTAGTATGCTGTGCTATACAGTGCATCTCGTGTTCTTAGAGACTGTCAAATATATTGGACCAATGTCGTCGATTAAAATTGCACCAATGTAACGTTTCGTGCAATATTTCACCATGCTAATGTTTCACCACCATATACAATCGCAGTGCGATTGATCGACCCATCTACATGTTTTTGTTGGCCATATGATAGAGGCATCCACTCACATTGTGCATTGTAGTGGCATATTGATGCTCTTTTGTGTTAAACTGCATGGAAAGCTGTGCAAATTCGTACGAATTCGTGTTCTATAACTCTGTACGGCAGGGAGGCTCCTTCTGTGTGCATGTGTTTGTTGCGTATTTTGGGCGATACGCGTTCCATGTCACCCATTCACAACTTGACTCGGTAGCTCCTTCGGTTCAGTTTTGAGGTTATTGTGTGGATGCACTCGGCAGGTTCTCATTTGTCCAAGCGGTTAAGCGGTTCAGCTGAAGCATCACCAATCGTTACGTGGGGGTGATCGAGTCTTCACTTCTTTGGAATCTGTTCGCTTCGGACGTCCCGGTTGGAGGGAGTCCGGAGCATTGGTATATGGTCCAATGCTAACACTTGAACATCTTCCTGCGTATAGTGCATGACTTTGTCTAAGTACCTGCTACATCCTTGGGTTCGTCTCCGCTGGTATATGCTTTCAAACTCTGCAGTCTCCTTTGCATGCTTCAGTCTTGCTTCACTTGTAACATGCAAGACCATCAATATGCCAAAAAGCACACGATGTGACTGGAGGGGTATGTGGGGGCGGGCCATAATTATGGCAAACAAAAACTTGTAGCTGGATGGGAGTCTGTTTTGACATGTGTGGCGTGTAATGCTTACCTTTTTAGTCTGGTACTGTAGTGTTCTTCTATATGCTTTTGTAGGAAATGTATACAGGGGACAAGCACCGTGTGGCAGCACAATGGTGTACTGTACTTTTTGAGTGAAGACTGTTTCTCGGTAAAGTTCTAGAATGTTGACACATTGTTAGTCGGGGAATCATGCGTACGTGCGTGCTGTTGAGCACCCTTTGAATGTTGAAGTTGTTTTGGCCAGATACAACAGCTATAGCCGGATACAACTTTCGAAAACTGGAGAGGCCCTGCCCAGATAACCGAAGCGCGGCAGCCGGTTGCCTCGGTGACTACAGAAATAGTCGTGCTCATGCACTCGGCAGTGTTCTCCAAAGGTGGGGTCTCGCCATCAGTCAAGCTGTTGATGTCAGCCTGGAGTGTGTGCCCATGGGTGCAGGCTTGTGTGAATGCACCTTTGAGGAGGAAATGCCGCTGGCTTCTAAAGTTGTATCCGTCAGTCTGGTAGGGTGCAAAGTTTTATTTCAAGACTTTATTAGTGAAACATCATTTAATGAAAAAATGCTTAGAAGTATTGAAGCTTGTGTTAAATTGGTTGTTATTTGCTGCTCTGCAAATCTGCTGCTGTACAATGTTCCTTTCTAGTATTGTTCCACATTTACCAAGTACTTCTAGGCCTCTACCATTGTATTTTTTTCTTCCTTTTGCTAAGACATATTGTTGCTACATGGCTTGTCCGATTGCGAGTATGTATCAGTATGCCGTATGTTGTCCGTTCTAATCCATAGTACTACCACTTGTCTTCACCCAGTAAAGTGTGAATTTCCATGTAGATACTATCTTTATGCCCAGACTATACGTGCAGGTTTCCAAACCGTATTCTTTGTCAAAGAACTTGTGCTGCTGTGTTCGTTCACATTCTTTGTGTACCAAATATAAATTTTGTGGTCGCTACAATTTGTTCAAATAAAACGTACATTGTGTGTTATGTTATCTTTCTTATGGAGCGCTCGCTGGTGCTCAGCTAGTCGAGCACTTCTCTGCACAGTCGGGCTTGCCATACCAGGTAAGGTGGTGAAAGGTGTTGCTCTATATAAGAGTCATTCATGGACTAGACATTTGAGCTGCAAGTTGCTCAGATGAAACCACAAGTTATGTTTTTCCTTTGTTCGTTTTCTCCTTGATGTGGATTGAAGTCCCGTCAAGGAGATGATCGACGTCGATGAAGCAGGAGGCAGGTTGGAGGTAATGAAAACTTGAAGGTATATTGCAGCGAAATATTTACAGTCATATGTACATCTTGCCGAAGCACACTGATGATAACATAGACATCAACAGCATCTTACTCTTCTACTTAACTTTTCTTAAGTTAGAGCCTAGAACACTGTTACTACATACGAAGAACCGAGTCTCACTGTTCGACCACCAAGTGGTTACGGCCCAGACGAAAGTTGCATCGTACGGAGTCTTACTGATCGATCAGTTTAGTGATTACAGCCTAGACTGAAGGGAAACGAATTCCGTCCAGTCTTAAGTACCTTGCGGTAACAAAGAAAAGGGGAGGTGGCCACTGGTGGTCCGCCTCGACATTCCCTTATCCAATCCGTTCATTCTCAGATTAAGCCACTCCCTACCGGGCTGTCCTTAATCTCGACAGCAGTGTCTTTACAGCGCAGACAGGCGTTTTGGCACTCTTTCCCATCATGGCTCTCCCTCTCCTTCCCACGCTCTCAGGGATTCTCACGGTCGAAATACATCTGTATTTTAGCCCTGGTGCATTCACGCCATTTTCCCATACACATCGAGTTGAACTCGCGGTGCCAGTCGTTAAACCGTTCCGGGAAAGAAAAGGCGTCTGCGTGACCCTGCCTCCCACGCATTCGACCTTGCATTGTTGCAAAAGCACATCTTGGTCCGTGTTGGGGTCACGCATACTGTCGCCTCGAGCGACTGCTTAGAGCGGGGGATGTCCTCCTCATTTTCCCACACATTCAGGCCGCCGACCTCTGAGAACGGTCGCCTGACCGCAACCCATGCTGGCCATCGGGGCAGACAAGCTTGCTCAAAGGAAGCCGTTTGCTTTCTCTTGATAATTGCCCAGCGAAAAGACCAGGCAGGGGGAGAGCCGAGAAAGAAGCTTTGTACGACGTACCGTGCCGCGCCGTCCTGTCTGCAGGATCGACTTATGAGCGGCAAACATAACACGTCCCCCCTAAAGAGTACGCTGGGCTGTTCTACGCTCAGTGGTACGATAAATCACTGCCGCGATTAGGTCACTGGACTTTCTAACCATACAACAGTCTACACAAACATCAAACACAATTGCGAGACAACACGACAGGAGAATACAAGAAACGTAAACAAGTACATGCTAAACAATCAAGCACACCATTGCTGCTTCAAGCAGTATGATCACTAGTGTCTGTTTCCTGAATTCACAATCACACAGTCCACAATATACAGCAGCAAGTGGGCAGGAACATTCACGTCCCCCCCCCCCCCCCCCCCAGTTGGCATGGCACTGTTATTCTGATGGCTTCCATAAACTATTCTGGAGCCTTGATAATGCATCCGCATTACCGTGACATACGCCCTTCCGATGTTGTACTGACACATGATATCGCTGCAACGCCAGCGCCCATCTTGTCAATTTCGCCCCGTGCGGAGTCGAAGTTGTAAGGTACGACAGCGGATTGTGGTCGGAAACGACGTTTACTATGGCACCAAAAAGCCAGTAGTCAAACTTCTTTAAGGCCCATATTATTGCGAACGCTTCCCTCTCAATAGTCGACCAGCGAATCTGGGTCGGTGAGAAGCGGTGACTTGCAAAGGCGATAGGCTTCTCTTGCCCCTCGGCTGACATTTGCGCCAAACATGCTCCCGCCGCCGTAGCTGATGTGTCTGTGAAAAGCCAGTAGGGCTGAGATGGCTCTGGAGTGTTAAGCGCCACGGCCTCGCACAAAGATTGTTTGAGAATCTCAAATGCTGTCTGGGCTTCCTCCGGCCAGTGTATCTTATTAGGTACCGCTTTCTTTGTTAACAGCGTGAGCGGGCTCGTCACCTCTGCGTATCCTCGGACGTACTCGCGATAGTAGCCACAAAGTCCTAACAGGCTGCGTAGTTCCTTTTTGGTGCGCGGTGGTACCAGGTTCTTAATCGCTGCTATTTTTTCAGGGTCTGGTGCATGTGTCCCTGAACCGACAATATGCCCCAGGTAATGTATGCGGGATTGCGCAACCTGACACTTCTCCGGACTGGCTTTCAGTCCCGCCTTATCTAAGACCTTAAGAATAATGTCGAGATGCTTTAGGTGCTCCTCCCAAGTACTAGAAAAAATAGCAATATCATCAAGGTATGCCGTGGCATACATTTGATGTTGCGCCAAGAGTTTATTCACCATTCTTTGAAAGGTTGCCGCGGAATTTTTTAGCCCGAAAGGCATCACTTTCCATGCGTACTGACCCTCGTGCGTTACAAACGCGGTGAATTTCTGACTCTTCTCTTCCATCGGTACCTGCCAGTACCCGCGCCTAAGGTCCACTACCGTGATGAACTGCGCTCTGCCTACTCGGAAAATCAATTCCTGAGGATTCATCATAGGGAACGCATCCACTTTGGTGACAGCATTTAACGCCCTATAGTCCACACACATGCGGATAGTCCCATCTTTCTTTCCGACGCATACTACCGGGTGTGCGAACTCACTCTCCGTGGGGTAGATCAACTTCGAAGTCAAAAGTTCGTCAACTTGCCGGCTGACTTCCTTCTTTAATAGTTCCGGCACCCGATAAGGAAACACCTTTTTTGGCTGGTGGCTCGGTTCTATTTCTATCTTATGTTCCTCTACCTTCGCTATACCCGGGGTGCCGTCAAAGAGTGTGCAATGTCTTTGGAACACCGCCTGTACTTCCGCCTGTGCGTCAGCATCAAGGTGAGCAACCTTCTCGCTCGTTAGCACTAGCTCTTCCCGCTTTATAGTGGTTGGTTGTGGAGCATATTCCACCTCCCCAAAATCATGGTCCTCATCGAAGACTACCCCAATATGACTGACCCTTGCATAGTAAGGTCGAATGTTGTTGGCGTGGACACTTTTCACCTTTCCCGCAGATGTTTCAACGCGGTAAGAATGTTCGCGCTCACGTCCAACCACTGTGAATGGGCCTAGCCATTTAGGTGACATCTTACAATTCCGATCATTGTCGAAAACCACAACTTGGTCGCCAACGTTAAAAGCTTTGAGCCTGGTGCTGCGATTATACGCACTGGCGTAACTCTCCTGATGAGTTGCACTCATTAGCTCAGCAATATTAGCGGCAGTCTCGAGCTGCTCTTTAAGTTGCTGTAAATATATTAGCGGGGCTTTCTCTCAACGTTGCCGGCACCGGCATTTCTCCCGTCCACGTCCTCTGCAGTATTAGAAGCGGTCCCGTGGGATTCCTTCCATACAATAGACGAAACGGAGCTACTCCGGTTACCTCATGGGGAACTTCCCGATAAGCCCATAAAACCATTGGGATCAATTTGTCCCAATTCTTGGAGTCTCTCTGAATGACATGATACAACATGTTTTTCAGTACCCGATTCCACCTCTCTACAACTCCATTACTCTCTGGGTGTTCTGGGGTTGAGAATCTTGGTGTGCAGCCTAATTTCTCCAGCATCGTTTGCGTGAGCTGAGATTTAAAATTAGTGCCTTGATCGGAGCAGATCATCTCCGGAACGCCTGTGCGACTGAAGATCTCAATCAGTGCGTCACAAGTCGCCTTAGCTGTCAAAGAGCGCAGTGGGACCACCTCTGGCCACCTCGTGCAAAGGTCCACTAAGCACAGCGCGTACTTATGCCCTCTCGCTGACGGTGTGTCTAGGGGTCCGATTACATCTACATTGACAACTTGGAAAGGGTGCTCGGGTCTAGTGAGCGGAGTTATAGGCACCCTATCCGTGCGACGCCTGTCTGAACGAATTTGACATTCATGGCACGAACGACAATGCTCTAATATCTCCTTCGCCATACCCGGCCAAAAGAAGTTATACCTAATGCGAGCTTTTGTTTTCTTTGGCCCTAGGTGCCCCCCACATAGTGACTCATGGGCTAAGTGCATTACCTCAGTGCGCTTATCTTTGGGGACAACTAGCTGACTCACTCGAGTGCCTGCTATTGAGTCGCAGTGGTATAATAGTCCGTCTGAAATGAACATGCCGGATTTCCCACTACGAGCATCATCCCAACATTTTTTTAGCGTAGTGTCACCCAACTGCACTTTGCGGAACTCTTCTCTTTGGCCTAACGACGCCTCCTTTTCTTCATCAATTTGCGCATCTTCCCCGGAAACGTCTTTTTCCTCCAAGGTAAGATTGCAGGCCACTACTTTTGGTTTCTCTACTGCTTGTTCCTCATGAGCAGGCTCGGCCGGTGCTCGACAGGGTGCCAGAGGGCTGCTGGCCTTCAACAAAAGTTTCCAATCTTCCTCGGTCAACAAACAATCTGTGCCCTCGACGAGCTCATCAGTTAACGCGCAGAGTAGGTCGACGCTCTGAGGTTCCGTAACCTCTCGCGGGCTATTTAATTTGACCGGCAACGTAGCTAGCCTTGCCTCGATCGTTTTACCAAAAGCAGACACCAATCTCACCTTGCCACACGACTCTATCAGACTACGCGGAAGCAGACTATCCCGAATGACGGTTATCTCACTCCCCGTATCCAAAATCGCATCTGCGGCTATACCTGCACATGATACAGGAATTAACTGCAGTTTATTTGTGCCTTGACCCTCGTGTTTCAGAGACTTCACCTTTGCGCTAAGTACTCCATCAGGTATTTCAGTTTCCGTCTCGTGGGATAACGTTACCTTTTGTACCTTCCGCTTTGGCTCAATAGCCTTCTTGGGGTTGCTCTCCTTATCACTAGCCTTCGGGCACTCTTTAGCGAAATGGCCTGAGCCGTGACATAAGTGGCATTTCAGAGCCCCTTTCTCAACTCGTGTCGCCGGCTTCTGCCCCATTTCTACAGTTGGTTGCTTTGAAGCACGCCCTTTCCCTTTCGCTTGCTCGAAAGTTTGGAGCACTTTAGCGATCTCGGTTGGCCTAAGCCATCCCTCGCCTTCCCTTAATCTCACATACTCAAGACCCTCCATACTTAGTCCCGATTTTATACGGTCAGCAACCATGAGTTCGGCCATCACTTCTACCGTGTCGGCCTCTCTCACTTGAAGGTAGTATGAGAAATACGTTTTCACGCGGGACGCGAACTGCGCCCACGTCTCTTCCTTCTGCTTTACTGCTCTTTCGAACCTCTGCAGATACTCTGCCGGAGAAAGCTTCAGTTCCGTCAGTACTGCTGCTTTAACTGACTCGTAATCTGCACACTCTTCAGGGTTGAGGTTACGCAGTAGGTAACGAACTCGTTCGGTTAGTGCTGGCATAACCAAATGCACGCGACTCTCATTCGGTACTCGGTAAGTAGCAAAAAGTTTCTCTACTTCCTCAAACCATAATGGCACATCCGCGTCACTCGGCAGGCGAAACCCTTTCAGCACTTTTGCACATTGCTGGACAGAATCGAAACACCATCGCCTCTGATCACCCGTCTCCGACCCAGAGTTGGACAACGTGCCATTGAGACGTTCCGCGTTCATTCTATTCTGCAATAGCTTTTCGTACTCAATCTGGAGATTGAGCCTTTGGATTTCAAGTTCGAGCGTTCTCGTTTCACTTGAAAACGGCAAAACCTGAGATGCCTGCTGAATCGATTCTTGATTCGGAGTAGGCACTCTCGCCTCAGCTGATTTATCAGAATTTAGACTACCATTATTTGATGGCTCTCGATTCCGATCCATATCCGCCACACTCGCACCTTCATCTCCATTAAACTCCATTGTTTCAGCACCCCCGCGTGTTCTCACCATGTGCTCTACACATAAACTGCCATGCCAACTTGAGAAAGACGCAAGAAATCCTGCTCACCCTTTGCTGAATGCTTTGTCGTTCCTGGATCTCCTCCACGGCGCCGGAGTTGACTGCTGTGGGATCGTCTCGACGTTGCCGCTGGTGGCTGTTGGATGCCTTGCTCCTCGGTCTTCTCAGGGCTGGTCCAGTGTATGGTGCTGTAGAGCTCGCCGATCCCTGTCAGACTGCGCCAGTTATGTTTTTCCTTTTGTTCGTTTTCTCCTTGATGTGGATTGAAGTCCCGTCAAGGAGATGATCGACGTCGATGAAGCAGGAGGCAGGTTGGAGGTAATGAAAACTTGAAGGTATATTGCAGCGAAATATTTACAGTCATATGTACATCTTGCCGAAGCACACTGATGATAACATAGACATCAACAGCATCTTACTCTTCTACTTAACTTTTCTTAAGTTAGAGCCTAGAACACTGTTACTACATACGAAGAACCGAGTCTCACTGTTCGACCACCAAGTGGTTACGGCCCAGACGAAAGTTGCATCGTACGGAGTCTTACTGATCGATCAGTTTAGTGATTACAGCCTAGACTGAAGGGAAACGAATTCCGTCCAGTCTTAAGTACCTTGCGGTAACAAAGAAAAGGGGAGGTGGCCACTGGTGGTCCGCCTCGACATTCCCTTATCCAATCCGTTCATTCTCAGATTAAGCCACTCCCTACCGGGCTGTCCTTAATCTCGACAGCAGTGTCTTTACAGCGCAGACAGGCGTTTTGGCACTCTTTCCCATCATGGCTCTCCCTCTCCTTCCCACGCTCTCAGGGATTCTCACGGTCGAAATACATCTGTATTTTAGCCCTGGTGCATTCACGCCATTTTCCCATACACATCGAGTTGAACTCGCGGTGCCAGTCGTTAAACCGTTCCGGGAAAGAAAAGGCGTCTGCGTGACCCTGCCTCCCACGCATTCGACCTTGCATTGTTGCAAAAGCACATCTTGGTCCGTGTTGGGGTCAAGCATACTGTCGCCTCGAGCGACTGCTTAGAGCGGGGGATGTCCTCCTCATTTTCCCACACATTCAGGCCGCCGACCTCTGAGAACGGTCGCCTGACCGCAACCCATGCTGGCCATCGGGGCAGACAAGCTTGCTCAAAGGAAGCCGTTTGCTTTCTCTTGATAATTGCCCAGCGAAAAGACCAGGCAGGGGGAGAGCCGAGAAAGAAGCTTTGTACGACGTACCGTGCCGCGCCGTCCTGTCTGCAGGATCGACTTATGAGCGGCAAACATAACACCACACATTCACAAGATGAAAATCCAAAAGAAGGCAGAAGATTGGGAGATGAGTATTCTTCAAGACGTGGTTTATCGGGAGTCGTTTCGACGAGTGGTTTTTAATCTCGGCAATGTAGGGGCTTAAAACAAGACCACCTGTCAAAACATCGGCTCCACCGACGCCCAGTGTTTAATATTTATCAACGCTCAAAGCTGGACACCCAGGTTAAGTGCAATATTTTGCTTGTCCTGTGCACCCCCTTGTGTAAAAGTGTCCATTTCTCTACCTATTGTTCAAAGTTCTAATTGTACATTGTCATGTACTGATGTTCAGTGAGAAACTAGAACTGAAGATACAGATGGGATCTTGCCACATTGAAGTGACATCTCTGCTGGGTCACAGTAGGCATTGCATAACGAGGCCTGGTATCCCACTATTGTCATGTTTAAAGCAGTGAAAAAGCATATCTGCCATTTGGGACTGCGTGTACCCCTATGCTCTTCAGTTTTTCGGACCATGTTTGAGGTCGTAGGAGAAGGAAGCTACAAAAAGTATGCTTCTCGGAGCATCGGACACAACGTTGAAGTCAACTTGGTTTCCTGATTCCTTTAATTCCAAGCATGGTAAGTGATAAGTTAATGGTGTATAGACAGTAGCTGCAGGTGCTGGAAGCAATGTTTCATGGGCTGAAATGTCCCAGAATCTCTCAAAATACATTGCCAAATTTCACAAAAGCTTTCACAAAGGTAAGTTTGGCCTCCCATAGTTACTGGCAGCCATAGGCGTGCGCACAGGGGTGGCAGGGGGGCAGCCGCCCCACCCCCCTAATCACCTAAGAGGGGGGTGCAAAATCTGCTTCGTACATTGACTTAGTAGAGTGGGGGCCGCTGCGACGAACCTTTGCCCCCCCCCCCCTAATGGGGAACCCTGCGCACGCCTATGCTGGCAGTTACCAATCAAGCGCGCCTCCAGCTGAGGGACAGCTGATCCCCGAATCATAAGCCTGCCTCCCTTATGTCCCCCCCACTTCCCAAGTGCAAACATATCCAAAACAGCGTACAAGTTCCCAGCCTACCTGCCCTCCTGTAGGAACTCTCCTGTCGTGGGTGCCGCCCGGTAAAAAAATCCTCGTGCCACCCCTCTTACCAATGTAAACAGCAAAAAAAAAAAAAAAAAGATTGAAATAACGCTTTACTTAATTGTACACGTGTGCTGTACTCTGGCCCTTCGCTGATTTGCTAATCAAGGTATAAATATTTGCATTGAAGTTCGATTGATCATTGCCTTGTTGACAGCAATATTACTTGACAGTAGCGTCACTACTAGCGTGCACAGCCTGGCTTTTCTCCATTTTTAATCTCCCCCACCCTGTCCCCATGTGCAGGGTAGCAAACCGGTTGTCCTATACTGGTTAACCTCCCTGCCTTTCCTTCTCTATTATTTCTTCTTCTGGCTTTTCTCCCTTTAATGCCTTGCATTGCCCAGGAGGAACAGCGGGATCTTTTCATAGCGTAGCTGTGTTAGGGCGGCCTGTACCGTAGTAGAGCAAGTCTATTATTCGAAACGGTAGGTCACGTGATCTCGCTTCGACCAATCGGGTGTAAGCGCACGCGCTTCAAATCTAACGGCGGATTCATGACATCACGAGGCGTCCGCTAAAACGCCATTGGCTGATCCGGCAGTTCACGTGATCTCGCTTTGACCAATCGGGTGTAAGCGCGCGAATTTCAAATCTAGCGGTGGATCCACATCATCACGTGAGCTCGCTAGCCATTTGGAGGCCAAGTGCCAGCGGAGACTCCGAAATGCGAGCTCGCGAAGCCGAGGCAACACGGCAATGAAAGATAGCTGGTACTACTGAGGGCAGCAAGGGTCACTTCAAGGAATGCCGCAAGATGATCATCACGCATAGACGTGATGTACGACCACTTTCACGCAGTGGATGGGCCGTAGATTTTCTCCATCTCTCTCCCGAACCATAAGTGCAGCTATATAAAGCTACCTATGGGCAACGCCAATTCCGGAAACCAGAGTGCAGCGCCGGGCCATGCACTCACGTCGGTCACGCACAAAGCGTAGGTTTGGCCTGGCACGTTCATCTCCCGTGGCAAATGCTTCATATCCTTCCAGGCAGCAAATTCTTTGGGCCTTTCTATATGATACCCGCCACGGTGCACGGTCTATAGTGCTCGACTGGTCGCGGGATCGAATCCCGGTCGCGGCGGCCGCATTTTGATGCAGACGGAACGCTAGAGGCCCGTACACTTAGATTCAAATGCATGGTTAACAACACCATGATAGTCATTATCTTATCGTGGTTTTGGGACGTAAAACCCCAACAATTATTATCTTTCCATGATTGTAATAATTTCTGGGGTTTTACGCGCCAGAATGCTAATGAGGCACGGCGCCGTACTAAGAAAAAAAAAAAAAAGAAAGTCCTGGTGTTTTCTGTGAGTCTGAGTTCACATATATAACTCTCTTCAAAGACAACGAAAGAAGGGAAATTTAATGGTTCCATCTTTTAGCTACTTCGCGCGAAACAAACAAGGCTCTTTTCTTCGTCCTTGTTCGTTTCGAGCAAAGTGGCTAAAAGATGAATTCGTTGGCCGGCTAGCAGTTTTGCGTCACTACATGTTCATTTAATGGCTCGTGTTTTTTATTAGGCACAGCGTTAATGAGAACCAACAGACAATCAATCCTTAAAAAGTATAGGGGACGTTATTGGTATTTTATAATATATATGCGCAGAAATTAAACTGGACGAAAAGACAACATGCATGCCGCCGGCAGGGACCGAATCTGCGACCTTCAAATAACCATCCCCAGGATCGGGACATGTGGATGGATGGATGGATGCTATGAGCAACTGTTGACTCTGTTGATGACATAGTCGTGCACAGGGGGGGGGGGGGGGGGCGTAAAGTCCGCCCCATATATTGACTTAACAGGGAGGGGGGGGGGTGCGCTGCGATGGACTTTCGCCCGCCTTCGCCCCCCCCCCCCTTCCCCCTGAAGGAGGACCCTGCGCACGCCTATGGTTGATGATAATGATCATTAATTATGCATGGGCGCTTTGTAATGGGTGGGCTTTTAAAACTCCCACTCGATGCGCAAATCGTATCTTTCGACGTCTGGCGCGGTATGATTGTATACGCTTCTGCAGCCACGCAATGTTACATGCGTCAAGGAGAAGACTCCACCACAACATGACTTCATATAGTGTTTTTCCGAACGCAGAAGGCCCGGGTTCGATTCTCACGCTCGAGACCGAAAATTGATTTATTTGCATATTTCTCGAGTTTTAGCTCACAATCAACGACGCCGACACCGGAATTTCTGCGAAACGAGCTCTTTATTGTTTCATAAATTTCCTTATAGTGATGATCATGTTACGTTACAAAGGGACGCCCGGGCGGACTCTCAGTTTTTTCGTTGAGACGGTGCAGAAAATGTTATCCTTTTATCATTATTTTTTTCTTGCGCCGGTACAACGCAGTTACATATGGCTTAGATGCATACGTGCTCTGCAAGTATTCGTGTGTAGCTTAACGCTTAAGATACTCGCCTTCAAAGCGGAGCGTCTATAGGTTCGACTCCCAGCACCGCCAAAGTTTTTTTTTAATTACGATCATTCGCTCTATGTGACATAGAGACGGACGGACAAGCACAAGTTTGTCGTCGATTCGGCATAGAAAAGCTTGCGCATTTTAAAGTGATCTCCTTATAATTTGTTTGCATAGTGAATGCAACACATTCATATTGTACAGATATACTCATCTCGGGCAGGCGCCGGTATTTTGTCCAGTGGACAGGATTCCCTGCTACTGAGCATAAGGCCGTAGGTTCGAACCCCGGCACCGCGGTGAATTTTTCTTTATCATATTTATTTATTTTTTTCTATGTTTTTAGCCTTGCGTGATAGAGGGACGGACGTTATTCTGTAACGCTATACTCCGTAATAACACCATTATACTCGATTATGCTTATACACATCCGCATCGAAAGTGCCTCCAAGGTGCGCTGGGTGCTGACGCTTTGGATATCTACGCTGCAAAACGACAGGCCCTACCACATGGTTTTCAGCGTACCGAAAGTATGCGATAATGAGTCCGGTTCGTTTAATCAAGCTAACATCCCACCATACCCCATTGCTTGGATTTTCTGCTCAGTGGTGCATTTCAGTGGGAGAAATCCGAGCTCAAAGTTCCCCTGAGGCGTTGGCTTCCGTGCAATAGATGCCCAAAACCAGTAGAAAAAGTTGAGGCCCTTATCACCCACGATAAGGCCCAACTTTTGTCTGACGTCACACCTTGCAGCGATGGGCCTACGTGCGTTGCTTCCGAGCTCAAAGTTCCCCTGAGGCCTGGCTTCCGCGCAATAGATGCCCAAAACCAGTAGAAAAAGTTGAGGCCCTTATCACCCACGATAAGGCTCAACTTTTGTCTGACGTCACACCTTGCAGCGATGGGCCTACGTGCGTTGCTTCCGAGCTCAAAGTTCCCCTGAGGCCTGGCTTCCGCGCAATAGATGCCCAAAACCAGTAGAAAAAGTTGAGGCCCTTATCACCCACGATAAGGCTCAACTTTTGTCTGACGTCACACCTTGCAGCGATGGGCCTACGTGAGTCGCTTCCGAGCTCAAAGTTCCCCTGAGGCCTGGCTTCCGCGCAATAGATGCCCAAAACCAGTAGAAAAAGTTGAGGCCCTTATCACCCACGATAAGGCCCAACTTTTGTCTGACGTCACACCTTGCAGCGATGGGCCTACGTGCGTTGCTTCCGAGCTCAAAGTTCCCCTGAGGCCTGGCTTCCGCGCAATAGATGCCCAAAACCAGTAGAAAAAGTTGAGGCCCTTATCACCCACGATAAGGCTCAACTTTTGTCTGACGTCACACCTTGCAGCGATGGGCCTACGTGAGTTGCTTCCGAGCTCAAAATTCCCCTGAGGCCTGGCTTTCGCGCAATAGATGCCCAAAACCAGTAGAAAAAGTTGAGGCCCTTATCACCCACGATAAGGCTCAACTTTTGTCTGACGTCACACCTTGCAGCGATGGGCCTACGTGAGTTGCTTCCGAGCTCAAAATTCCCCTGAGGCCTGGCTTCCGCGCAATAGATGCCCAAAACCAGTAGAAAAAGTTGAGGCCCTTATCACCCACGATAAGGCTCAACTTTTGTCTGACGTCACACCTTGCAGCGATGGGCCTACGTGAGTTGCTTCCGAGCTCAAAATTCCCCTGAGGCCTGGCTTCCGCGCAATAGATGCCCAAAACCAGTAGAAAAAGTTGAGGCCCTTATCACCCACGATAAGGCTCAACTTTTGTCTGACGTCACACCTTGCAGCGATGGGCCTACGTGAGTTGCTTCCGAGCTCAAAATTCCCCTGAGGCCTGGCTTCCGCGCAATAGATGCCCAAAACCAGTAGAAAAAGTTGAGGCCCTTATCACCCACGATAAGGCTCAACTTTTGTCTGACGTCACACCTTGCAGCGATGGGCCTACGTGCGTTGCTTCCGAGCTCAAAGTTCCCCTGAGGCCTGGCTTCCGCGCAATAGATGCCCAAAACCAGTAGAAAAAGTTGAGGCCCTTATCACCCACGATAAGGCTCAACTTTTGTCTGACGTCACACCTTGCAGCGATGGGCCTACGTGCGTTGCTTCCGAGCTCAAAGTTCCCCTGAGGCCTGGCTTCCGCGCAATAGATGCCCAAAACCAGTAGAAAAAGTTGAGGCCCTTATCACCCACGATAAGGCTCAACTTTTGTCTGACGTCACACCTTGCCGCGATGAGCCTACAGCGCGTTTCTTCCGAGCTCGAGGTCCCCCTGATGCGTTGGCTTCACCGCAATAGATACCCTAAAGGAGTCGAAAAAGTTGAGGCCCTTACAGGGCCGGTACTAGGGGGGGGGGGGAGGGGATTCCGACTCCACCCCCACCCCCGAAAAAAAAAAATCCCTGGGAACGGCCCAGAAACCTTATCACCCACGATAAGGCTCAACGAAGAAAAAAAACTTTCATCGTTGCACTGGATTCGAACCTACTCCCTTCCGCTCCAAAGGAGAACGCCGTAACCATTGAGCTAAGCACAGACGCTTTCTTGGCACGTATGCATCTGAACCACATGAATGCGTCCAATTAGCAAAGAAAAAGAAAAACTTTCGTCGCATCAATGGGATTCGAACCTTGTCCCCCACGCTCCGAAGACGAGTGCCTTAGCCATTGAGCTAAGCACCGACGCTTCCTTGGCCCGTATGCATCTGAACCACATGAATGCGTCCAACCAGCAAAGAAAAAGAAACTTTCGTCGCATCAATGGGATTTGAACCTAGTCCCTCACGCTCCGAAGACGAGTGCCTTAACCATAGAGCTAAGCACCGACGCTTCCTTGGCCCGTATGCATCTGAACCACATGAATGCGTCCAACCAGCAAAGAAAAAGAAAAACTTTCGTCGCATCAATGGGATTTGAACCTAGTCCCTCACGCTCCGAAGACGTGTGCCTTAACCATTGAGCTAAGCACCGACGCTTCCTTGGCCCGTATGCATCTGAACCACATGAATGCGTCCAACCAGCAAAGAAAAAGAAAAACTTTCGTCGCATCAATGGGATTCGAACCTTGTCCCCCACGCTCCGAAGACGAGTGCCTTAACCATAGAGCTAAGCACCGACGCTTCCTTGGCCCGTATGCATCTGAACCACATGAATGCGTCCAACCAGCAAAGAAAAAAAAAAAAAACTTTCATCGCAGCAGTGGGATTTGAACCTAGTCTCACATGCTCCGACGCCGAGCGCCTTCACCATTGAGCTAAGCACCGACGCTTTCTTCTAGTTTCGGCGAATCTTCAAAAATCAGAAAATATGGAATTTCCAAAGGCTATATATAGGCTTACCTTTCTTGAGAAAAATGCGCCCTAAACTAGTTTCGGCGAATTTTCAAAAATCGGAAAATATGGAATTTCCGAGGCTATAGGCTTACCTTCTTTTTGAGAAAAATGCGCCCTAAGCTAGTTCCGGCGAATCTTCAAAAATCGGAACATATAGAATTTCCAAAGGCTTTAGTCTTACCTTTTTTGGTAAAAATGCGCCCTAAACTAGTTTCGGTGATCTTCAAAAATGAGAAAATACGGAATTTCGAAAGGCTTTAGGGTTACCTATTTTGAGAAAAATGCGCCCTAAAGTAGTTTCGGCAAATTTTCAGAAATTGAAGAATATGGAATTTCCAAAGGCTTATCTTTTTTTGAGAAAAATGCACCCTAAAGTAGTTCCGGCAAATCTTCAAAAATCGAAAAATATGGAATTTTTAAAGACTATAGGCTTACCTATTTTGAGAAAAATGCACCCTATAGTAGCTTTGGCGAATCTTCAAAAAATAAAAAAATATGCGATTTCCAAAGGCTATAGGCTTACCTTTTTTGAGAAAAATACACCCTAAACTAGTTTCGGCAAAGCTTCAAAAATCGAAAAATATGGAATTTCCATAGGCTATATATATATATAGGCTTTGCATATGGTATTTGCATATAGTATTTCAAGTATCCCTTGGCGACACACTACTTCCAAGGCTGCTGGTAGTAGGATGACTTCTTTGTAGTCTACTAAGCTAGGTTGTATAAAGTTGTTGTTTTCAGCTGATTTCTCAATTGACTGTTGAAGGCTCGGATCCATTGCAGTCAGTCTGTTCTCTAGGCTGGTAAAGTGTTCCTCTTTTCCTATTTAAAGTTTGTAAGTCTGTAAATATTTTGTATAAAGCTGAAGGTAGGCTGATGGGTCTGTAATCCTTGAAGCCTCTTTAAGTTTCCTTTCTTGCATATCGATATATCTTGTTATTTTTTTCAGCTCACGAGTTCCGTGCAAAGTGCACAATGAGCATTTTTTTTTTGTTTCACTGCCCCAAGAAGCAAAGATCAAAGAGGTTTTCCTTTTTTTTTACCACTTCTTGGTTTACAGTGGTTTTAGCAATACTTCACATGACTAGGTGTCAGCATCCGTAGTCTATAGCATTCCTGCCGACAAAGTCTGTTCATAAAGTTTTCCACTACTACTTGGAATTGCGCAAAACATAGCATCCTTTCCCTCAGGTGTAAAAACATCACGAACCAACTTACCTGATGAGGAAAAATGATCCGTGCGATGGACCTGCAAAAGTGATCGTATACTCGAAAGCAATAGAAAAAGGGCGAGCACTAGAAATGCATGAGAATTCATATGCACAGAGTTTAACCCTATTGCACGTGTCGTGGTGGTGCGAGCCGCGCTATTACATCTGGCCTTCCAGTCGCTCTGAAAATGGAAAACGTTGCAACTTGAAACCACTGTGCTTGCTTTGCCATCAAATGAAGGATCAAAACCTATACAAAACACAGCACGTAACTTGTTTCTGTACTGATTCATCTTTACTGATCCTAGAACCAATTTTTACTTTTTTGTTTAGCTGTGTATGGTTAAGTATTGCCTTGTTCAGTTCATAGCAACGTGCCCCTATGCAATGCCTGCAGGGCTTTTGGGGTGCTTGAATAAACAGGTAAAATCTATGTGACCACTAACACCCATCCGAAGTTTCAAAATAAGGCAGCGCCTCCGAGAGCCAATATCTCCACCAGGCTAAGACAGTTTCACATCATTCCCACAGTGACACCTGTAGATCTATGCTGAGAGCGCAGAATGACATGCCATTGTGCCATGCTCTTGTCTCGAGAGACATTCTAAACTTGCAGATGGGGCATGAGTCTGCGAAAACACAGCAACACTACGAGCTTGCTAAAACACTTTAATGGGTGAACCTCCAACTCTGATGAAGCTTAGTGTCTGAGAATGACGAAAATTTTGTATATTAAGCACGAGATCTGTTGCTCTTCACTGCGAGGACTAGTAGCAGTTGCCAGGAGGCATTCGTTCCGATGCCCTAATTGCATAGACTGTACACTGCTGAGATGAAAGAACTGTAGCAGACAATCTGCTGTGTTTACAAGGCTACTACGTAGCCGACGCAAGTCTTCTCAAAGTCGTCTTTTTTTTTTTTTCTGCTGGCGAGAGTCCAGCAGGTGCAGTTCTGCCACCCCACTGAGTTCAGGAGCACCCCGCACAGGTCACAGAGACTGTTCTTGTCGCAAGAGGACAAAGGCCAGTTCTTGATGAGCAGAGGCCATCAGAGTTCGCACGCAAAAGACACTTCACTGTGACACATTCAGCCAACTCCGGGTGCCACACACAAAGCACACACTTGCGGTCGATGTGCACGCAGTGTTCCAGGCCAAGACAAGAACCAAAAGATGTGGTGAAGATGAAGTGTGTCACATCTCACTGTTGACGCCACTCATGTTCACGATGCTGGGGTCAAAGGGCTGCCCCTTGAACGGCGACCCGTCCTTGTCCCAAGCCTCGCGGAGCAGGTTCTCCACTTTCTGGAAAGAGACGACGCGTGGAATTCGGCTTTTAGCAAAGGCAGGCGACAGAGGGAAGTTACTGTATTATTTGTGTGAACATAGAAATGTTCCAGCCCTCCAACACTTAGAAAATGTGTTGTGCACAGGGCTCACGGACTGGAACGCGACAATTTAGGGCTAACAAACATACTGTACAGCACCTACAGTGGACTGTACAATGCGCATACAGTAGACTCTCGTGAAACGGAACCTGAAGGGACCAGGAAAATATGTTCCACTTAGTGAGATATGAACAAGCTTGCAGAATTCAAGTACGAAACCAATCTTATTTGAGGCAGTTCTGTTTTGACAACGATTCCGTCTCAGATTTCAGTTTATTGAGTGTCTACTGTACTTTTGTTTCCACCATCTTCAGTTCATGTCACATGGACATAATTTCAACTTGAACACTCACATCACTTACATTAATGGCAAGATTAGTAGCAACATGACTAGTTACGTTGAGCAGTTGTGCATACCAATCGTTATACGTAAAGCTTTTATGACGTGTTTCAATCCGTGAACATTGTACACATCAGTGTACATGATACGATCTTATTTTTCTTTTAAACCAGATATGATGAGTGATATCTTACACTTCGGCTAATTTTGCTTTATGATCTATTGATATGGTAGAACGAAAGGTGGGGAATGGTTCCAGGGCTCATTTTCTTTGTTAGACAGAACTAAGAAAGTTTAAAAAAAAATGCTGTAGTGGAAGCTCTCGCACGCCTTACTGGCAAAAGTGAAGCCAGTTTTTGCCCACCCTTTATCTCAGAAACATGCTCATTTCATGTGGTGCCTGCTTAGAGGTCATCAAGTTGATTCACTCTGCTAATGTACATGCTAGGTTAATTCTAAAATACCAGATCGTTGTTCCCCACAAAAGTAGTGCACTGAGATGAGCATAGATGACTTCATCTCTAATAAAATTTGCCAAGACTTACGTTTCTTGAAGAAACCAGTAACACAAAGATGCACATTTAGCAGTGTCTGTCTGGAAAACTTGCCATATTAAATTTGTAGGGTGTAGGAGAAGAACGCTCCATTAATTTTGTTTTTCACTCAAAGCTAGTGTTTTATCATGCCCCTACTAAGATGGTGCCTGCGACCCCCATGGCCGCCATCTTAGGGCGGGTACGGCTTTCCTCTTGAGGCATACTTTCCACTACAGCAATTCTTTTTAAACCTCCTTAGACAACGCCTAATGAAACCAACAGACAATGAAGCCAAGGAAGCTACAGGGGACATTATTTGTAGTCTTTTAACTGTGGTGTAGTTATTATGATATAAATGTAAAGAAATTAAAGTTTAATTTTTTAAAAGCGCTAAATGTTTCCCAGCTACTGTGGCTTGTTTTTCCATGGTCCCACGAAAGACACATTCCAGGAAATCCTACTCTACAAAGGCATGTGTGCACAACGCAAGTGAGAGAAAACTAAATTGGTAGGGAGGTAGTTTGGGCTAGTTGGTGTTGGGTTAGTAACGAGGCTGAAGCGCTAAAAGGAAGACGATGACTAGGGCAGGCAAATGACAGCCACTAACTTGCAACTGAGGCTTATTGCACACAACAGAAAAAATATATAGTATACACGAAGGGAACCATGGTGCTGAACGCAAAGATCAACACCTGCAATGACTAGAAGCTTTAAACAACTCACTCATTACGCAATTCAAATCATGTGACGCCTGGTTGTTATTAGATGCGAAGTATCTTAAGGTCGAGCTCAATCCGGTGGTGGTGGTGGTGGTGTGCGGCGTGACCACCCTTACTGCGCATGCGCATACCCTCTCCACACACCTCCTCTCCACTCCCCCTCTCCCCTCCCCCTTTCCACTCTTCCTCTGAAACGCGGGCTAGACATGCTGAAATTCTCTCCTGCGATACGCCGCGATGAGCTCGAGCGCATGCGTGTCCCCTCCCCCTCTCTCTCCTATGCTGCCCCCCTCTCGCCCGCCTGTCGACCGCGTTCCCCGCTCGCCCAGTGAGAATTAACGGCCAGGCTACATGGAAGATACGACGCGCGTAGCGTCCCTCTTCGCGTTCCACGACGCGAG
The DNA here is from genome assembly GCF_013339695.2 of Rhipicephalus sanguineus. Taxonomy (NCBI): domain Eukaryota; kingdom Metazoa; phylum Arthropoda; class Arachnida; order Ixodida; family Ixodidae; genus Rhipicephalus; species Rhipicephalus sanguineus. Next base: position 148,053,855 of record NC_051182.1, read on the forward strand.
GTCGGTAGCATGCCCAACGAACGCCAACGGAACGCGATCGTGCAAGTGCTCCGGCTTCGCATCGCCTCATGGTCCCCTTTAGCGGGAGATGGTGTAATTTTTTTACTCTTCTACCACACTACATTACATCTGTTAACGAGATTCCTTGCCCGACATGACGCCTGTATAGGGTCTTTTTGCGAAGAAGTTTCAAGCAATGGCGTGGATCTGTGATAGAATACTCGACTGCCACGCAGAGGGCCCAGGTTCAAATCACATCTGATCCTGGATATTTTTTTCTCATTTCACATGATACTGGTTATGGACTCCGACAGTGGTGGACAACTGCACTACCAAAATCGGCTGGTGAGATCTCATAACAGGTTTCGCTGTAAAGCATTAATTCTTTTGCGCTGAGGGTGACAGAAGGTTTGCTCAAACAAAAACCTCCCTCCCGTTTCATCTACGCAGCTTCCACGATGATGCGGGTGCTGTTTGTCCGCCCCAATCCACGTCATCCTTTAGCACTTCACCCTCGTTGAAGGGACACTAAATTGAAACAACGAATAGGCTTAGATTGATAAATTGAACTCCGAGAACTGTAATGTCGTTAATTTCACCATCATAGGTGTATTTATAGGGGAGAAAATCAAGACCAAAGCTTAATTTTTAAATTTCGCACCGAAATTATTGCGCGTGACGTCACGGATTTCAAAGTGTATTTTTGATATTTTTTTTTTGGCGACAATGGCTCAACGAAATTTCCTGAAACTTGGTATGTTAAGTCTATAGCCCCTTCAGAGGGTAGTGTACTTTATTTTTACTGATTAAGAACTACGTAGTATATGCCGTCATGATGTTCCGTGCGGGAACTTCAAGGTGGCGTCACCACACATATTTGCTTTCGCACGTCTTCCCCCTTAACAAGCGTCTTCTTGTGGCAAGCATGGTGATTTTGGAATTGTGAAATAGTGATTTACTAACAGTATGAGAGAAATCGTTTTTCTCTTTGGTGTCCCTTTAATAATCAGAAATTTAATGAGAATCGAAGGCTTATCGCTCGACCTCTTCCTGGGGCGTCTTGCGTCCGGCCTGCTTGAGGAGGCTGTTGTAAGTCAGCTCCTGGATCTTGGCCTGGGACTCTGGGTCCAGATCCTCGAAGGGCTTGGTCGGGTCGATGGCACGGATGTTGATCTTGGGCTCATTCACGAGCAGCCGCTCCCACCACAACTCGGTAGCTTTCTCCAGATTCACCTGGGAACGGACAAGGGTCGGTTACAGAACACCAAACGGTATGACCTCAACAAAATATAGTAACACTGGTTTGAGCAGCAGAACTGAAAACGAGGGACAAAGAGTAGATTGACAAGGACGTAGAATAATTGAAAGCTGGGCCAGTTGGTGACAGTTCTTGAACATATTGAAACACAGTGCAACCACGATGCGGACCAAAAGAGAAGGTGCTGTGGTTTGTCCCCCCTTCTCTCTTGGTTCGCGTCGTGGTTGCACTATGTTTCAATATGTTCCAGACAAGGATGTCGCTGTACTAACACCTGAAATTTTTTTCTATGCACGTGGCTAAATAAATAGCCAAAAATGCACAGTCACCAACAGATATCCAGCGGTTATTGGTGCCTGGTGTCATTTCCACGAACTGGTTTTTCACGTGCCAGAGAGATACGTACTTATATGGTTCGTTGATGCCCTGATTCCTAGTGCCTGCATTACTACTGATATCTCGACCGAATCAAATGCCTTCTCGTAATCTATGAAGGCTATATATAGGGGTTGGTTATATTCTGCGCATTTCTCCATCATCTGATTGATAGTGGGAATGTGGTCTGTTGTCGAGTAGCCTGTATGAAATCCTGCTTGGTCCTTTGGTTGATTGAATTCTAATGTTGTCTTAATTCTATAAGCTGCTATCTTTGTAAACAGCTTGTAGACAATGGACAGTAAGCTGATCAGTCTGTAATTTTTCAAGTCCTTGACGTTCCCTTTCTTGTGGATTAAGATGATATTTGCATTCTTCCAAGATTCTGGTACCCTCCCTGTCAAGAGACACTTCGTATACAGGGTGGCCAGTTTTTCTAACACAATCTATCCATCGTCTTTCGACAGATCTGGCGTCACCTGACACGCACCAGCGGCTTTGCCTCTTTGCATTCCCTCCAAGGCTTTCTTTACTTCCCATGTCGTTACTGGTGGGATGTCCACTTCCTCTGGGCTACTACTACTACTACTTGCATTATCGTCCTGGTTGCTCTGGTGAGGGAGCGCATTACTGGCTGTGGTCACCGGTGAGGCCGCACCCCAGGCTTCTTTTTATGCAATTCCATCATCACACGGATATGTATATATATATATATTTATTCCTGTGGGGAATTGCCCAGCACTGGGATTTGAACCGCAATCCTCTTGCACACGAGGCTGATGCTCTACCTCTACGCCATCGCTGCATCACGGGTACAGTAGAACCTCGTCGATACGTTCCCGCTTGTACGATTTCCCGGCTCCTACGCTCGAAATCGCGAAAATTAAAAATAACCCAATACAGCTGTGTGTAATACGTTCCGGTTAATAATACGTTCCCAGAAAATACGATTATTCGGCAGCAACGTTCAGCACCGCGGGAAACTGCGGTTGTATCATACGTTTTGTAGTCAGAAACTCCCATTCAGGCGTGCAAAAAGAGCCCTCTCTTGCACTTGTGAAGCGCGAAGTGGCAGACAGCCGCCGCGCGGCGACGGCGGCGGCATGCCTTTCCCCCTCCACGCTTTCTCTGCTTTGCTCAACTGTCCCCTCCGCGTCTCTTCCGAATTGCTCGATCGTCCCCACAGTGTCTTCTCCGAATTGCTCGATCGCCGCGCTCTGTCAACCACACACCGACCCGAAGGCAGGCGGCGACGCTGGCCGTCAAAATCTTCAAACGGCTTGCCGCGGAAACGCACATGCCGCCGCCGCATCGCCACCGCTGCACAACACGCCGCGACCCGTAACCATAGCAACGCCGCCATTGTGCCCAGTAAATATGGCCGATAATTTTCCCCACACTTTTCTCCCGGAGCGCATTCGTTTTTGGGTTGCTCCGCCCGGCGCAATTCCAGTCGGCGTATTTCTCTGGCTGGGCAATTCTGCCTACCAGCGGGCCGTCAGAAGCTGCCAGAAGAGATTTGTTCTGAAGATATCTGGGAGGTTTCTGGTTATCAGACGTCAAAACGAGACGATGCGCGCTCGCCGCCATCTTTTTGAGGACTCGACAGATCGCAGTGCGGGCGCTTGGGGACGTCACCTTCGGTTGTTATTACGCCGGGCGTTATCTTTTAAAGCCCGTTCCGCCGTGCAAGATGGTGCGATTACGAGTGGTGGCGAACATACCAGCGCATGTCTCAAGTTAAGACAGAACGCAAACTGATCAGCGCGAGTGTGCGACGTAGTATGCGATAGCCGCGAACAGCTGTCGCTTTCGGGGACGCTTATCACTTTCGCGAGATTTCGCATATCGTGTTGTACCGCGATTGTTACATGCACTGCGAAGAGTTGAGCTTGTTAAGCCTTTAGCGAGGCGGCAGTTTTCTTCACGGACGGGGCAAGTCACGCGTGATCTTGCGAACGTATGTACGTGATCGCACCCCAAATGCGTATGCTCGAAGATATCACTTCTGCTCTTCGGCAAACCTAGCCCCATATTTCCAAGCGGCAATGCAGAAAGAACCGACGCTCATGCGGCGCAAAGTTTCGCCTGCTGACACGGCGGTAGCGTTTCTTTACGTTTACGCTGGTTGTCCCAGAGTTCGATTTTGCAATATTCGGGTTGTCTCGGGATTTCAATGCACGTGACCACGACGTTATTTTAGGTCAGGACCAGAGCTAGCTGGCTGACCTCTGGCCGCCAGCGAGATGCCAGGAGTTTGAAAATCGAAGAGTCCCTCCATGTTTTTTGAGAAATAAATGTTTTTTGCCCTTGCACCTCAATATGGGCTTGTGAGCCTCAATTTTTACTGGATTCGGATCGTACGTTTTCCCGGATCGTACGTTTATTTTCCGCGTTTTTTTCGGAAACGTATCAACGAGGTTCTACTGCATAAACATGATGAGTGGTTTTCAGCGCAAACGACGAAAAAACATAATAATAATAATATCTGGGGTTTAACGTCCCAAAACCATGATATGATTATGAGAGACGCCGTAGTGGAGGGCTCCGGGAATTGCGACCACCTGGGGTTCTTTAACGTGCACCTAAATCTAAGTACACGGGCCTCAAACATTTTCGCCTCCATCGAAAATGCAGACGAAAACACAGAGAAGAAAGAACACGAACACCAGCACTGTCGTTTGCGCTGAAAACCACTCATCATGTTTAACACAATCCAACTCGCCCAAATGTCGCTTCTTCTCTACTGTATAATGTGGCAGCAGAAAGCACAGGACTGGGTTCATTGGCGGAACATGGGAGAGGCCTTTGCCCTGCAGTAGGCGTAGTCAGGATGATGATGATATCTTCCAGACCAACTCGAAAAAAAATTTAGGGCATGTTGAGCATTTCAAGTCAGTCAATGTCAAGCTGGCATTTCGCTCACGAACGTTCGACGTACCATAACTTTTGTTCAAGTCAGTCTAGAACATCCATTTTTGTTGTACTGCATACAGTTTCATTTCTAGATTATTGTGATATGCCAATTTCCTTTGTAACAATCTCGATTTAGGAAAAATATTGCCCCCCAAACGGCACATCATACCGTATATTGCCGCATATAAGTCGACTTTTTTTTTAAAAATCAGAGCGCCAAGTTTAGGGGGGTAGGCTTATATGCGGATTCCTACATGAAAAAGGGGGGGGGGGTAAAAAAAACAAACGTAAGGCGACCAGCGTTTATCAAGGTTATTACTATTACTTTACGCCTTTTTTATATCCATATTATAGCAAAACCAATTAGAAGAAATATATTTTACCCATTTCCTACGTACGGTACTAAATGCTCTGTTACGGTACGGTGGATCAACACGGCGAATGCAGCCTCCAGAGATCCGATCTTGCACGTGCGAATCTCGGAGGCCGGACGGAGAGCTTCGGCTTCGGCATGGGCTTTGGATCGGCTCGTGACCTGCGTCGGAGTGCATTGTGGGCCTGCGCCTGCGCCCCTGCGCGTTGATTCGATCTGCTCAGGCTTAGCAAGCTCTCTGCTCCTCTTTCGGTGGTTTTAGCCCTCGTCGACAGATCCGCGCATCGAAATGGCACCTGCTCATCGGCGCAGCTATAATGCCGCATTCAAGCGAAAAGTGATTCTTCACGCCGAATCGTCGAGCAACCTGTCAGCGGAACGTGAATTCGGCGTCTCGGAAAAATGTGTGCGATGCTGGCGCCAACAAAGAGATAAACTTTTCGCGTGCGCTGGATCGCGTAAATCGTTCCGGGGACCGAAGGAAGGGAAGTACCCTGCCATCGAAGAGGCTGTCGAAAAATGGGTCAGCGAACAGCGGGACAAAGGCCTGAGTGTGTCCTACGAGGACATTCAGGTGAAGGCGCGTAGTGTTGCGAGCGGTCTGGAGATCACCCGCAGTGAATTTAAGATTTCTAAGAAGTGGGTGACAAATTTTATGAGTAGGAACGGGCTGAGCCTAAGGCGGCGCACGACTGTCTGTCAGAAGCCACCCGAGGAGTTTGAAGAAAAAAAAGAAGCCTTTTTGAACTTCGTGAGTGAACGGAAGGCGCAACACGCCTTCACGCTCGGCAGATCGGCAACGCGATCAGACACCTGTCTGGTTCGATATGCCGAGCAAACGGACCGTGTCGGCTAAAGGTGAGCGGCAAGTGCGCCTGATGACGACGGGCAACGAGCACAACCGTTTTACGGTGATGCTGTGTTGCACCGCCGACGGCCACAAACTGCCACCCTTTTATCGTCTTTAAGCGGAAGACGATGCCCAAGGAGAAATTCCCCCAAAAGTCATCGTTCGCGTCAACGAGAAGGGGTTTTTCACCGAGGAGACTGTGCTTGAATGGTTCCGCCTCGTCTGGCTCCGGCGCCCAGGCGGTCTTCTCAGGCCCAAGAGCATGCTTGTGCTTGACTCGTTCCGGGGTCACATCACGGAACGTGTGAAGAGAGCCGTGGCTAACGCGGATTGCCAGTTGGCAATCATCCCGGGTGGCTTGACTCCTGTGCTCCAGCCACTCGACGTGGCACTGAATAAGCCATTAAGGATCGGGTGGCGTCACTCTACAAAGACTGGATGGACCAGGACGACAAGCCCCAGACGCCGACGGGGCGTGTGAGGCGGGCTCCTTTGAGCACTGTGGCACAGTGGGTGTCCGACGCTTGGTATGGGCTGGCCAGACAGCATGGTGCGCGAAGCTTTCGTGAAGTGCGCGATCACGACTGCCACATGAAGGCTTAACTTGTAATTTGCCGGCAATAAATTTTTTCTTTGTCAATGTGGCCAATTTTTCAAAATAATTCATTTGCAGTTTTTTTCCGGATTTCGGGGTCAAAAGTTGGGGGGTTCGTCTTATATTCGGAGTCGACTTATACGCGGCAATATACGGTATATTTTATATTTCAAAAACTATGTATTATACTAGAAAAACAATTGCACGTTTGAAATCTGCCCACAAATACACAGAAGCTCACGAACTTTCACAAAAATTTATCAAAAAATAAAAACAGAACTGAAGTGCCATGCCTGCTTAAAGGGGCCTGGCAACACCTTTCGAAGTAACCATCAAATGGCTTCATAAAGGAGTTTTAGATGCGAAGTATCTTAAGGCGGAGCTTAATCCGGTGGTGGTGTGCGGAGTGACCACCCTTACTGCGCATGCGCATACCCTCTCCACACACCTCCTCTCCATTCCCCCTGTCATCTACCCTCTCCACTTCCCCTCTCCCCTCCCCCTTTCCACTCTTCCTCTGAAACGCGGGCTAGACATGCCGAAACTCTCTCCTGCACAACGCCACGATGAGCTCGAGCGCATGAGCGTCCCCTCCCCTTCTCTCTCCTCTCCTACGCTGCCCCCTCTCGCCCGCCTGTCGACCGCGTTCCCCGCTTGCCCTGTGAGAATTAACGGCCAGGCTAGATGGAAGATACGACGCACGTAGCGTTGCTCTTCGCGTTCCACGACGCGAGCTCGGTAGCATGCCCAACGAACGCCAACGGAACGCGATCGTGCAAGTGCTCCGGCTTCGCATATACTCATGGTCCCCTTTAGCGGGAGATGGTGTAATTTTATTGCCTCACGAATCGACTGCCCCAAAAATTTTTAGAATTTGTCAAGTACGAGTTCATTTACAGGGATTTGTCGCACCGCTTTAAGCGCTTTCTCTCTCCTTTCGTACCAGCGAGTGCGTTGAAATCTACGCAGTGGGGAGGGGGGGGGGAGACAAGAGGGCAAGAAGTTACGCCCGTTCGCGTCATGACTTTGAGCACTTTTTTTTTGCTTTGAACTTGCAGCTTACTCTCAATGTGATCGCGAGCAAGTGCGCGGGAATGTCGCAGCATCACGCAGCGGCCATGCTAACCATGCAGCTCACGATGCTCAAATCAGCCGATAGCCAAGGACTCTGGGTTGATGGCGCCATTTGTCGAGAGAAGAGGGAACGATTTCTAGCTGACTTTGAGAATTTAACTGTAAATTCCAGGCCGCGTGCTGCGCATAATGTTTGGCTTACATGTTCTCAGGAACCTCTGCCACCGATCAGCAGCGTTTTCTGACCATGCTTAAAAAGTGTCGCAGGGGGGCCCTTTAAGAGGACAAATCCTACAGCGAAGTGTCCTGCATTATTCATGCTCACCAGTACGTGGTCTCCGGGCACAAGAGTCCAGATGCACTCGTCGAGCTTCACGCGGGCGTGCAAGTCGTCGTCCACGTGCACCGACCATGTCTTGGTTGCCAGGTCCAGTAACTCCACCTTGAGGTGGTTGGTGTTGATGGTCACGCGGACCTGGTTCCGCGTTGTCACGTCGGGACCGGCCTACAGAAAGCCACAGGCATCGGAGTTTCACAAGAAATTGAGGTTAGAAGCTTCCACTCTGCAGTTATACAATACAGATCGCGGGCTTTTTTTTTATGTGGTTTTGTTAGGCAATTAGGCATAGCTTCACTAAGAAAACGTGCTGTAGTTCATTATATTGAGTTGGAAAGGTTGATTATTTTGGGTCTTTGAAGGACGAAAATTGCAAACAAAATAGACTTTTTCAAGCACATATTTACGAAATCAATAGCTATTTTTAGCACCAATCTGTAATGTTTCTCGCTTCATTGTTTATTATCTTTCTTCATATGCTTCACAGTAAAAGACTACACAAACTTTCAGCCATTATCTTTTTCTCAGAACACAGCTTTTGGCCCCTTGTTTGTGGCATCAATATCTTTGGACCTAGGACTGCTAGAGCTACAATTTTTTTTGCAGCATAAAGCTATATAAGCAGGGTAGGCAACACTGAGAGTAAATTTGTAAATTATGGCTCCACGTCTTTTAATGTTTAATTTTAAATGTTCCTCATATTTTATGTGCAAACACCGAGTTTCATTGTGCTGTAATTAAGAAATTGGAGAAACCCTGAGAATACCAAGAAAGAAAAGAAAAACTGTGTTAAGAAATAACTGCTCTCTTTCGAATCTGCCTGTTGCACCGCACTCCTCATGAATTCTTACATATATCCATGTATTAATACGAACATTGTCTTGAATAGATATATTTTTATTGTTCCAGCAAACAAAAGAATGCAGTTACCAGTTATCTCGGAAACTACTTGATCTATTTAAGGTATAATAAAATATCTAGAGCCAGCTCAAGAAATTGAACCAAGATGCGCAGTTTTACCTATGTTGGTAAAAAAATAAGTAATGTTATTTTTACGATCCATGTTCCTCCTTAAATCGTTTACCCCTCACGGCTCTTGCAGCTCCTGTAATCCAGCTTCTCCTGTATTCCGGCTCTGGTGCCAGAGGAACTCTGTTTCTCTTGAACACGAACAAGGGTGAACATTATTCATTTGATATCCATACGTGGAGAGTTGAACCTGCTCTGTTCTGCAACAAGTTACACCACCATGCTGTTTATGTAATTCAGCTAGCTGGCTCACTGTGTAGAAGGTGCAATAAATGTCCTTTCGTACATTTGCACTGCTGTGCTGCACAGTGTCCCCTGTTCTTGGAACATTTCAGACTGCAGACTTCCCTAAGCCTAAATTTCAGTGAGTGGCAATGAGTGCTATTCTTTTGACATTTCTTTATAGTGTAGGCAAGATCTCAGAGAAAATCTTTTCATATCTGAAGTTTCCGCTACACAACTTAAATGCTGACCTTTCTGAATAGCACATGCGTTACTAAACATGAGTGTTCAAACGGTGATATTTCTCTTGGGTAATTACTTTCGAAGATCTAAACAGTCAGTATGTTTCACTTTGAAGCAGCAGTTCAAGAAGCTTACACTTGCTATACTGGGTTACAACCTAAGAAAAGATGCTGGCTCCGCCTACTACTGTCGCTGTCCCTCCCACAGAGAATTAACATAAATGCTCCTTCAGACTGTTGACTTTCCCATACAGATACACGTTTGTGGCGCTGGTTTTAGGTCGGAAACTTGAACGTCCCTGTAAATTTCGCAAGGGATTCTGACATTGCTACTCAACCAAACTCAATGTTTTAGGTAGTAACAACGAACCTTTAATTATTAATCTGCGTAGTACTTACATTAGCCGAGAAAAAGTACTTATGGTTTGAGCAGAAACTAGTGAGCACTACTGTCTTTCGCAGGTGAAGGACAGGCACCTGCGGTTTTATGGGCGGAGCTTACATTTTTTCTTAGTTTGTAATCGAGTATAGCTAACTTTTTGCATTCATTTGGCAGTATACATTTCATTATCTCATCTAAGAACATATCCCGCTTTCTGTTCTTGGGTTTCATACCTTGACTCGGACGTCGAGGTCGTGAATACTCTGGCTCCAGCAGTAGTTGTCGCGCATGGCGCCATTGTAGCTCTCAGGATGACTCTGGAACTTGGCCTGGACGCTGCGGATAGACCGTGAATGCTTTGAAAATCCCTTACAGAGTTTTGTTTTAACGCTGAGCATGTCAACAACGCAAAAAAATGCAGCTGCTTAAAAGGCCCTTAAACCACTCAATCTTCAAAGACGAGAGACTGGTTTCTTTCTTGCCTTCAGTACATTTCCTATAGGCTCTATCCTCTCCTCGCCACTGATTTCTTCAAAAAACTTGTGGATAATGTCAGCACTAAGCGCTGAGACTATCAGCATATCAGCGCTTTTCGGCTAAACACTGATATCTTGCTTGTGCAGTCAGAAACGCACAAAACGAAGTGAAATCAGTTGATGGCACACGACAGTCATGCGAGATAAGCAGAACAAGCGGGCGACGGCATGGCAAAGCAGGGTAGGAGACAATTCACAACTGATATTCTTTGTATAAGGACCAGTTGAGAAGTTCTTTCTTTATGAAGTCATGTGAACAGACTGCTGGCGTCATGAATTGTGCTGAAAAGATGGGAAACACCAGGAAAGAATAATGCGCCCGTTCTGTGTACTTTTGGACATCGTTTTTGACCCTTTAGCCCTCTGAGACGCTGATAGTCATGTCGGCTAGTGGCTCAGAACGAGCAATATTAAGGTTTGGATGAATGAACCTCCCGCGTAATAAATGTGCCTTAAATCATTTAACTTCATTTTGCAGTGCATTGTTACATATGATCCCTTTCCTGAAGGCTACTACCGTGTTTGACGAGCTGTTCGAAATGCCGTTTCTCGTGAGCCATGTCAAAAGTAAATATTTCTTTGCTTGAAATGGACGTAACCTAACACGAAATTGCGCTATATGCCTAGCCTGATATTTTATTCTACCGATGACTTGTTAAACACAACCTGAAGGGACCCGGAAGATATGTTCCATTTAAAGGGGTGTTTCTGACAGACGAACAGGGGTGCAAGAATTCAAGAATGAAACCAATCACGTTACAGGCAGTTGTTGCAATTAAGCAGCAATCCGATTAAAGATTTCCATTCACTGAGAGTCTCCTGTACCTATGCAACAACAGAACATGAATTACTCCAGGGCAAAGATATTTAATTACAATTTAACATGAATTGCTGTAAAACACATGAAGTAAAATATGAAGTCATTTTTGTTGCACTAAAGTATTCAGCACCTTCAATAACTCTGTAAATAAGACACATTTACAGAGAGCTCTTCATCAGTCGCTTCCAAAAGGGTTCAGAGGCCCCTCATTAAGTCGGAGCATTGCAAACGAACAATGTGCGCTGCACAGATCAGGTGCACGCAATTTTGCACAGTATAAAAGGCCCCTGCCGATATTCCGAACTGGTGGCGATTATATTGTGATATGCAACCGGCATATCACAATCACCTGGAATAAAAGCTGTATGCAGTAAAACAAGAATGGAAGTCCTAAGATCATCTGAACAGATCTAAGTTGTGGTATGTTGAACGTAGTGACCGAAAACCTTGCTTGACGTTGACTCACAAATGTTCTGGATCGATTTTGATAAAGCTTGCCGAGTTTATATTTGTGTACTGGTTTATAATATGCAATTATTTTTCCAGTACAGCATGTAATTTTTTATGTATAAAACACTGTATGCACATTTTTTGGGAGCATTGTTGTTCCTAAACTGAGGGTTTTAAGAACTAAATCAGCATGCCACAACAATTCGCAATGAGGGGTATATGCAACACAATAAGAACAGATGGTATAAACCCATCTGAACAAAAGTTCTATTACATTGAACATTCGTGAAAGAGTTGATGTCAAGGGGGAATATTGCTCATGGAAGTTCAACATACCATAACTTTTGTTCAAGCTGGTTTGTAACATCCATTCTTATTATATTGCATACAGTTCTCACTAGAGATTATTGCGACAAGCTTTGTAACTTCCTCAGTTTAGAAAAAAAAAAAAGAACTGAACCCAGAATAGCCCACGAAATGTGGTACAATTACTTCCCTACGTGAACGCAAGCAACACACAATCAAATTGGTGCTATTCCCTGTGGAACGTCTTTTTACGTTAACTGGGATGGCTTTGACACAATGCACGATGGCGATTTGAAAAATGAGAGATCTACGCTTCCGTGTAGTAAAAGGGGGTGACCTGCTGCCCCTTGACCCCAGAATTGGAAAATGAAATGTAAGGGATCATCAAGTGAGATATGTTTATGTTCGCTAGTGCAACCCAACACTATGGCAGCTAATGTGACTAGCACGCCAATGTTTTCTCTGCCTACTCGCGTTGTTGCTCTTTACTCACAAGCACCTCTTTCGCAACAATTTTTGACTGCATCTTTCTCCTACTGCTACTTTGCCTCTAGGTGGCACTGCTTGTGAGGATACAGCCCTGAAAGCAATTGGACAAATTGAGCATTCACGCTTGCGTGCAAGAAAGATTTTACTTCCCATAAATGGGGCAGTAAAGGGGCTCCAACATCTTTTTTTACACCTCCCAAGCAAGATCGCCTGTTCACACAGAAGGCCGTGATGACCACATCTGGCGAATATCACAGCGATGCGCGCAGCACAGATGCTCCATTTCGAGAAATGATTTCCCCGCCTCCATCCAGCACATGCCCGGTCCTCCTCGTCCATGAAGTGACGTAAACCTTCCCATGGTCAACTTTACGTAGCACCAACTACATCAATTGGTCCTCTGCACTATGAAACAGCGCCTTGGCTCTGTGGTGATGCGGTTTTGGCCACGCAGTTGTTGCTTATTTGTTTACCTCCCCAGTGCCTCGCGACACCACACTTTCTCAGTGCGCCGCTATGACAAGAGCAATACGTGGAAGAAGCCTTGCTCAGTCGTTGGCTACGTGCCCACTGCGTAAATGCTGATATCAGGTTGAGTTGCCGAAATGGCCGCAACCATTACAACTGGCTAAGCCTACCCCTCTTCGTGGTAGAGAATAGTGGGAAGGCCGAGCAAAAAACCGGCTAAAGCGGGTTGTTCTATACCCTGTAGCTTCCTTATTAGAGCACTTACATTCGCAAAATTCTAGCGGCAGCATGTTCACATTGTAGGAGTGGGCAGGTGTCTGTTCACTTACGGATCGTATTCGGGGCCATCGTTCTCATCTCCAGCCTTCGGGGTGCTAACGCTGGGCCCATCCGCTTTGTCGTCTTTCGTGGGCTCAACGCTGTTGGCATCACCCTTCTGAGAGCACTGGGACTTTGACTTTGCTGCCGCGGGGACGGTCTTCACCGGTTCGGCTGCCACACTTTCGCTCGTCGTCGAGTCAATCGTATCGTCCGAGGTGGTGGTCTCGACTTCCACTTCGGCTGCGATTGGAACCGGCTCTGCAAGCACAACCACGGAGAACATCACAATTTAAAATTTGAGCGCGAAGGGACAAGGACAAAGACGAGAAAAGACAGGACGAGGGCCTTATTATTGAAGCCTTCCACATTAAAAAAATGAGAGAGGCTTGCACTAACCAGCCATCAACATCCCTGACAAGGTATATGAATACCTCCTTAGCACATATCAAGTAGTTTGTCTCGGTTTGGGGGTTCTGTGCCTATTTCCTGCTTTAATTCTCTGTTCTTTACTGATACTTTATACCGTGTGATGTTTGACAGCATACTTATTTTTTTTTGCAATCGTTTATACCATGTCTCATTCGCATCAATAAAAATTCACTTGTGAGTAGGTGCTCGTCCAGACTTCTCTCGTCTTTGCCCTAGTCCCTTTGCACTTACACATTGAGTGATGCTGCCATATGAACTCGCCAAACTTTCCATTCTGTTGAATATCATAGTGCCGCGACGGCAAACTGCAACAAAGTTTGACTTTGACAAAACCAGTTGCGAACGAGCACAGTAATAAAGATAGTTGAGCAAAACTTGATATTCGCGAGATGGTGCACAGCTTTTGAGAACATTAAAGCACTAAAATGGACATTCGCACAGACATCTGTGCCTCTCAATCTATGTGAATATCTATTTTTGAGCTTTAAACGGACACTAAAGAGAAAAAACAATTTTTCTCATATCAGTAAATTGCCCTTCACAATTACAAGATAACCATGTTTGCAGCGAGAAGACAACTGGTAAGCAAGAAAAGTGGCAAAAAGAAAATGCTGGTGGCGAAGCTACCTTGATATTTCCGCACCAAACGTCATGACCTCATATATCTTTGATGGCATCTAAAAGGTTCTACGTAGTTCCTAACCAGTAAAAATGAAGTACGCTGCCTTCTGAAGGGGGCCATAGACTTAAAATACCATGTTTCAGGAACTTTGGATGAGCCAATGTCACCAAAACACGAAAAAATATGCTTCATAATCCGTGACATCACGTGCGGCTATTTCGGTGCGATTTAAAAAAAGTTTGACCTTCATTCTATCCTTTTTGATGAACTTATGATGAAATCAATGACGTTAAAGCTCCCAGAATACAATTTATCAATCTAAACCGATTCATTGTTTCGCTTTAGTGTCCCTTTAATGTTCTCCAAAACAATAATGACTGCTGGAGTTTTACACGCGAAAACTGCGATATGATTACGAGGCACACCATATACTGGGGGACTCCGGATTAATATTGACTTACTGAACGTGCACCTAACGTTTCTTTAACGTGCAGCTAAATCTAAGTGCCCAGATGTTCTCGCATGTCGTGCCCCATTGAAATGCAACCGCCGTGGCCGGGAATTGAACTCTCGCAATTGAGCGTAGCATCCCCTTTTGCACCCCTATGCTCATGCTACTGATCACAACTTTATGCAATGCGCGTTAAACAGGAAGTCTGCAAGTATTGTAGGCATACCTTCGGGTTGTGCAACGACTGGCGCAGCAGCGTCTTTCTTCTTTTGTGCTTCATCTGCGAGCTTGTTGTACGACTCGAAAGCCTGTAAACAGGAGGAAGCAGGTTATCAATGTGACGTGCTAAACTTCGAAGTCCTCGTCCTCCCCTCTAAAAAGCGGCCTATCCCGAACAGCATAATGTCACTTCTAGGGGGCCAGTACTGGTGTAATTTAAAAAAAAAATTTTTTTTTTCAGTTTAGGTAAAGGCGTCTATTTCTGTTAGGTTTTCCTGATGCAAGCACTCATATTCAAGAGATTAAAAATTTGTTACAAAGATTGACCAACAATTACCCTATCTGAAGGCAAGATTTTTTTTAGAAGGTCTAAACTAAAATTTCATCACCGTTAGCCTCTGAACAGCAGAACTGCAAGCATAAGTCAACCCTCGATTATTGGTCATACTTACAGCAGGAAAAAAACAAACAAGAAGCAAGGAACACCGACACAACGCCATCTCTGCTCAGAATTTTATGTGCTCTTTCACACATGCATAAATATGTAATCGTGCTGACTCATCCAACTACTAATGGCTACAGCTTGAATTTGAATTTTATTATTATCTTTTTTTGCGCAATGTTTTTAAACACTGTGTGAGCCCTTAGCCCTAAGCTAGTATGGGTCTAAAAAAGTAACATTTTTATAATGGCACTTCGATAAGCGCGACTAAACAAAGTTATATAACGTCAACTATTGAATAATCAGTAAACAAATGCTACGGCACATGAAATAACTGCACAAAAAAAAAGTTATAGCACAGGTAAGAACATAAAATGAAAAAAAAAGGAAACACCTGTATACATACTACAGATGCGAATTAGTTGTAGACTAACTGGTCACTTCATGAAAAAGTATGTTTACTTCTTTTCAAAACGTCAAATACTACCTAACCCTGCAGGTTACATAGTTTTTGTATAGAAGTAGATTTCCCAAGTTTTGCGCAATTTTTTTTCCACATCCGCGTTTGAATACACAAACAAGAAGACATCTGAATATGCTTACAGCTCTAACGATACTCCTTGCGACACCAGGAGAAAATCCAAGTTTGTCAGACGGGGAGGACTTGATGCGGTAGAAATCGGTGCTGAAAAAAAAAAAAAGAAGAAGAAGAAAGCAGTTGTGAGCAGCAAATGAGTATACACCCAGTGAGTGGCACAAAGCAAACATACCGAGCTTCGTTGTCAAAGGGCCCCTAAACAACCCCTCAAAATAAAAAGGTGCAGCATGCTGTTCTCTCCTGGCATTTCCCATCTTTTTGGCGCAGCTCGCGATGGCAGCTCTGATCGCGTGATGTCATGAGGAAATAAGCTCTCGATTGGTCCATATACGAGAGGTATCAGTAATGAATTGTCTCCTACCCTGCTTTGCCATGCAGTCGCTTGCTCGTTCTGCCTTGTCTCACGTGACTATCGTGCACGATCAACTCCACTTCGTTTTGCGCGTTTTCGACTGCGCCAGCGGAGATAACAGTATGTAGCCGGAAAGCCTGATAGGCTCAACACTTACTGTTGACATCGTCCACACGTTTTATAAAGAAATCAATGACGAGGAGTGGTAGCGCATGTAGGAAGGGTAGCGAAGGCGACAAAGAAACCATTCTTTCGTCTTTGAATTTGGAGTGGTTTAGGGAATGCAGAAACCCGGGTGT
Source organism: Rhipicephalus sanguineus (assembly GCF_013339695.2). Lineage (NCBI taxonomy): Eukaryota > Metazoa > Arthropoda > Arachnida > Ixodida > Ixodidae > Rhipicephalus > Rhipicephalus sanguineus. The sequence goes on from NC_051182.1 coordinate 148,070,310, forward strand.
AGGCCGCCAGCTACATCAAGTGCGAGACTAGACCAATAAGAGAACGCTGTAGAGGAAAGCTAGAGGGCCGTGCACTTAGATTTAGGAGGAAGTTAAAGAACCCCAGCTGGTCGTAATTTTCGGGGCCCTCCGCTACTGCCTTTTCTGAGCAGGTGGATAGTGGCGTTGTTGCTTCCTGTAGAGAGCAAGCAGTGACTTGGAGAAGGCTCCAGGAGGCACCTGTCCGCATGGTACACTACTCAAAGCTACCCCAGCAACTTCAGCAGGGGCTACAGACACTGCCCAAAGACCGCTAACACCCTGTACCCCATGGTATGGGGATGCCGAAACAACCCAAGCTTCCTGCCCATGGATGAACAGAGCATCCAAGAAAATCTGAAAAAGCAGTGGGAGGCGTTGCTGACGTCGCTAAACCCTGAGGGCCAGATCTGGGTGGTGGACAGGGCTCGGGCATCGGTTGCAAGCCATGGCTACCTGGTATAAGGAAGGCACCCACCTCTGGGCAAAGTGGAATGCGCACCTGATCATACAATAAAGCTTAATTCTCTCTCTCTGCTATGGCATCTCTCATAATTGTATCGTGGTTTTTGGGATGCAAAGCCCCAACAATTGTTATTATTCACGCTGTTAGAAATGCACGTGCTCAGGGGAGATCTTGTGACTCAGCTTCGTTTTGCACCGCAAACAAAGTGCCAGGTTACAAAACGAATGACAATGGAAGATAGCGTTTGTGGGGCTCATTTATTTCAGAAGCTTCTAAACGCGTCTATTGCAGTGAAGCTAGATATGGCTAGGTTCTGGATGATCGCGTCAGTAGACGAAATGATGTGTAGGGCAACAATTTGCGGTGAACTGATTAACTCGACTAATCCAGAGCTTCTGCGTCGAAAAAATGGACACGACATAAGTAAACGTAAAGGTGTCTGATTTCTCCTACATGGCAGAATGATGTGAACAATTCTGCCTCGAAAGACGAGACCAGTTGCGTAAGAAACGAACGCCATGGCATTTTTATACTTTTGAAACGGGATTTCTTACGTACTAGAGGATTTGATTCCGAGACCGCCGTTGATGAAATAATGCGCCTCACACGCAATAGAAGCACCGGCATATTTGAGTGTATGTCTCTCTATTTGTTGGATACAGTCAATAACGATGATATAAATTCACCACAGCTATATTCACCGTACCAGACCCACAAGTCACAGCTTCGCGGGATTCGATCTTCGCAGTATCGGAAGGGCTCGGAATTTCTGCGCGAGGCCGTCGGGATGCCTCGCGCAGATAGTGTGATAGACAATTTGCATTGCCTATCACACACCACCAAGAAGGGAGCGGAAAGGTACGGGATTCGCGTCGTGTTTTCAGCACCACGCAAACTCAAGAATCTTGCTTTACACTGCAAGAACTGCGACAGCATGTGCTGTTTTCCTCAGCTGCAAAAAAACAAAATTCCTTTCCAAGGCAAAAACAAGAACAGATAGCGATGTCATCGAGGATTTCTTCACTGCAAGAAGAGGTGACACTTGCCTTAGCTCAACCTCATTGTCATTATCACGAAAGGAAATAGATTTCTTAGGTGGTCACATTGCGACCCGTCCGGATTCGTAACGCGCACGCGACCTTGCCACCATTTCGCAATCTGTAAGGATATCGGTGCGAGTGCTCTTTGTCAACTTTTATAAATGTTGTATCTTCAAGAAATAAACACAGGTGTAGGTCACCGCTTCGTGTGTGTGCGCGTTCTATGTTTCTAACGTGTTGTGCTCTTCGCGCAGTTTAAAACATTTCCTCAAAATCGATGAACCAACTAGCCCAACAACATGCCTTACAACATTACGTGAGACCTTCTGAAAGCGGGCTTAGCCGACAGTAACATAGTGGACGGCACAGCTTACAAAGCGACCAGTCGATCAGAAATGCTGTTCCAGAAGTAAGCACACCTATTGTCAGCTGACAAAGCCAATACACTCGACCCTACTATATGGCGACACCGAATTCAAGCTACCACTGGAATGCTCACAGAACTGTCGACTCAGCTAGTTAGAGCGAGTCAGCTCGAGTGCGTAACGAATAATCTACCCATTAAACACCGGGGTGCCAAGATTTGTTTGGCAGCTGATATGCGCGTAGTAATCGGACTGCGGTGACCGGTGGAGCGCAGCTAGCTTATCACTCACCGGCGGTAGAGGAAATCGAAGATGGCGTCGAGGAACGGATATATCTGGCCTTCGTTTGACAAGATGCCCATGAGGGCAGCGTCGTAAATGCCTCGCCGGGAGGCATCCATCGCTAGCAGGCGCTTGTCCGCTCGTTTTCAATCGAACGCCATTAATACCGGAAGCCGGAAGTGTTGCGGCCGAAAGCGCCAGGGGCGCAGGCGCGCGGACTTGCTGACGATAGCATTCGCGCTTCCCCAAGTGGAGTCTACCCCACCGTGGTCTACCCCAAGTAGTGCTACATTGCCCCACAATCAAAAGCATAGCCTTTGAGATGCGTAATTTTCGCACAGAGAAAATCGTCGCAATTTTTTGTGGGCTGATGTTGATCTTTATGAATGATGTAAAGTCGCGTTCAATATGACTTGCAATGCGGCAGCGCGTGGCCTCATGAGTTCAAAGATTGCGCATGGTTTCAACCTGTTTTCATTTCAGCACCGAGTGTGAGAACAGCGTTTAGTTATGCAAATAAGGGCTAGTGGAAGCCATGGGAAGTGTTTGAACTCGTGAGGCCACGCGATCCGGCCGTGTTGCAAGTCATATTGAGCGCGACTGTACATGCAAGGAATAAAGTGGCCACGTAAAGGTCAATTTTAGTGCTTCTGGTGGCTTTCAGCGAGGTCTTCGGCATGCTCGGAAACGTGCGATCTTCGAGATCAAAATTAACGTGCTGAGACCAGCGCGCCGTAATCGCCTCGGAGGCCATCCCATGTAACACAAAACCTCTAAAAGACGTCTCGAAACGGCTACGGACGGCTATAGACGTCTTGGTTTACGAGAAGATCAAGAATAGACATTTTTGCAAAATAAAGCACTCGCCTCTCAAATATGCCTGCGTACTGTTTATTACCGTTTTCAACAGCTACGACAGAGCCAGAGTGTATTCTGCCAAAGAAGTCCACAACGTCTACTTTGAGACATTTTTAGACATTGTGGGGGAAAGTGAGCGCGCAAATGTTTTGTCCACGAGCGCAAAGACGCCAAAACGGCATGTCTAAAGAGCGGTGACTGTCGCTTTAGTGAAAGAAGAGACGCAGAAAACAAAGCCCTCAAAATAATTGGTTTCGCTCCGCAACGCGGGTTTCTATCACGCGCAACGCTCGCGCAACAGCGAACGATAACAGAAGCAAACGCAGGCAAGCCCTGATGCTGCGCAGTCGGAGGCTCGAAGCGGGTGTTGTCGAAGCGCGCATGCCAGCGCATGCTCCTAGAGGAGATCAGTGGTTTACCCCTGCATTCAAGAACATCTTTTCACTCGGCGCTCCACCACCACCTTGACTCAATGTCGATGGCAGATACACCTATTGGCAGGAATGTTCACTAAATATTGAGCAATAGGCGGGATCACTTTGTGAAAACCGTTGTGTCTTTTCTGTTGAATGGCGATGCTGTGCTCAGCTCGGTCAAGTGAAGGGTGAGGCTTGTTTCAGAATACTTGTTCCTTCCTCCCCCTTTCCCCTCTTCCTCCACTAGTTCGCGCCAGCCGCCAGGCGCCAGTTCGCAGCGGCTCTATGGCTCTATCGACAGCAGGCTAGGCGACGGCCGGCGGTCATTTGCGTTTTGTGTAGCGTTGTCAGCTTTTGTTTGTGAACGGATGAACGGATTACGGGCTGTTTGGCATCAAGTAACGGTGATCGTACTGTCTGTCGCATATGTGTGTTTGCGACGGTACGTTCGTCGGTACGTTCGTTTCAAGAAGCGATTGTTCTGCTCACCACCTTCGTTGCAGCCAGACAAACAGCTAAGAACGTGTGCACGTTCGGATAGAGTGCTTTTTTCGGTAAGTGCACCTGACTTTTCGTCGTTTTTACTGAAAGGTTTTAGAATTGTGATTAAAATGTGAACAGTTCTTTGCTAGGTTGAACCGCGTGGTCGAACGCGAAACTATACGCGCCGGTGCGACTCGCCCTATTTTTAGTAATTATGTTTTGCGCGTTACAGCTCGTGGCTCCACGCACGCACGCTAGTGACAGGCCGACATAGTTTAAGCAAGCATGCTTATAACTATGCCGGCCTGTCGCTGACAAAGTGCAAAGCTTCTACCGTATAGGCGCCTCGCCTGTAGGTCTGGTTATGATTGATTGTCGTTTCTTAATACATGACAGCATTTTATCATATCTGTAATTGGAAATGTTTCTTTAGAGTGACTTGATGATCTGTTATTTGTTGTAAATCCTGCGTAGCTTACTTGCTTTCTCTGTATGCAGCTTTTCTTCACTGCTGTTTGTGCAAGATATTGGGCCTGAGACCACGCCAGCTAATGCGGAAGCCAGTGCAGTTTCTTTGACGAGACTTGGAGTGCATTCATGCGGAATTTTATTTACGTTGCTGCCGTGCAACTCAGCTTCACCTTGTGCGGTCACCTTCCGACGTGTTTTGTGCCACATTTGGTTGTGCTTTATTCATTAATAAAGCCGATTAGACAACATCGTGGGATAATTTATTGTTGCTGAGAAGCACGATTATTTATTTGCGCGCCATCCGCTAAACGTCATTTACGTAGTACAGTATACGTGTTGATCCCCTGCGCATATATACGTGTTCAAATTGATTATAAACCGATGTCTTTTATATGAAAATTGGATATGTATGGTGTGCTGAAGTAGCCAATAATTCACGCGGCATATATGAGTGACCGCAACAACTTGATTCGGTCCGCAATAAACGCGAGTAAACTCAGCGACGAAAATTTATATATGCAACAGTGAGGACATGCGTGGGTGAACAGGTATGTACGTATGGTAGTGATCTTGCTTGATTGTTTGGTCACTTGCTCGACGACTGACATAGGAAGTGGGAGAAAAAACAGGAAAGTGCTCTCGCGGGAGCTCTTTCGGTCCCTTCAATCTCTATCTTCCTATGGTAGCCGTCAGGCTGCCGACCAAACATGCTGCAAAGACAGTTATAATAGTTTATTTTTTGTTTCGAAAGTCCAAAATTTCGAAAACGCCGAAAAAACAAAAACGTCTAGAAAACGCCTTAACTTGGTCTTGTCAAAACGACTTTTAAAGACGTCGACTAGCGGGACATTAGCACAGCTATCAGACGGCTAAAACACATCTACGGCTACGGAAATGTCTTGACCAAGACGTCTATTAGCCCTTTTTGGTAGCCGTTCAAGACGTCTTTTAGACGGCAAATAGCATCTTTTGTGTTACATGGGATGCAATGAGCAAAACTTGCCACCGTTTGAGACGCGTGCGTAAGCATTCTCTTACCAACGGGCGTCCTTTCTGGTATAATTGTTACTGCCAGAAAGCCGTCAATTCAACGTACAGCCATATTGCAACATCGTTTTAAATTTTAAATGCGAAGCATTTCTTTGCGAACTTCTGCGACCTTGAGCGTATCTATCTATCTATCTATCTATCTATCTATCTATCTATCTATCTATCTATCTATCTATCTATCTATCTATCTATCTATCTATCTATCTATCTATCTATCTATCTATCTATCTATCTATCTATCTATCTATCTATCTATCTATCTATCTATCTATCTATCTATCTATCTATCTATCTATCTATCTATCTATCTATCTATCTATCTATCTATCTAGCCAGCCGCCTACGACATCGTGCTCTCCTGGCCGTTTCGTTAATTAGACGCATACAAAAATTGGTATGGCACAACATGACTGTATGACGAACATAAATTATAAGTCATAACATGAAAATCATGACATGCCCGTCATGAACGGCATGACTTTCATGCCACGGCCTTGCTGTTGCGGCAGTTTCGTGAACTTGATACATGCCAAAATTGGTATGGCGTGACAAAATTGTCTGACGAACATGAGTGACAGGTCCTATTGTACAAATCATGACACGCATGCCATGTAGAGCATGATTTACACGACATATTCTCGGGGCGCTCGCGACCGTTTAATATATGGACATATAACAAAAGTGTTACGACGACGCATTTCTGTATGGTGAACATAAATGACAGGTGGCAACATGAAATTATGAGATGCGTGTCATGTACGCTATGACATACATGCCCCGCTCATGGTGCGCTTGCGGCCGTTTCGCTATCTTGACACCAAATTTGGTATTGCGTGACGTGACTGTATGGAGAGCGTAAATCCCAGGTGGTAACATGAAAATCATCACATGCATGTCATGTAGAACATGATTTACATGCCATGCTCATGGTGCGCTCGCGTCCGTTTCGCTAGCTTGATAAACACCAAAATTGGTATCACATGACGTGAGTGTACGACGAGCATAAACGACAGGTTGTAAACATGACAACCATGCCATGCATTTCATGTGCAGCATGATTTACGTGCCATGCCTATGTGCTTTATTTTGCAAAAATGTCTATTCTTATCTTCTCGTCTATTCTTGATCTTCTCGTAAACCAAGACGTTTATAGCCGTTCGTAGCCGTTTCGAGACGTCTTTTAGAGGTTTTGTGTTACATGGGTATTGTGCGCTAGCGGCCGGTTTGCTAGCTTGGTATACCCCAAAACTGGTATTTGGGGACGTGACTGTATGAAGAATGTAAATGACAGGCGGTAACATGAAAATAATGACATGCATGTCGTGTAGGGCATTATTTACATGTCATGCTCACGGTGCGCTCGCGGCCTTTTCGCTATCTTGATATACACCAAAATTGGTATTGCGCGACGCGACTCTACGACGAGCATAACTGACAGGTGGTAACATGACAATCATGACATGCATTTCATGTGCAGCATGATTCACATGCCACACTCATGGTGCACTCGCGGTGGTTTCCCTAGCTTGATTTACACCTGAAGTGGTGCTGCGTGTAACACGCAAATCATATCATGCATGTTAACGTACGGCACGATTTACATGACACTGTCTTGGTGCGCTTCCGGCCGTTTCGTTAACTGCATATAGGAGGCAGGGCAAAACGCGAGAAAAATGTGAAAATAGTAAATATCTTTTTTTTTATTTCACTCGTTACCATAAAATGTCAACACAGGAACTTTCTCTTGGGTACAAGGTATGTGCTGCATAAATATGGCCATGCTGCGACAGTTTAAAATATTATTTAAAAAAGAAACAAAAAAATGCACCACATGTCTCATTTTGCCCCAACCTGCGGGGCAAAACGAGACGCTGCGTGAGGCAAAACGAGACAGCGTGAAAAATATTACCCTTTCAGTTCTTGCAGTAGAAGCACTTCAAATACACTCCGTGGGCAGCCATGCAGTCTTCACGCGCCCAGTCTTTGCACTCCACGCATTGAATCCACACAGAACCCGGCGCTATGCTGCTCCGAAACTCCTGAAAAGCATTCAGTGCTTTTTTCATGTTGTTTTCCTCCCAGGAAACCCTAGATGATATTCTCTTGTACGTCCGCACCATCCTTAACAAAAAATTATCATATATAATGAGCGTAAACAAATGGTACACTCAATTAGACACTTTCTAAGGCAATTCAATGCCTTTTTGTCGCGTTTTGCCCCTCTCAAATGCCCGAATTAAAAAAAATTTCGCCTTTGGCCCACGGCACCAAATGAACTAAACTTTTGGTGGCATGTAGCTAGTAGTATAAAGTAACAACATAAATACTTACATTGTTGTGCTGATGACGGAGTAGCTTCATGCACGGATCCGAAAATTTGGCCGAGCAGAACTTCGCCCCTTTTTGGCGGGTCACGAACACACTGACATCAGCCGCGCAATTTTTCCCGCGCGAACGCTGTGAGCAATCATCAACTATTACACATGAAATGTCGAAAACTACCGGCACCTATCGCTGAAATAGAAAAACAAAGAAAAAGTACTTTTTGTATTAGCTACAGAGGGCGTCAAAGTCAAAATGTCGCGTTTTGCCCCGCGTCTCATTTTGCCCCGCCTTACCGTACACCAAAATTGGTATGACATGACATGAGTGCGTGACGAACATAAACGACAGGTCATGCATTGCATATACCAGAATATGCGTTTCATTATATTAAAGATTGTACATACATGAATGCATGACAAACATGCGATATACAGTGAACTAGATGTCATGATATGAATGACTTCATTTGCCTCAACGGTAAACAAGACGATGTATGCAGCTCTTTGCTGGCTGCTTCGCATTACATCGATTCCCACAGTGCCTGGGATCTGCCGGATTTTTTCAGCTACAGGAAGAGATCCCAAAGACCGTGCATTTATTCGCTGCGCGCACTAAATGTGCGTCACGGATCCCGCATTTAAAACGTCACCATGCTCGAGAAAGCAGTCACACACGCGCACCAACACAAGTACGCACTCAAATTTCACATGCACTCTCTCGGGGCATTCTTACCTTAAGCCTTAAGCTAATTGACAGCATGTCAAATAGTTACTGCGCATGCGCGAGCAATGTTTTGCACACGGATAGCCTCGACCACAGAACAGCAGGCAAACTGTTTTTCCCATTCACCACCAATCCCTGCCTTTCCTTCCCAGGTGAAAATGTGTAACTGGGAATCCAACTGTTGTCAACTGGCATTACTTGGATCAAATGGTCCCCATTGCAGGCCAGCTGGTCCCAGTTGATTCCAGTTGCAACTGGCTCCAATTAGCAGCTGGTTCCAGTTACAACTAACTGGCCACCAACGGGAACCATGACCAGTTGAACTGGAAGCAGCTGGTCCCATTTGGAAGCCATAATCAGTTAAATTGGAAGCAAATGGTCTCAGAATTCCTTTCATTTTTTCCCGTTCTTTTAGTACATTGGGAAGCTTACGACCAGTGCTGGCTAGTACGAAACACAAAACCTCTAAAAAACATCTCGAAATGGCTACAAACGTATAGACGTCTTGATCGACGAGAAGACCTAGAATAGACGTTTCTTTTCGAAATAAAACATTTGCGCCTGAAATGTGCTTGCATACTATTTATTAGCATTTTCAACAGCTATGGCATTACCAGAGTCTATTACCACGAAACACAAGACCTCTAAAAAAGGTCTCGAGACGGCTACAAACGACCATAGACGTCTTGGTCTACGAGAAGACTTAAAATAGACATTTTTCAAAATAAAACATTCGGGCCTCAAATATGCGTGCATACTGCTTATTAGCATTTTCAAGTCTATTCTGCCAAACAAGTTCATAACATCTACTTCGAGACATTTTTTTAGACATTTTGTCTGAAAGTGCAAGCGCACAACAACTACCTCAATGATTCTTCGAATGTTTTGTCGAGAAGCGCGAAAATGCCAGAACGATATTTTAAAAGAGCTGTGACCTACTGTAGTGAAGAGGAACGAATGCTATAGTGCAATGGTCTCAAGCTCACTTCAGCTATAGCGGTCCGCAGTCATGCAATTTAGTCGCCCTAGGGTCCAGAGAATGAAGAATGTCGGAGCGGGTGGGGCGGGGGGAGGAGGTATTGGAACGAAACTTCAGCTGACGTTGCCTTTTGAAAGAAGACGACCTTTCCCAATCTCCTAGATGGGTTACTTCTGAAAGTGACTAAATTTAAACATCGATGACGATCTCCAGAATAACTAAAATGTGGAGGCTGATTCTGAAATATAGAGTTTTTTTGTTTTGCACGGCTATATTTCAACACATGGTTCCCATGAACACGTGGTGGTGTACCCATCTACATGTACCCATGAACGCATGGTGGTGTCATGTACCTCACAGAAAATATGGGACGAAGGCAGCCATGCGTGCCCACGGACCACTGGCGAGATGTGCGCGGGCCGCATGCGGCCCCCGGGCTGTGTGTTTGAGACCCCTGCTATACTGGCCCAACCTCTCCAGTGACACTTAGTGGGTCTGTCTCTACTGCGCCCTGCTATTGGACGCCGCTCGCTCAGGCCCTTGATCACGCTACCGGTCGACTCCTACGGCAGAGTTTATTAAACGACTCTACAATTGGTGGAGGTGCGGGGTGCTTTCAATGTACTTGCTCTCCGACCACACATACTGGGACGCCATTCTACCTTTCGTAACCTATACGCGTACAACACCGCTACATCAGAGCCCCACTGGCTTTTTACCCTATTTTCTACTGTACGGTCGACAACCAATCAAAGCACACTGTCGACACAATTCCACTTTACCGGTCGAATGCTTCTTAGTAGGCGCCCATATCTGACACAGTGAGGCATGCCAAAGAATGCCATGACCTCGCACGGGTCTTTACCTCTAACGACCAAGAGCGCCAGAAGAGCATTCGCGGCGACACTACATACTTCTACGCCCACCTTGCTGCCTTATCGAGTCGTCGAACGGGCATCACCTGGCAAGTACGTCATTGAACCTGTTGAACGGTCTTCGGACATGCGCCGTCGAGGACGCGACGGGGTCACTATCGAGCGTCTCTAGCCGTACTATGACCAAGTCGTAGTGACGAGCGGTTATGCCGTCATATACAGCTCACTTTTAGTCCTCGGGGGTAATTGTAGCGAAGAAGAACGAACGCTATAGTGGGTCACCCTCACCAGTGACATCTAGTGGGTCTGTCTCTAACGTGCATCGCTCGTGCACCCGAGGACATATCTGTCATTCAGGCTTAAGATTCAGGCACGATGATATATTCAGTCCTGCATTTGCTTTGCAATGGAGTCATGCTGTTTCTGTACATAACGTGCAGATCGACGGCGTACGCAACGGGAGACGTGGCACTTGTGCGCACCATCGGCCACGTGAGTATTCATTATTTACTCGAGTACGCTCTTAGGGCTAAAAAGAGGTACGGCAGTCCTTCGCACCGCTTTCCTGCGCTCGTATGCGTTGATATGCGCCACGCATTAGGTTTTGTGCGATTTTGTCCGCGCGATCAAGTAAATTCATTCGGTGACATTAAACGGTTTTTGTTGCTTCCCGTTCTCAGGTCACGCTGGTACCGCCCACCATTTCGGCCTTCCTGAGCGCTTATGCGTGGAAGCACTTATGGGCTGTGCTGATTTTTGGTGTGGCGGTATCCTGAAGGCGGCTTCGAACGTGGACCTCACGAACGCCGTAGTTGGAGGTGTCAACGCTGGTGTTGTACCGCCGCAGCAGGCGGCAGCGGCGGTCAACTGGGCTGGACGGCTTTGGCTTCTGGTGGTGGCCGACGTGCTGCTGGGGCTGCTCGCGTACTTCAGTGAGCGCCTTCATCGTGGGCGTGCCTTCACGCCTTCATCGTGGGCGTGGCTTTCATCGTAACGGTCATCGGCATCTTCGTGCGGGTCTGGTTGGTCTACCTTGTGCGCCACCCAGCGGTACGTCTGAACATCTGCGATGCGCATAGTGACCTGTAATTTTACAGCGCATCTGAAAAATAGCTGCACGTTTTACATTTAATGCGGTGTAGCGCTAGATTATGTCCCAGCATATCTATTTTCTCAAAAGACAGAGACAGCTTCAGAACCCTAAGCCACACCTACTCGACATGGTGATAGACTTAGGTACAGAGTCTGTGTCATGCTTGCGCATTTCAGTACTTGTACCAACAAGCTTACGGCAATGTCAGATTATTATTGTCACAATAATACCCGCACGTCGTTTTTCAAACAGGTGAGCTGCAAACCTTGACAAAATACAGTCGAACCAGCCAGGCACGTAGCCAGGACTTTTTTTCGGGGGGGGGGCCCAAGGCCTAATTGTTCGAAAGAAAGTCTTTCCATGGCAAAAACAAAAAAAAAGTTGCCTGGGAATATAGAAGGCTGGAAAAATTTCGGGGGGGGGCCCGGGCCCCCCGGGCCCCCCCCTTGCCTACGTGCCTGGAACCAGCATATGTCGAATTGGTAAAAGAACTGCAATTAGTTCGATATATCGGATAATTCGATGTACAACTTTTCATGAAATCATTGCATATATTGCACCAGTTGGCTTCACGGCACTGCATCATGATAATGTAAGGCAGACACCTTCATGACCATACGCTTGTCTTTTTTTAATTTGCACCTTTTTAATTTTTAACGCACCAAAACACGATATGATTATGAGAGACGCCGTAGTAGAGCGCTCCGGAAATTTCGACCTTCTGGGGTTCTTTAACGTTCGTCTAAATCTAAGTAGACGGGCCTCAAACATTTCGGCCTCCATCGAAAATGCAGCCTCCGCGGCCGGGATTCGATCCCGCGACCTTCGGGTCAGCAGTCGAGCACCATAACCACTAGACCACCGTGGCGGGGCAATTTGTGCCTTTTTGTCTGCAGTTTGTAGATGGGGACTAGGGGTTATATGCAGAGGCAGATTGTACGCGAAAAGAAAATAAGGTATCGTAAATTGACCTCAACATCCCCATACGCAGCTGTTCGTATACTCTTCGGGCGCCGGATGCGTCAAGCCTGCATGGGCCCTAATGTCGGCCTCATTTTTCTACATCACACTCGGCGTGCTTCTTAGTAAGCTGTACGGAGTGCCGACGTAAAGCTACTTTTCACTACCTTCGCCTATAGTTATAATCGCCAGCTTTGCGGAGAACAGCAGCTTGTTCTGTTACACTGCGTCCATCGCATGTACTGAGGAAAAATTTTGGCCTCATGGTTTTTTGCTGCAGTGTGTTGCTGGGGGCCTGTTAGTCATAACACGGCACATCGTTTGCTGCAGCGCGCGACAGATAATTAATTACACCATTTCCCTCTAAAGGGGACCATGAGGCGATGCGAAGCCGGAGCGCTTTCACGATCGCGTTCCGTTGGCGTTCGTTGGGCATGCTACCGACCTCGCGTCGTGGAACGCGAAGAGGAACGCTACGCGCGTCTTGTCTTCCCTCTAGCCTGGCCGTTAATTCTCACAGGGCGAGCGGGGAACGCGGTCGACAGGCGTGCGAGTGGGGAGGGCAGCGTAGGAGAAGAGGAGAGAGAGGGGGAGGGGGCACGCATGCGCTGGAGCTCATCGCGGCGTTGCGCAGGAGAGAATTTCGGCGTGTCTAGCCCGCGTTTCAGAGGGGAGAGGGGAGTGGGGGGGGACGGGCCAGGGGGAGGGGAGAGGGTGAGTGGAGAGGGGAAATGGGAGAGGGAAATGGAGAAGGAACGTGGAGAGGAGTTGTGGAGAGGGTATGCGCATGCGCAGCAAGGGTGATCACGCCGCACACCACCACCACCACCGGCTGCAGCGTGGTGACGTCGGGGAAGCAGGGGGTCACTTTCACCGTCGAGTCACTTTCAAGGGTGTCATTGTCTCGATAGCATGGGAAAATTGGGCCATGACATGAATAACGCAAAAATACTGTCGCATACGTCGTCAAACCTTTCCTCAAGACACGTGTGGCGCATACCCGTTTACCACGGGCCGCGCTTTTCGGGTACGTGCCACAGGTGATTGACAGTTTTTATCTACCCAGGAACGGCGAGAACAGATATTGGTAACTTAAATGCGAGAACGTTAAGAAAAACCGACATCGGCAGCGTTGGCCCGACGAATGGGAAGAATGAAAATTAGGATCCCAACAGGAATCGAACCCAAGCATTCTGCATGGCAATGAGGTATTTGAACACAGAGCCACGCCAGGTCTATAACGTGGTTTGTAAAAACAGCCTATGCAGGCTGGTCCAGAGGGCCGAAAGGATAGAGAGGGCCAGCGGTGCCTTGGAATAGGGGCCCGACCACACAGCGTTGCCTTGTTTTAGAGGCAAAGAAGTCTTGCGCAAATAAAGTTTTGTTATTCTTCAGGCGTAATGTCGGTGCAACGTGAATTGTGGTTATGGTGCTGGCTGTCTAATTTTGCTAGAAAGCAATAAACACTACATGATACTCCTACCAGGGCTGGGCAGAGATACTCGGAAAAGTATTCCGGAATACAGATATCGAAATACATGGACTGGAAGCCTAAAATACAGATACTGAAATACATTTGCCTTTAGCGTAACGGGATATTTCGGAGATACTTTCGCAATAGGAACAAAAACGTATTCCGGAATACAGATACAGCAATACAGATACTGGAATACTTTTTTTTTATTTCTAGGATGCTCATACTCCGCAAAGACATTTATAAGTGCACCATAATGTTGTTAGTAAAGTTGCAGCGCATTGATACTTCCAGCTAATTTATTTATTTATTTATTTATTTATTTATTTATTTTTATTTATTTATTTATTGTTTATTCATTTATTTATTACAATACTCTCAGCGCCAATAAGACATTACAGAGGCAAGGGGTTACAAAGTGCATAATTAGTAATATTAACAGTTACACGTATCAATTGCAATAAAAATTACGCTATTTCACAGCAAGCGTAACAAGCATTGGACACCTAAATCGACATACTTGGTGACAACAAAATGAGCTGTGCTAGAAATAGCGCAGTATAAGCAAATCACTCGAATCGCTAATGAACACCAGTGAACTGAGAAAAAGTACATATTTATTTTGCACATAAGGTCTCCTTTGCAGAGAAGGTTGCTGTGTGAGCCTCTCAAATGGGCTGTCTTCTGGACAGCGTCGGTTCGACCTCAGCACAAGACTCGCGAAAGGATAAAAGTCTCTCTACCGCTGCAGACGAGCACAAATTTCTGTTAAAGTGAATAAATGCCGCCTTCATAGCCGGATAGCCCTGCTGCGTGGCGATATCTCTTCTCGGGCCATCTGGATACCGAAACACTTCCGCCCTCACGTGGGTTGTTCTGTCTGTTCAGAAGCTGAAGTCCGTCTCTGTCCTCGGATCCTCAGCCGTCTGGTCAGGTCAGCGCCAGGTCAGACGGCTGAGGATTCCGCTGCCCATATAGGCTGGCCATAATTACCTACGCGCAATGAAGCCCTATACGTCAAGTCAAAACTGCACAATTCATACATTGGCTTCCTAAAATCACGTTGCTTGGGAGTGAGAGGGTTTAAGCCCTCCCAATCACTCCTGCCAGCTTTCTAAACAGACGTGGAACCAGGGACAGCTGCTCAGAGCGCCCCATCAGAAACTACAGCAAGCACTCATCGCCTGGGCCGAAATGGTCATTCTTCTATGAAGCTATCACCACCACCGACGCTACCAGCACCCACTTCAGCAAGCCGCTATAGGCGAAGTCGGCTCCGACGGTGGGGGAGCCTGGTACCACAAAAGACACTTTCACGCTTGTGATCAATTAGGAACGCACCCCGACACGCAGGAGATGTGGCTGAAAGCGCGACAAAGATAGCCATCTTCTAGTCACTTCCGCCGCGACTAGGGGAACTGCTTTTCGAAGTGCCGCCGCATTGAGAACTGAACGCACGCGAAGCATTGCAAAGCCTCTGTTGCAAGGCGGTATCCACGCGGGAGGATCACCAAGTAATGGCTTGCCACCCGAAAAAAATTAGGCGTGCTGCACTGGCCTTGAGAGACAGCGACTTTCGTCGACGGAGGCCGACAACACTGCCTCCACGATTCTGCCGTCTGTGGCATCGCGCGCTTTACCACATGGGCCATTCTGCGCATGAGGGGAAACCTTTGCCGCCCTTTCTGTCGGCGACCGGCAGCGCGCCTTTGCTTGTCTTGGCACAAAAACAAAAAAAATGTCATTTCCCCCTTGGAAACACGCCTCAACTCATTCCCGACAAAAAAAAAGTAACGAGATACTCGTGTCCTGCGTTGTATCACGATACAAACGATACATTGAAAATGTATTTCACTACTGAGATACAAATACATTTTCCAAATGTATCTCGATACAGAAATACAGATACTCAAAAGTATCTCTGAAATACTATCGCGATACTCTTGTATCGCGATACTGCCCAGCCCTGACTCCTACGATGTGCACTCCTACGATACAGGCGTCATATCAGATTAACGTCTGTGGTTCCAGTGTTGGCTCCGCTTTTATAACAGTCTAACAAACATTACATTTGTATTCCTATGGTTCAGGAAGCTATATTGAAGCTTTGCTCGATCCCGGAGAAATACATTAACGAAAGTTACGTATGATATTCACATCATCGCACCGTAAAGTGCACTTAGTCCGCCAGAACGACGCAGTGTCCTCTTCATTTCTTACGAGGCTGAGCGATGGCTTCATGCTGACCGAAGATAATGCCAGATTGACCGACGGCCGCTTTGTAGACTAGGCTACGCAGGCCACATACGCCCAGATAGTCTACGAATACCCGCCACGGTGGTCTAGTGGTTATGGCGCTCGACTGCTGACCCGAGGGTCGCGGGATCGAATCCCGGCCGCGGCGACTGCATTTTCGATGGAGGCGAAAATGTTTGAGGCCCGTGTACTTAGATTTAGGTGCACGTTAAAGAACCCCAGGGGGTCGAAATTTCCGGAGCCCTCCAGTACGGCGTCTCTCATAATCATATCTTGGTTTTGGGACGTTAAACCCCAGATAAAAAAAAAGTCTACGAATACTACAAGCGCCATCCAGTTACGTTGGTCTACGTAGCACTATCCAGTCCTACCAGCCTCGACGGCCTATACCTCACCAACGCGAAGGGTGACTTCAGGTTCCGACTTGTCGCCGGCTCTATCGACAGACAATTTGTCGACGAAATGACCGAGGCATCCGCGATTTCCAACAGCTGTACTATACTTCATACTTCAATACACGTGGACCTCTCGTCACCGCGATCGCGACCGGATCCAATAACAAGTCATGACCAGCTGGTGGCACTCACTGACCACGGTCATGATGACCTGGTTCAAAAACTGTCATGAACTTCTTCACACATGCTCACAGGTTCGTGAAACGTGCGTGCGTTCTCCATGATAAGGGACAAGTATAAGCACTACACATCAGCTTACCGCTTCTGGTGTTGGTAATACCCACGTTGCCGTTGACAGTGTTACCCAACTGTAAACAGCTGGTTATATAACACATATGCGGCTCTTCAACATATGTGTGTGCGTATGAAATTTATAGAAATCTTTAGCGTCATTTTGTAACGTTTCGCTCACTAAAAAAAATTACGCCACTGTTACTTTCCCGCCGCATGCTTCGCATAACATCGACGCCCAGGGTACGTGGGATCTGCCGAATTTTTCCTCTTTGGAAAGGGGCCGACGTGGCCAATTTCTATCCTTTCAAATGAAGCAGGAGGCTTTACACGCCTGTGCGCACGCCTAGGGGCATAATCGTTGCATTGGGCGTGTTGCATCCAACGCTTTACGGCGTTGCATCGAACGCGCTGTGGCGTTGCGCCCAACGCATCGTGGCGTTGCACCGAACGCGCTGCGGCCTTGCATCGGAACATGCACGCGTGCAATACTGTGCCGCGATTGTGATTGGTGGACTTGAGTGTTTGTTCTGTGTATGTGCGGGTTCGTGATTGGATGTGTCTATTCACGTATACTTGGAATGGGGGGGGGGGGGGGGCTTTTGCTTTTTGTGTGCTAGAGAACGGCCGCTAGTTAGTGTTAGCACGGAACCGATAGAATAGAGACGTTCGACGGGTACGTCTCTCGGTGTGGTGTTACAACAAACTGGACATGAAGATGGGATACGGCAATACACCCCGAAGATGGCTTCGTCAGGCTCTACACTTGGAAAGCTGCCAGAATTCGACCCTGACAACGGGGACTTCGAGGTCTACTTCGAGCGTCTCGAGTGCTTCATCGCCGCCAACGACACTGCAGAAGAAAACAAACTGCAGGTCTTCTTGACTACGATTGGCGAAAAGGCTTACGGAACGCTCAGGAGCTTGCTTTTTCCAAAGACGCCCACCAAAGTAACATTCGAGGTCGCCGTTGATGCACTTAAAAAGCACTATGCTCCCAAAAGTTCCGTGGTGACGGAAAGGTATCGCTTCCACCAACGAAAACAAGATAAGCATGAAAGCGTGGCGGACTTCATCGTGAGTCTGAAGAAATTGGCGGCGACGTGTGCGTTTGGCACATTTCTAGAGGAAGCTCTGCGGGACCGACTAATCGCCGGCCTTCAAACAGACGCTGTGCGCTGCCGACTACTAGCCACGCCAGACGCCGAGCTGACTTGGGAACGCGCCTGCGCCATCGCTGTGGCTATGGAAGCAGCTACGAAAGACACTCGGCAGATGGCCTCCACAAAGAGCGAAGGCGTCGCAGCGAGCGTCTCCGACTTGCACTGGCAAGGACAGGCAAAAGGACGGCGCCCACAGGCAAGTGCTGGCAAGAACGCGAAGAATAGTGCGTTCACAAAGACTGAAAAAACCACGCAGCATGGGACCTTAAGCTTCTTGTCAACGCTGTGCGGGTCACCATTCACCAGTAAGTTGCCCATTTGTTGTTAACAGTACTTGTTACAAATGTCAGAAAAAAGGGCACATAGCTAAAATGTGTAAAACCACACTCGTTTAGCAGCTGGACTGTGATGTCGCCGGAAATGAGTAACTTACTATGTGTCACACCGACCAAAGTTCAGGAATGCCGGCTATTACAGTTATGTTTGAGATAAATGGGAAGGAACTTTGCATGGAGTTGGATACAGGTGCTGCTGTGTCGGTTATGTCCGAGTCTGAGTGCGCTAAGTTTTTCCCTTCAGCTAGCTTCAGAGAAGCTAATGTGAACTTAGTCGCCTACAATGGCACACCTGTCGACATCAAAGGCGTGATAGATGTTGATGTTCGATATTACGATCAGTGCTATTCACTGTCACTTGTCATAGGAATGGATGCTGAAAAAAGCTAGGATACCAACGTTGCTTGGTCGAAACTGGCTGCAAAAAATTAAAATTAGAAGGCATGAAGTCATGTGCATGAAGACTGTGAGAAATTCAGTTCTTGTAACGGAAATGTACAGCGAAGTGTTTGAACCAGGCTATGGCGCTATCAAAGGCTTCAAAGCCAGTATTAAGATCAAAGAATGTGGTACTCCGGTCTTTTGTAATGCGCGGCCAGTGCTATGTGCTCTTCGTGAGCAGGTGGAACAGGAACTGTTGAACATCGAAAAATCAGCAGTTGTGTACAGAGTAAGGCATAGTGCTTGGGCGACATCTCTGGTCATTGTACCTAAAAAAAGATCAAGGGCTGCGTCTGTGTGGTGACTATCGTGTCACTATGAATCCGGCAATAGAAGTTGACCACTACCCTCTGCCCCTACCGGACGATATTTTCACGACATTGCAAGGCAGAACCGTCTCCTTGGTCATTGACCTATCTAACCCCCGTATTCAGAAACGCTCCTCGACTTGAACTTGACTTGCCACCGCCTTGGGCAGCGCGTTCGAAACGCGTTTGTGCTGCCTTGGCACAGCCTAAAGGCAGCGCGTTCGAAACGCGTTGAAGGCGGTGGCAAGTCAAGTTCAAGTGAAGGAGCGTTTCTGAATACGGGGGTAAGGCTTATCTACAGCTTGAGTTAGATGAGCTAGCACAATAACTGCAGACGGTGAACACGCACCTGGGCCTTTTTAGGTTCCAGCGTCTCCCTTATGGCGTCGCGTGCGCGCCTGCCGTACTCCAAGCAGTAATGAATCAGATCATGGGCGGATTATCGGGAACCGCCTGCTACTTAAACGATGTCGTCATACCTGGCGAGACATATGAGCAGTGCCGCGAGAGAGTCGAGCAGGTGCTCGACTCTTCAAGGATCTAGAGTGTTCTTTTAGTCGCACGTGTACACTTTGCCAAAGGATAATGATATTTTGTATACCACACCTTCTGCACCTGGCATTGAAGCACCCCAAAAAGCGTGAAACAAAATGTGTGAAAAAGAAAGGTGTAGCCGAAATAAATGTGGTGTGAAGCACGTTAGCGAAACGTCAGCTCACGTTGCCTTTTGGAAGCAACGGCCCTTCCCAAGACGGCCCTTCCCAATCTCGTATATGCGTTACTTCTGAAAGTGATTAGGTCTCGGGTCTCGAGAAACATCGAAGCCGGTCTCCAGAATGACAAAAATGTGGACGCTGATTCTGAAATATAGTGTCTTTTTTCACGGCTATATTTTAACACATGGTGGTGTCATGGTTGCCCCACGAAAACTATGGGAAGAAGGCAGCCATATGTGTGCCCGCGGACCACTAGCTAGAGGTGCACGGGCCGCATGCGGCCTGCCGCCTGCGTGTTTGAGATCCCCGCAATAGTGGGTCATAACAGTGACACCTGGTGAGTCTGTCCCTACCACGCCCTGCCATTGGACCCCGCTCGCTCTCAGGCCATTGATCACGCTTCTGGTCGACTCCTACGCCAGCGTTCAATAAAAATTTCTGTATAATTGGTGTAGGTTCGGGAGGCTTTCAATCAACGTGTCCTCCGACCACACAAACTGGGACGCCATTTTACCTTTCGTAAGCTATACGCGTACAACACCGCCAATCAGAGCACCAATGGCTTTTCACCCTATTTTCTACTGTACGGTCGGTACCCAAACCATACTGTCGACACAATTCTACTTTACCGGCCAAATGCTTGTGAGTGTGCGCCCATTACTGGCACATTAAGACATGCCAAAGAGTGCCGTGACCTCGCACGCGTCTTTACCTTATGGGGGCGCTCGGCGGCTGTGAGCGCGTAGAAGACGACGACGATCGCGTGTGCGCGCGTGTCACGCGGCAGCTGCTGGCAGCGGGCAGTTGCGGCCAAGGCTTGGACCAGTAAAGATGTATCTCTTTGGGTCTTGGCCTCATCCCTGAAGGGTTCAGGGCTAGATGCAGCCGCAAAACCCTACAACCTCTAACGACCAAGAGCGGCAGACGAGCATTGACGGCGACGCTACTTCTACGTCCACCTTACTGCCCCATCGAGCCGTCGAACGGGCATCGGCCGGCAAGTACGTCATTGAACTCGTTGAACGGTCTTCGGACTTGCGCCGTCGAGGACGCGACGGGGTCATTATCGAGCGTCTCAAGCCGTAATATGATCCCGTCGTAGTGACGAGCTGTTAGGCCGCCCTACGGTTCCCTTTTAGTCCTCGGGGGTGATTGTAGCGAAGAGGAACGAACGCTACAGTGGGTCACTCTCTCCAGTGACACCCAGTGGGTCTGCCTCTAACGCGCCTTGCTCGTGCAGTCGGAATAGCATCCAGCGAAGACGATCAGTCATGATCTACCTAATTCCCTTTCTGATCGTTAACATTGTGATGTTGGGAATGTACTTCCTGTGTCGCTCGAAGGCCTATTCGACAGCGGACGTGGCACTAGTGCGCACCATCGGCCACGTGAGTATCCATTATTTACTCGAGTACGCTCTTAGGGCTAAAAAGAGGTACATACATTGCTAGACGGCAGTCATTCGCACCGCTTTCCTGCGCTCGTATGCGTTGATGCGCCACGCATTAGGTTTGTGCGATTTTGTCCGCGCAGACAAGTACATTCATTCCGTGACATTAAACTGTATTTGTTGTTTCCCGTTCCCAGGTGACGCTGGTACCGCCCACCATTTCGGCGTGCCTGAGCGCTTATTCGTCGAAGTACTTATGGACTGTGCTGATTTGGTGTGGCGGTACCCTGAAGGCGGCTTCCAACGTGGACCTCACGAACGCGGTAGTCGGAGCTGTCAACGCTGGCGTTGTACCGCCGCAGCATGCGGCAGCGGCGGTCAACTGGGCTGACCGACTGTGGGTCTTCGCGACGGCGGACGTGCTGCTTGGGCTGCTCCCGTACTTCGGCGAGAGGGAGTACCTTCGTGGGCACGCCGCCATCGTCGCAGTGGCCCTCGTCGTCACCGTTGTCGGCCTCTCCGTGCGAGTGTGGTTGGTCTGCCTCTTGTTCTTGCGAAGAATTTATGCGCACTTGTGTTAGGGAAATTATTGCCACGTGGTGAAAAAAAAAGAAAAGATTGGTCGTTAAGATTTTACAGCGTATCTGAAAAATAGCTGAACGTTTTACATTTAATGCTGTGTAGCCCTAGATTACGTCCCAGCATATCTATTTTCTCGAAAGGCAGAGACAACTTCAGAACCGTGAACCACACCTACTCGACATGGTGATAGATTTAGTTACAGAGTCTATGTGTCGTGCTTGCGCATTTGAGTACTTGTACCAACAAGCCTACGGCAATGTCAGATTATTATTGTCACAATAATACCCGCACGTCGTTTTTTAAACAGGCGAGCTGCAAACCTTGACAAAATACAGTCGAACCAGCACATATCGAACTCGCAGAAAACCTGCAATTAGTTCGACGTATCGGATAATTCGATGTAGAACTTTTTATGAAATCATTGCATATATTGCGGCAGTTGGCTTCACGGCACTGCATCGTGATAATGTAAGGCAGGCACCTTCATGACAATACGCTTGTCTTTTTTTTATTTGTGGCTTTTTAATATCTGTGGTTTAACGCATCAAAACTACGATATGATTATGAGAGTCGCCGTAGTGGAGCGCTCCGGAATTTTCGACCTTGTGGGGTTCTTTAACGTGCGTCTAAATCTAAGTACACGGGCCTCAAACATTTCGGCCTCCATCGAAAATGCAGCCTCAGCGGCCGGGATTCGATCCCGCGACCTTCGGGTCAGCAGTCGAGCGCCATAACCACTAGACGTGGCGGGGCAATTTGTGCCTCTTTGTCTGCAGTTTGTAGATGGGGACTAAGGGTTATATGCAGAGGCGGATTGTACGCGAAAAGGAAATAAGGTATCGCGAATTGACCTGAACATCCTCATACGCAGCTGTTCGTACTCGTCGGGCGCCGGATGCGTCAAGCCTGCATGGGCCCTAATGTCGGCCTCATTTTTCTACATCACACTCGGCGTGCTTCTTAGTAAGCTGTACGGAGTGCCGACGTAAAGCTACTTTTCACTACCTTCGCCTATAGTTATAATCGCCAGCTTTGCGGAGAACAGCAGCTCGTTCTGTTACACTGCATCCATCGCATGTACTGAGAAAAAATTTTGGCCTGACGCTTTTTTTGCTGCAGTGTGTTGCTGGGGGCCTGTTAGTCATAACACGGCGCTTCGTTTGCTGCAGCGCGCGACAGATAAATAATTTCAGGCTCCTCATTACCGACCAGTCTCAGTTTCTGTTTAAGAGAGCTCCAAAAACGACAAGCCACCGGGTGCAACTATCGCCATCTAGCTCGTGCAACGCTCGACCACCTCAGCGCACAGAACTGTGACGCTCTTCCGCGCGGTCCGCTGCCCTGACAGCACAAGGCAATTAAGAAGTCCTTTCGCACAGGAAACAAGAAAGCAGTGTCGCCAAACACAAAACTTTCAACGCGTGCGCCGCGGCCGCGGACTCGCGAGCAGCCCCCGAAAAGTAGTCTGCTGGCGCAAGCAAGCGCGGTAAAAGAGAAATGGCGACTATGATGTCATCATAACTTGATGTCTCGGCTGCAGCGTGGTGACGTCGAGGAAGGAGGGGGGTCACTGTCGAGTCACTATCAAGGGTGTCAATATCTCGAGGTGTGGCGTATAGCGCTGGATCACGCACGCGAGCTTCAAAATTCACATAAAGTAATTTCGAAGCTATATTCGTTGTTGTTATTTTGTTGATGATATACGCATGTTCACGGTAATCGATCCCGCAGGCTATCTTGGTTGGGAAATTTTGTGGCAGTACCGCTTTGAGAAAACCATCGGAGAAGCAAAGGGCAATCCCGCACGACGGGCCGGACGCGCAACGGCGAGAAATCAGGGGTGCCAGCATGGGATGACAAACAGTAATTTCTATTCGCACCGCATGGTGCCCTTCAATTCACACCCAAATGCATCGGGAAACTGTCCTTTCGAAAACAAAAAAAGTTTGGGAGGAAAACCCAGCTTCTTGGCTCTTTCCACAGAGCCCGATGTTTGATATATCAGGTGTTGCGGCTATTTTGGGCATAAAATGATTTTAGCTCCTGTTGTCCACGGCCTTCAAGCGACCTTGAGCCGAATGCCAGCGCCGTTATCCGGGCTCTTCAAACGAGACATCTGGGGTTCTCGGCGAGAGAGTCAATCAGACGAGACATTCGGGAAATCAGCCCAAAAGTGTTGAAATGTGTGCTCTTTGGCAGTCACACCTTCTTACAGGACCGCATTACATACCCTGGTAGTGGTCCAAACATGTTTGTTTGTTTATGTGCGCAAGCATTGCGCATGCTCAGGGAAAGCGTAATTTTTAACGTCATCATGAACGTGCTTCGGTTAATATGTGGCGAAATACTGCTACCACGTGTATTGTTGAGCATGCACGACGAATGCTTGTCTGGCCGCTGGAGTGAAATGCTTTAATTTTTGCTGTGCCACCATGATGCAGAATTTTCTAACGTTTTAACGGAACGAATATAAACCCCAAGTGTGGACCTAAAAGCTTTATCTATTTAGATTATCCGCAGATAACCTGTTGTACTTGAATTACTGTGCGCAAATACCATGTTATGCTTTTGGTTCACCGAAAGCAAAATATCCGTCGTGAATCAGTGGCTAACGCGTATGGACAGACTTTACGAAATCGCCAACGATAGGCCCTGAATTGAACTATGAAGCTTGCATAAAGAGCGGACCCATTTCCAGCATAGATTCCTTACAGTAAAGTGCTTGCGATTTAATTATTGCCCATCGTATTGCCACTTGAATGGCGTCAAACAACTTTCGGTGATGAGTTTCAGAAAATGTCGCCTAAATTTACCAGCTGCGTTTTCTGTTACAGGGCTGGTGGACTATCCTATTCGCACTCCTTGGGATGATGGTGGTGTACTGCGGGCTGGCCATGGCCTGGTGGGCAGCACTAAAACAGCTGCTCAAACAGCACAAAAACAGCGAGGCCTTAGTAGGCCTCCATTACAGTAAGTCAGTGCTATTCTCTTATTTCCCATAGGTTGTTGTTTTCAAAATACATTTCAGTCCTTCGATATGGCTGCGCAGAAATCATTGATGGCCATCGTTATTTTGAGCTAATGGCTGCAGGTTTTAAGTGGGGACCACTTCAGGTTTGTAGTCCATCGCATTTGGCGTGATTGTAAAGCACGCACTACAGGCCATATCAAGGCTAGCAATGCTCAAACCCGCGTTAAAATGAACGAACAAGATCTCAAATAGTATAATTAGCTGAAATAGCCAAGAAGTAACCAGATTAATTTTCTCAAAATCGCGAGAACGTTTCGAGAGGGCGCCACCGCCTCGTCCAGCGAGCGAATGCCCTCCCCCCTGCGCCGCTATGTGACTACATCTGATGGGGCAGACAACCTGACGGAACTCCCGGCAGAAGATGCGTATCTCAACTGCAGTAACAAGCAGGAAGTCGATAAACCGCAGCAAAACGTAGCGCGCATGTCACCGACCAAGCTTGCGAATCTGCCTCTCAAGATTCTAGTGGTGTCGGGGAAACCCCTACATGCTTCCCTCAAACATCGGCGTCATTTACGCTTTGGTAAACGGAACAGTAGGACCTATACGAACGGGAATCACTGGGTGCCCGTGCGACGCACGTCCTGAGGTTTGACAGTAGGGCAAATTACGGATTGCAAAATATCAAATCCATGGGTAGCTGGGTTTTTATGCTGTCAACATAGCTATCATGAGCATGTGAGCCAAATACTGTTGCGTTGCATGGGGAACTCAAGGGTGTGTTCTGAATTTCAGATAACTGAAAAGGGAATAAAGTGTAATGAACACTGAATTTTCGAACTGTGGACAAACGCTAAGAAAACATTGGGCGGACTTTGTCTGAAATATATCAAGACAACGTGAAAGCTTAATTATCAGGTTTTTGTCGGTTGTGCTGCTAAAAAAATGAGAAAGGATAAATTGGCAGCTAGTGTCGATAAGTAGCCCCAGCTAAAATATTGTGTTTGGAGGAAATGGGAAAAAGCATATATTCTTCTCTTCGTACCTCCGTTGCTCTTATTTCTCAAATATATTATAGGTATAAAAGAACCTTGCTTTCAAGTCGGCTTTGTTAAGGCAGCTTTGGTAGCAGTATGTGTACTGCTCGTTTGCAAACTCGCTGGGGCAGCTTAACAGGTGAGGCGTCGCGCTTCTATGCTCGAGGGCGCGGTTTCAATTCCCAGCGATGCGGGTTGCATTTTGATGAGGCGCGAACAGAAAGAACACCAGAGCGCTTAGATGCACATTAAAGATCCGCGCGTGGTTGATATTAATCAGGAGTTTCCCCGCTACGGCATGCTTCGTAATCATATCGCGGTTTTGGCACGTAAAACCGCAGCAACCATTGATATTGTTTTGGGGAGCAATAAAGGGCGGAAATAGACGACCACATTGATTGAGAGACGCAGAGGTCTACGAGAATGTCGATTTCTGTGCTTTAATTGTCCCGAAAGGTATGCGCCATCTCGCGAATGTTAAGATTTGGTCATTTATGTTCTTTACTGCGCTCATTTGCAACTGGTTTTGTCAAAGGGAAACTTCGTTGCAGCTTGCCTTCGCGGCAGTGTGATGTTCAAAGAATGGAACGTTGGGCGAGTTGATGTTGTAGCATAGTTGAAAATATGAGTGCAATGGGAGTGGGACGAACACGAGAAGAAAATATCGAGCACCTCTTCGCAACTAAGCTTTTATTGAAGCGAATGAAACATTTAAGCAACCGCAAAGTAAATCTGTGTTGTCAATACATCACATGGTATGAAAGTGCCGAGTCTTAATATCAACCGAAATCCTGTCTATCCACGAAACAGGAAACAGTGGGGTTAAGTTGACGGTTCCTGTTCGCGCTTTTTAGATGTGTGCTGAGGCGTGCTGCGTGACATAGTTTCCTGTAATATTTACTAGAAAAAATAGCGACGCTCCTATGGTTCAGATACCATGGTAATGTTGGGTAGTATATACTAGATTTGCCTAGTCTACGTGCTTACGGCTTCGAACACACTTGTGGCTTTGCTTGTTAGCTCGTTTTCCTTTGTTTTGGATGAAAGAACGGCTCGTTGTGAATCGCGCCAGTTGTCTGAAATTGGTTAGCCTAAAAGGGTCAAGGTGTTGAAGTGGGATTGGTAAACTTTGCCGAATTTCGTCTTGCGATAAAGCGCACACCTAGTAGCACGCATTGTTGCCACAGCGTTGCGGCAATATTACCTTCTAACACTGCCTAAACGTGGTTACTGTCCGTTTTCGACAGCGTTCCCGCAATATTCAAAAGCAACATTGAGGCAATGCAGACGAAACATTCTTGCAACGCTTCTTGGAATTTTTTACAACATTCAAATAATCCTTAAGTAACTGAACCGCGACGTGCAGCAATGTTGATGCAATGATTTCTATGTCTGCATGGACGTTGCTACAAGACTCAGGCAACGTTCGGGTATGTGACGTGAAAGCTGTGGACTTCTTTTAAAAACGCGAACAGTGACTGATGTTTAAAAACAGGTTCCCTACCGATGAACATAGCTGGATGTAATGGTAATTGTTGTTGGTAGGGTAATGTAAAATGTTTTCTTCGTAGTGTGTCTAATTCTGTACATTGAATTAAAATGTGAAGCACGGTGAGTGGTTCACCACATTACTCGCACATGGGTGGTTCACCACCGGATAGAAGGTGTGAGTGTGTACTGTGTGGGTGTCCTGTTCTTAGCCTTGTAAGTATTACTTCTGTGTGGCGTGATTTTGATATTGGCGGCCAATTACCCAGATGCGGCTTGATAACATGTAGTTTGTTTTTTGTGTGTGTGTCCCATGTGTTCTGCCAATAAGCCCTGAGCTTGCTTTTAAGGAAAGGTTTTAAATCCAGTGGAGGAACAGATATGAGTGTATTGGCGGCAGCATTTTCATGGGCGGAGGCTGCTAGCTGGTCCGCCAACATGTTGCCTTGGATCTCGCGGTGCCCTGGCACCCAGCACACTACGACGCGCTGTTTGAGTGCGCAGACTGTGCATAGGAGTGAGTATAGGGAGACGATGACAGGGGTTTTGTGTTTTTTCAGAGTTTTGAGGGCTGTTACCACGCTTAGGGAATCGGTGTGTTTGACGGCCGCAAGTATGGCGTATGCTTCTGCTGTGAAGATGCTCGTATTCGGGTGCAGAACGCCGGCATCGGAAAAAGATGGACCAACAGCTGCGTAAGACACAGAAGTATTGGACTTTGAGGCATCGGTGAAGAATTCTGGGCAACTGTATCTGTGCTGTAGTTCGAGGAAGTACGTACGGATATGTGCTGTAGGCGCGTGTTTCGTAACCTCCACGAAGGATACATCACATTCTATGAGCTGCCACTGCTACGGCGGGAGATGTGCGGCAGGAGCCATCAAACAGTGTTCAAGAAGCGGCACACACGTTTCCTCAGCTAGGCTCCTCACGAGAAGTGAGTAGGGCTGTCTCACCCAAGGACGGTTGTAAAACAGGGCAGGACTGGACAAGTCATTAATTGTGGAGTGTGACGGGTGTTCTTTGTCTGCGTTCACTTTGAGGTAATATAGAAAGGACATGTAAGATCTCTGCAGGTGGAGCGACCACTCGTTAAAGCACCCGTAGAAAGGCGAATGCCCATGTGGTGGACCGGGTCGAGCATTTTCAAGGCGCTTGGTGTCGCAGACTGATCGATTATCGCCCCATAATCTAGGCGCGTGCGTATTAGGCTTCTATACAGATTCATCAGACATTTTGTATCACTGCCCCATGATGTTCGCGACAAAGCCTTGAGGATATTCATAGCTTTCAGACACTTGTATTTGAGATTTTTGATGTGAGGTATACACAAAGGTCAATTTCATGTCTAAAATTATGCCTAAAAATTTGTGTTCAGTTTTTACAGGTAGCCGCTGGCCGTGTAGGTGAATGTCCAGGTCGGGATGGAGGCCTCTCCTTCATGAAAATAAGACGCAAGTGCTTTTTTGCGGGTTAAGGCTGAACCCGTTCTCCTCTGCCCATTTGGTTAGCTTTTTCAAACCAAGTTGAACCTGCCGCTCGCACATTGTAAGATTGCAAGATTTAAAACCGATTTGAACGTCATCGACATATATGCAAAAAACATGTTACGCGGGATGCACAAACGCAAAGAATTCATTTTGATAATAAAAAATGTACAACTCAGCACGCCACCTTGCGGCACTTCTGTTTCTTGGGCCAGGACATTGCCTACTCGAACACGGAATGTTCGATTGGACAGGTAGCTTTCTATTATATTTAGCATTCTCCCGCGTATACCTAAGCGGGACAGGTCTCTTAATATTCCAAAGCGCCATGTGGTGTCGTAAGCCTTTTCCATATCGAGGAACACCGAAAGAAAGAATTGCTTGTGGACAAAAGCGTCGCGAATTTGTGCCTCGATATGGATAAGGTGGTCAGCGGTAGATCTACCCTCTCCAAAACCGCACTGGTATGGGTCAAGCGATTGGTTTGTTTCGAGGAAATGTATAAGTCGGCGGTTTATCATCTTTTCAAAGAGTTTACAGAGGCAGCTTGTTAGTGTTGGGAATGTATTTCCTGCGTCGCTCGAAGGCCTATTCGACAGTGGACGTGGCACTAGTGCGCACCATCGGCCACGTGAGAATTCATTGCTTACTCGAGTACGCTCTTAGGGCTAAAAAGAGGCACATGGCCAAACGGCAGTTCTTCGCAACGCTTTCCTGCGCTCGTATGCGTTGATGTACCACGTATTAGGTTTTGTGCAATTTTGTCCGCGCGATCAAGTAAATTCACTCCGTGACATTAAACGGTTTTTCTTGTTTCCCGTTCTCAGGTCACGCTGGTACCGCCCACCATTTCGGCCTGTCTCAGTGCTCATTCGTCAAAGTACTTATGGACTGTGCTGATCTGGGGTGGCGGTGCCGTGAAGGCGCTGTCGAACGGAGCGTTCGTGGGCGTGGTCAACCAGGGAGTCAACAACGGTGCTGTACCGCCGCAGCAGGCGGCTGCGGCGGTCAACTGGGCTGACCGACTGTGGGTCTTCGCGGCGGCAGACGTGCTGCTTGGGCTGCTCCCGTACTTCGGCGAGAGGGAGTACCCTCGCGGGCACGCCGCCATCGTCGCAGTGGCCCTCGTCGTCACCGTTGTCGGCCTCTCTGTGAGGGAGTGGTTGGTCCGCCTCGTGCTCAACCCGCCGGTACGTCCGAACACCTGCGACGCGTATAGTGACCTGTTCTTGTGAAGAATTTGTGCGCACTTGTGTTAGGGAAATTATTGGTGATGAATGGCCCTCTGGCCATTGATCACGCTTCTGGTCGACTCCTACGCTAGCGTTCAATAAAAGACTGCATAATTGGTGTAGGTTCGGGAGGCTTTCAATCAACGTGTTCTCCGACCACACAAACTGGGACGCCATTTTACCTTTCGTAAGCTATGCGCGTACAACACCGCTAAACAGAGCACCAATGGCTTTTCACCCCATTTTCTACTGTACGGCCGGTACCCAAACCACACTGTCGACACAATTCTACTTTACCGGCTAAATGCTTGTGAGTGTGCCCCCATATCTGGCTCATTGAGGCATGCCAAAGAGTGCCGTGACCTCGCAGGTCTTTACCTCTAACGACCAAGAACGACAGAAGAGCATTCGCGGCGACACTACTTCTACATACACCTTGCGGCCCCATCGAGTCGTCGAACGGGCATCACCCGGCAAATACGTCATTGAACTCGTTGAACGGTCTTCGGACATGCGCCGTCGAGAACGCGACGGGGTCAAAATCGAGCGTCTTAAGCTGTAGTATGATCCCGTAATATGAGCTGTTAGGCCGCCCTACGGTTCCCTTTTAGACCTCGGGGGTGATTGTAGGGAAGATGAACGAACGCTATAGTGGGTCACCCTCTCCAGCGACATCTAGTGGGTCTGTCTCAACGTGCATCGCTCGTGCACCAGAGGACATTTGTCATTTGTCATTCAGGCTTGGCAATATAAGAACGATGATATTGTTTGTTCTGCATCTGATTATTAATGCAGTTCTATTTGGGCTGTATATGTCGTGCAGGTCGGCGGCGTACGCCACGGGAGACCCGTCACTCGTGCGCACAATAAGCCATGTGAGTATTCATTACTTACTCGAGTGCGCTCTTAGGGCTAAAAAGAGGTACATGGTTGGACGGCAGTCCTTCGCAACGGTTTCCTGCGTATGCGTTGATGTACCACGTATTAGGTTTTGTGCAATTTTGTCCGCGCGATCAAGTAAATTCACTCCGTGACATTAAACTGTATTTGTTGTTTCCCGTCCCCAGGTGACGCTGGTACCTCCCAGCGTTTCGGCGTGCCTGAGCGCCTACTCGTCGAAATATTTGTGGACTCTGCTGATCTGGGTTGGCGGAGCCGTGAAGGCGGTGTCGAACGGTCAGTTCGTGGGCGTGGTCGACCAGGCAGTCAACAACGGTGCTGTACCGCCGCAGCAGGCGGCTGCGGCGGTCAACTGGGCTGGCCGACTGTGGGTCTTCGCGGCGGCAGATGTGCTGCTTGGGCTGCTCCCTTACTTCGGCGAGAGGGAGTACCCTCGCGGGCACGTCGCCATCGTCGCAGTGGCCCTCGTCATCACCGTTGCCGGCCTCTGCGTGCGGGTGTGGTTAGTCCGCCTCGTGCTCAACCCGCCGGTACGTCCGAACATCTGCGATGCGATAGTAACCTGTTCTTGTGAAGAATTTGTGCGCACTTGTGTTAAGGAAATTATTGCCACGTGGGGAAAAAAAGAGAAAACACTGGTCGTTAAGATTTTACAGCGTATCTGAAAAATAGCTGAACGTTTTACATTTATTGCGGTGTAGCCCTAGATTACGTCCCAGCATATCTATTTTCTCAAAGGGCAGAGACAACTTCAGAACCGTGAACCACACCTACTCGACATGCTGATAGATTTAGGTACAGTGTCTGCGTGTCGTGCATGCGCATTTCAGTACTTGTACCAACAAGCCTACGGCAATGTCAGGTTATTATTGTCACAATAATACCCGCACGTCGGTTTTCAAACAGGCGAGCTGCAAACCTTGACACAATACAGTCGAACCAGCACATATCGAACTCGCAGAAAACCTGGAATTAGTTCGACGTATCGGATAATTCGATGTAAAACGTTTTATGAAATCATTGCATATATTGCGGCAGTTGGCTTCACGGCGCTGCATCGTGATAATGTAAGGCAGACACCTTCATGACAATACGCTTGTCTTTTTTTTTTTTTTAATTTGTGCCTGGAATTTAACGCACCAAAACCACGATATGATTGTGAGAGACGCCGTAGTGGAGCGCTACGGAAATTTCGACCTTCTGGGGTTCTTTAACGTGCGTCTAAATCTAAGTACACGGCCTCAAACATTTCGGCCTCCATCGAAAATGCAGCCTCCGCGGCCGGGGTTCGATCCCGCGACCTTCGGGTCAGCAGTCGAGCGCCATAACCACTAGGCCACCGTGGTGGGGCAATTCATGCCTTTTTGTCTGCAGTTTGTAGATGGGGACTTATGCAGAGGCAGATTGTACGCGAAAAGAAAATAAGGAATCGTAAAAAGCACCTCAATATCCTCACACGCAGCTGTTCGTACTCGTCGGGCGCCGGATGCGACAAGCCTGCATGGGTCCTAATGTCGGCGTCATTTTTCTATATCACACTCAGCAGGCTTCTTAGGAAGCTGTACGGAGTGGCGACATAAAGCTTCTTTTCACGACTTTCGACTATCGCCAGCTTTGCGGATAACAGCTGCTTGTTCTGTTATACTGCATCCATCGCATGTACTCATACAACAACGCTTTTTTGTTGCAGTGTCTTGGTAGGGGCCTGTCAGTCATAACACGGTGCTTCGTTTGCTGCAGCGCGCGACAGATAAATACTTACATGCTCCTCATTACCGACCAGTCTCAGTTTCGGTTTGAGATAGCTCTAAAAAGGACACCGGGTGCAACTATCACCATCTAGCGTGTGCAAGGCTCGACCGCCTCAGCGCGCAGAACTGTGACGCATTTTCTCGCGGCCCGCTGCCCTGACAGCACAAGGCAATCAAGAAGTCCTTTCGCACAGCAAACGGGAAAGCAGTGTCGCCAAACACAAAACTTTCAACCCGTGCGCCGCGGCCACGGACTCGCCAGCAGCCCCCGTGCTGGCGCAAACGCGTCAAAAGAGAAATGGCGACTATGACGTCATCATTTTATCGGTTGCAGCGTGGTAACGCCGGGGAAGTAGGGGGGTCACCGTCGAGTCACGTTCAAGGGTGTCATTGTCTCCAGGTGTGGCGTATTCGCCCCGAGATTGGGCTACAGGTGGCAGCACCGTCGCCGAGTTAGTGTGGATAGGCGGTTGGCGGCGTGTGTACAAATGTACGCAGCGGCGCTTCGCTGTGAGCGGTTTGAGACGATATCCGACGAATAAAACGCGTTGACTGCAGCCTGGTATATCTGCGTTCTCCATTGCCGAATCGATGCTCGAAGCCCGCCGAAAGTTATTATTAAATGCGAAGCATTTCTTAGCGAACTTCTGCGAGTTTGAGCATATCCATCCATCCATCCATCCATCCATCCATCCATCCATCCATCCATCCATCCATCCATCCATCCATCCATTCATCCATCCATCCATCCATCCATCCATCCATCCATCCATCCATCCATCCATCCGCCTACGACTTTGGGCTCTCTTGGCCGTTTCGTTAATAGGATATACACCTAAATTTGTATGGCGTAACGTGACTTTATGACGAACACAAATAACAGGTGGTAACATGAAAATCATGACACGCATCTCATGCACAGTATGACTTACGTGCCACGCTCATGGCGCGCTGGCGGCCGTTTCGCTAGGTTGATATACACCAAAATTGGTATCGCGTGACGTGACTGTGTGGCGATCACAAATAACAGGTGGTAACATGAAAACCATGACACGCATGTCATGCACAGTATGACTTACGTACCACGCTCATGGCGCGCTGGCGGCCGGTTTGCTAGCTTGATATACACTAAAATTGGTATCGCGTGAGGTGACTGTGTGACGAACACAAATAACAGGTGGTACCATGAAAATCATGACACGCATGTCATGCACATCATGACTTACGTGTCACGCTCATGGCGCGCTGGCGGCCGTTTCGCTAGATATACACCAAAATTGGTATCGCGTGACGTGACTATGTGACGAACATAAATAACAGGAGTTAATATTAAAATCATGACACACATGCCATGTACACCATGACTTGCGTGCCACGCTCATGGTGCGCTCGCGGCCGTTTCGCTATCTTGATATACACCAAAATTGTGTCTCGCGACGTGACTGTGTGACGAACATAAATAACAGGTGGTAACACGAAAATCATGACATGCATGTCATGTAGGGTGTGATTTAGATGCCACGCTCATGGTGCACTCCCGGCCATTTTGTTTACTGGATATATACCTAAATTGGTATGATATGACAAGACTGCGTGACGAACATAAATAGCAGGTCACGCATCGTATATATGTAGCAGAATATATGTTTCATTAGCATGGCATATACCAGATTATACACGCATGCATGTATGACAATCTCGCCATATATAGCGAACCAGATGTCACTACATGAATGACTTCATAAGCCTCAATGACAAACAAGACGATGTATGTAGCTCTTTGCTGGCTGCTTCGCATTACCTCGATTCCCACACTGCGTGGGACCTGCCGATTTTTTTGTTGTGAGAGCGCGCAACCTGAAATTTGCAAAACCTGCAAAATTCGCAACCTGAAAAATTCCCGGCAGAATTTTCATTGTATATTATGGCCCTCGTTGGCACTTGACAGCCTTCACCTGTCACAGTCATGCATTCCTTATCTCATTCGTCCTCTGAGTGTAGTTTTTACGCGCTAGTGGGGCTCGTCTGGAGTCGAAGCGGTACGCATGTAACGTTAGCGCCCGCCGCATCGAGCGGCCGCTGCTGCGGGTTTGTCAAGCGGCTGATCGCAACACAAAGCTTCTTGTACCATGCCACTTGGCTGCGCATTTGTTTTTGTGGAGCTTCTCCTTTGTGATTACGTCGCGTAAATTGATTTTTAACAACTTATATCCGATTTCCAGCAGAGAAATAACGGTGCGGCCACTAGGCTGACTTGGTCGAATTTCAAGCATTACAACTTGTTAGCCGCCAAAATAATGCAACGTTTTTTTACGCAGAATGGTAGATGAAGTCCTTGGCTTCAATCAGAGGGATTATAAAAAAATTAAAAATGGCCTTTTTGAGAAAACAATTTTCAAACTTCAGCGTTTTTGGTAAACCACTTACGTTTCAACACAATTATAAAGTAGTATGGACCTCTATAAAACCACGAAAATTATTTTAAAAGACAGCGAAAATATTAAAGCTAATCTGTATCGAGTTTTATTATCCTCAGTTTAACTTGTCTGCAGGAATAAATTGCTAAAATACAGGTATTTTGTGTGGCTTGCCATGTTTGCGATTTTTTTCCTCAAAAGTGCTTCGACAGTTAAGGAAAATATTAAACTTATAAGATTGTATTTCACTTGTTCTTCGACTGGAATAAATATTGTGGTCAAGAACTGCACCGTTTTTTCCCTAGGTGCGCCCAAAGTTCAGAAACCGCGTAATTAGGAAAAAAGTCTCTTTTTCCGCCAAAACTTTACATATTTTTTCAGGCGCACAAATTTTGTTTTCGCAAAACTAACTTCGATACCCTTGTTCTGGGTCTAATGCCTAGGTCCGCAATAACTTTCATCAAAATCGGGAATGGTGACCCGGACTTCGTGTTCGATCTTATCTGGACACACCCAACTAAGCTTTTTTGAAGCGAATGAAACATTTAAGCAACCGCAAAGTAAATCTATGTTATCAATACATCACATGGTATGAAATTGCCCAGTCTTAATATCAACCGGAATCCTGTCTATCCACAAAACAGGAAACAGTAGGGTTAAGTTGAGGGTGTCTGTTCGCGCTTTTTAGATGTGTGCTGAGGCGTGCTGCATGACAAAGGGGGCGATCGGAGATCTGTTCGTTCCGCTTGTTCATTCTCCTGGGGAAGAACAAGCGCGCTGATTGGCTGAAGCGGGAGATGCCACTCAAGGCCGGGGGGTGTCGCCATTTCTTTTTTTGCTTGGTCTTTTCTTTTTTGGTGACGTCATATCGCGGCATAACGAGTGGGGTGATCGGAGATCTCTGTTCTGCGCCGTTCGTTCTGTACCCATTCTGGCGGCGTACGCGATTGGCCGAAGCCGGAAAAAACCACGTCTCTGAGGGGCGTAGCCATTTTTCTTTTTGCTTGACCTTTTATTTTTTGGTGACCTCATACCGCGTCATAACGAGCATGTAGTCTGCTACAAACGAACGGAGCGCGAGACCGTTCGCACGCGTTCTCTCGAGCGAACAAACGGCTTCGCACGGCATGATGCGGCGGTTGCGGCTGCCCCAACAGCTGATTTTGAGAAAATGGCGCTTGCGACGTGTGCTTCTCTTGCGGTTGGAGGTGCGAGATGCGTTTGGAGACATGAGCGAGTGCGGCGTCGCTTCTGTTCTCGAAACGAACAGTGCGAATAAAATGAACGGGCCTGCCACTGGGCTGTGGTCTTACGCGCAAGGACTTCTTAGTTCAAAAGCGCTACCAGCTACTGCCACGTGTCGTACCAGTCCTCACTCGTGAACGACGGCCCCAGTGGGCACGACGGTGTAGGTATCTGTGGGTGCTCTTTTATAAAAGCTAGCAGAAGCTCCTTTTGACGATTCGACACCCGGTCCTACCACCATAACCCGGGAGCCAAGCCAGACATTCCGGTGGGGCGACATCTTGAAAAACTGCGCCAACCGCTACTTTTCTCTTTTTTTTTTCGCGTGCGCGACTTCACATAGCGAGCACCGTTAGAAAAACTAACACCAATAAATATCAGCGCTCAAACCTATTGCTGTTTCAGAAACTGCTTGAGCTTGAAAAGAAAAACAATATCTTTTGTATAACAACTGTATTTATTAGAAGGCGAGAAACACTTCGTTTTGAAATATACGGTTCCCTTGCCGAGGACAAACGATGCGCGTCTACTTCTGGACAGCTCGCCGCTCACCGCTTGACGATTGGCTGTCTTCTTCCTCTCGGCGGAAGAGAGCTGGGGATCGCCCACTTTTGTGACGTAACGCCGCCAGAACGAACGCGGAACGAACAGAGATCTCCGATCGCCCCCATAGTTTCTTGTAATATTTACTAGAAAAAATAGCGGCGCTCCCATGGTTCAGCAACCATGGTAATGTTGGGTAGTATATACTAGATTTGCCTAGTCTACGTGCTTGCGGTTTCGAGTACACTTGTGGCTTTGCTTGTTAGCTCGTTTTGCTTTTGTTTCGGATAAAACAACGGCTCATTGTGAATCGCGTGAGTTGTCTGAAATCGGTTAGCCTAAAAGGGTCAAGGTGGTGAAGTGGGATTGGTGAACATTGCCGAACTTGGTCTTGCTACAAAGCGCGCCCCTAGTAGCACGCATCGTTGCAAATGTCGTTAATGTCGCCTTTCGACAGCGTTCCCGCAACATTCAAAAGCAACATTGAGGCAACGTTGATGAAATATTCTTGCAACACTGCTTGAAGTTTGTGCAACATACGTAACTTAACCGCGACGCGCAGCAACGTTGATGCAACGTTTTACGTAAGTCTGCATGGAGGTTGCTACAAGACTTAGGTAACCTTCAAGTAATGAAAACGCAAACATATAGCAACGTTTATGCAACATTTCGTCAATGCTGCTTCTAAATTTGAACGACATATGGCAACCTTTGAGTAAGGTTATTGCCACACTGAGCAATATTTTGTCTGTGCTGCTTGGACGTTCCTGGAACATCTGAGCGACCTTTGAGTAACTTAGCTGCAACATGCAGAAATATTTATCGAATATTGTTGCAATGACACTTTGAAGTTTCTACTTCACAGTTTATTTCTTCACATGTTAACGCGATAGTGCTAAAGAGCTCGTTTTTGCAGAAATTTCGTCGTCGGTGTCGGTGTCGTTAGTTGTGAGCGAAAAATCAGTGTTTCCCGTTCGAAAAATTAAGATGGAAAAAGATGGCTGATCCCTCTGTCCTAGGAATCGGTATAACACAAAAGTGAATCGTGTCGTCACAAAGTAGTTGATTGTTAGAGTGCATTGGTATATGGGCCCTTGTACCATGTCCACTGTTTTTTGGCAGCTATAGCAGAGCTTGATGTGGACGCACTCACGTTGACACCTAGTGGCAAATCGCCGTACCGACGACTAACGTCGATGATAATGATTTAACCCTTGCGTTAGCTGTAGTAGTCAAGATATACCTGGGCACCGCATATTGTGAATCCCGCGCAATTACGGCATCAAGAAGCACATAATAAACACTGATACTCGATATGCACTCCTTCAAAGCGTCGTGAAACGTGAATAGAAACACTGTCTTCCCCAAGCCTGGCCGTTGATTCTCGCAGGGCGAGCGGGGAAGCAGTGCGACAGCCAGGCGAGCGTCGGGGAGCTATTTTTCCATATGAATAGATGCTACGAGCGAGGCTTGGGCTAAAGCCACCACCTCGCGGTGTGTTTAAGCGTTGACGAAATTACACTTCTATTGGAAACGCGCCGAATGGGACAGTTATAGCAACGGCGCGTTTTTTTTTTTCGAGCATGGTGGTACACATATCATCTCCCCGTTATAAAGGGCGACCACGACATTCATGACGTATTTCCGTAACGGCAATACGTCATGAAAGTCTTGGTGGACCCCGGCATAAAACATTTTCGTGTTAATAAAATAAATAATAAAAATCATCGATTCGAGTGAGAATCTCACCAATGCCGTCGGCGTGGCAGGTAGGTGTTCTACCACAGATCGACGCCATTGCTTGAAGCTGCCTCGAAGAAAATGCTATATGAATGTCGTTTAGTGGGAGGAGTCTTCTTAAGCATGCAATATTGCATGGGAGAAGCGTAGAATCGCGCCAGACGTCAAAGCGTGCGAATTACGCAACGAGTGGGTGTTTTAAAGACCCATCCATTACAAAGCACTCAGACATATTGAATCCTCATGATCGGCAAAAGCGAGAAGAAATTGAGCAGCTGCGTAGGTTCGCATGTTGCCTAACGGACAAGTAGTGGCCTTTCGCTGATTCACAAATGGAAGAATGATGGCGTAGTGGGCGCTACGCAACCGTATTTGCAGGAGGCGTTCTAGGATAGTTGGAAACGGCCAATGTTACTCGTGCAGGAATTAGTTTCATTGCGGCACGGTTGTGGCATGTACCGAGATTCGAAGCTATAGGCTAGGAATTGAACAGGCGATCCGCAGGGGGCCCAATTAGGCTGTCGCGTTCTACTCTTGAAGGCGAAGCTCAAGCGTCCTCAAAATTTTTATTGTGTAAAAAACAAAACAAAAACAAAATAACAAATTATCAAGAGGTTCCGGCTTTACGCACGCCACGCGCTTTGGCATCGTATATCCTGATTGCGATAGCCGCAGGGGCGCGCATCTGCCTTGCGATTGTGAAGGCGATAGCTCCACCCTTGGAGCAAGTTTATTCTTTTGTGGATCTCTGAAGAATGAACATAGGTATTCCTTCATTTTGTCTGTTTCTCCAGCGTCGAGCCATTCGAAAATGTCATCTAAAAAACTCCTCTTTGAGGCCTTCTCCTTGAAGATTAGAGTAGTGTGTGGTATTGACGGTTTGGACTGTGCTCTCTTTATCCATATTTTAATGGTGTGTACCTTCCTAACGATTATGTAGTGGTAGAAGGCGGCCGTTGGACTACGCAGGTAAGGATGGCAGGAGGTAGACGAAGGGATTTCGATCTTTTTTCGGAGTTCATTCCACTTTGGTAATAAAGGCTAGAATGAGCTTCTAGACACATACTCATTGGATGCATATGGTTCGAGCTAAATGGACATCACCCTGCACGGAATTCGTAATTGTCTTTCTTGAAGGCAGATATTACGTCACGCGAATATACATTGCGCTACGCCTTGTTTAAGGACCCCATGCGTTTGCTGCATATTCCAATGCTGTCGCGGCAGTATCATGTAGCTCTCGTACTACACTCTAAGCACGGTAAGGTTTACTAAAGGTGCACATTTTCACAAATTTGTGTACTTATAAAATAGAAGTTATCTAGTAACCTTTAGTATCGAGCATTCTCACGTAAAAATAGAGGTTACGTTGTACAGTACACGGTATAGTGTTTACACAAAACGGCTTGCAGGAGATTTTATACGGCCACCGCTCTGCGCCTCTTCTTTCCTTCGCTCTTCTTCCTTCGACGCATTCCAGGAGGTTACGCTCATCACATGCTTGGATCAACCAGTTGTGCCACAGCAACGGAAGCACAGCCTTCCACTCTTTCGCACTTCGTGCTGCGCATGCCTCGTGTTTTTTCCGCGCTTCCTTGTGCGGTTTTAATAAACCGTCTATATACGTACGCTAAGAAATGCGAACCTTTGCGGAAGGTGTCACATGGAAGGTGCTTCTCGGAACACACGCGATGGCGCATTGTAATAAATCAAGTGCATGACTGCTTATAGAACGTGACAATTGCGGTGACCGAGGCCAAACGCGTCCCCTTCGCTCATTAAAAGAGGCAGCTAACAAAACATTCGCATATTCGAGGCGACTTGGAGTTAGCATGCACTACAGTAATGATCAGCCGCGATTATTATTAAAATGTCGTCGGCCCGTCAATATCAGTGAGGACCGGAGATTTTATAACAGTACCATGATATAAGTGTCAGGCAATCCTCTCTTGGTCCAACTCCTATGCAGTTTAAGCAGGTTGGCCTGATTATAACACATCAATTATTTTTTCCTGTCCGTGCAATTTCATTGACTGTATGATTCGTGCTTATCAAACTATGTGTTATCTGATAATAAATACCAGCCGTCTATTTGTTATAGGGCTATTTGCCATTTTGTTCACCTTCAAATATGGGATCAGCATTGGAAACGTGGATACTGACAAAATGGGAAGTTGACAAAGCAGGGAAGCTGCTGAAGGCGGTAAAGAAGTGCGCGGAGAATTAACACTACTCCTCACGGCGTAGAGTATATTCAAAATTGATATACAGACCACTCGCCATACGCCACGTTAAGTCAGTTTTACGTACTTCTCGCAAAACCCAAAGAAATGTCTGAAATCATCGCGTAATAAGTAGCTGGCTGGTACGTTTGTGCATACTATATACAAATGCTGAATGATATTATCAGAAAAACACGCAGTAAATGTAAATGTATGCATACGCAAAACATACAATTATACCAAGGGCGCATATCAAGAGCCGGAACGCGGTTTTCTCGAGAGATGCAAACTGTAATGCTTAAGCATCTACGTAATTGGATCAAGAGAGGATACTTGTCTGATACACATGGCACAACTCATGATTAAGAATATCTGTCAATCACCTGCTCTTCTTAATTATCGTTTTAGTGGCAGACCGCATTAGAACGACGCGATGCTTGTGGGCGAAGGTGTGACGTTATGATGCATGCAAGCTCTAAGCCAACTCCAAAGGAAATTGTTTTGTGTTTTTTCTTGCGATTAGGGAAGCGTACATCTCTTGCCACGGACACCGAAATTGTCGTGCTCTAAGCAGACATGCATGTACCAGAATTATTGCAAAGCTCCAGCGTGTGTATTCAGGAAAGGGCAGGCCATATGACACCTCCGTGAAAGTTGTCATCGCTCTGTGTACATATTTGTACGCTGCATGATAAAGCCGCAGATAGAAGTACGAAAGATTAGGCGTGCACAGAAAGAAGCGCTAAAGGAAGAGCCACGCTTCTCTTGCTAGACGACACTTGGCTGGGCCGATCATGCGCGTAGCGAGTGGTCCGAAATGTGTCGCAGAAAGAAGATCGAAAGAAAAAAAGAGGCACATACCCTTTGTTAGGCGACACCTGGGTCGGTGGACCACGGGTAGAGCGGTCGTACTGAGTGGATCCCCCTGCAAATAATACGTGATTAGCGTCGTGCTACTTCTTAAGTACACTAATGTGTGCGGCATACCATAACTGCTGGCACTTTGCACATAAGCAGGACAGATGAAACCCAGAGGGCAGCCAAAAAGAGGGGGATTGTCAGTCCTTTACTTTTGTCGCTCGGGTTTTGCGAGCTCACAAGAAATTTTCTGAAGAAAAAAGAAACATGCACTAATCGAAAAGAATCCACATTTCATTGCTTTATACCTGCAAAGCAGAATACGTCAAAGTTAGCGTGACAGTCATCAATACACATAGGTTTATTGATTTATAGCTTCAGGGACTTGTCTAGCTGATAGAAGGCCGCCGGTATTCAAACGTTTCTCCTTGTTTTCGACTGTGGTTAGTACAAGTTTACAGAAGCAGGTGGTCGGGATCTGCAATCAAACCCTCTCTTGCTGCACGCACCATCACGCATCATCAGTCAGTATGTCAGTTGCTGATTCTGCAACCTCCTTGCTGGACAGTGGGTCCTAAAAGGAGAGGACCGTTATTTCACACTATTCCAACGGTTACTGCCACTTTGTACACAACTGCCGATAGCATGTAATGTGAGACACATACTACACGCCCCCCCCCCCCCCCCAAAAAAAAAAAGGTGTCACTTTACCAATCCATAGGCGTTCCTCAAATCTAGTATCCTGTGCAATACGTTTATCGGAAAACCAAAATCTAATTTGAAAACGCACGTTAATCCCAAGTGTAATTTACTTCTGTTGAGCACAAGAGTCAGCAGTACAAAAATGTACGTGACAGTTTAGTAGCAGAAACACGACAGCAGGTGATTAGAAACAGAAATATTACAATTTACATTTTTCAGTGACCATACTTGGCATTTCACGTGGAGCTTGAATATACTCGTACCTAATTGTTTTCCTCAAGGGGCATATTCCACTTGAAAGTTCATAACCTCGGCTGCACCAAACGTAAGGCATATCGGCGTCTGGAAGTTTCCAAGCTGCCTGATAGGAGATCATCCCAGCATGCCTTGGGCGGGATGTATGCTGTAAACAGTTCCAACGCAACACATTTAATATGGCGGGAAAAAAATCATTTGTGTTGTCTACGTACCTTTAAACATTCCGGCTTTGACAGTTAAATCACATGTATACTGATTCATTTTTTCTAACCACAATGACACGTTGCTTGCACCCTAGAACAGAACGAGAACAGAAAAAAAGTTATCTCAGTGCCAAAGAAGAAATTTTTATCGCCAAGGAACTAAGGACATCGAAAGACATACTAACCACACCAACCATGTCCCCCTTTGGACTCCTACTTCGCACGATTGCTGGCATTCGTGCTATCTGAAAAATCGTTAAGCCACAGCGTATCATTTATTGCGTAACATATCATTCTCAGCTGCCCCGTTTCGATAGCGACGCAGTTAGACGTAATCGAGCTACGCAGAGCAAACACTGCCGGTAACAATGCGTAAAAGCATGACATAATTTATTTTTCTGACTCGACCCAACTCTTACAGTAGCGTAGGCATGAGCATGAATTATCTGAATTTTGAATATCGTACATTGTGATCTGTATAAGTGCAACTATGGAACGAAGATGACTTCAGCATATATTTGTGTAAGGTTTAAAGTTAGATCAAGACGCAGAAGTTTGAACTCTGACGGATGCCCGTCTGGTTGGGATGATACATGGTGACGTTAGAAAACCCGAGGCACTGAGCAGACTAAAG
This sequence comes from Rhipicephalus sanguineus, assembly GCF_013339695.2. Classification (NCBI taxonomy): domain Eukaryota; kingdom Metazoa; phylum Arthropoda; class Arachnida; order Ixodida; family Ixodidae; genus Rhipicephalus; species Rhipicephalus sanguineus. The sequence goes on from NC_051182.1 coordinate 148,113,753, forward strand.
CAAAAATCATACGCACGCACGCACGTACGCACGCACACATGCATACACACACACGCACGCACGCACACACATACACACACGCGCGCGCGCACACACACACGCACGCACGCACACACGCGAGCAAACACACACACACACACACACACACACACACACGCGCGCGCGCGCACGAGCACACAAGCGAGCAAACACACCCACGCACGCGCGAGCACACACACGCGCACGAGCACACACGCACGCGTCAGCACACACACACATACACGCGCACGAGCACAAACGCGAGCAAACACACACAACACATGCACGCACGCGCACACACACGCGCACAATACTCACACACACATGCTTACGTAAGAACGCACACACATACATGCGCACACACGCACGCACAAGAACGCGCCGGCTCCCACACGGGAGCCTTGTTCACAAGTAAAATGAAAACATGTGTCCGAGCAGTTCGCTTTAAATGCGCTTCGACTCGAGATAAAGACGTCGTGACAGTCATTTTTCTCTAGCGCGAGCACGTGCCTTCCCCCAACCGATTGCGTGTCCCCTGAAACGTGCTCAGCCAAAGCACTGGATTAAACAATTCATTTTTTCACCTCATAAACGTCCTTTAGTGCGTGTGTATTAATTGTTTACTTCGGTAGGCGCAGTGCCTCGGGTTTTCTGCATTCAGTTACACACGGAAGGATGCTGTGATTCCCTTTAAGACACTTAAAACGTACTCTTAAGGCCATTTCATTGTCTTTCGTGCACTTAAACCCTCCATTCATTTCGGTAGAGCAAAAAAAAAAAAAAAAAATTAGACACATACACAAGAGACAGGACGGGCGCTAGACATCAACTGACTTTACTGCAAGGAAACATGCCAAAAACCCGTTGCACAGGCGCGCACGCGCTAGATCACTCTACGAGGGCTTTTTTATTAATGCGTCTTTAATTTCCTTTGCGCTACCGAAGTGAATGCCAATGATCACAACCTACTAGCCCGCATTACCGCCTTAAACCCTCACTCGTCCACTTAAAGCTACCGCAGCAGAGATTTAAGCAATGCGAAAGTTGAACTAGCCGACACACTGCGTATAGACGCCACGAATTATCATACCGGTGACAAGGACATGACAAACAGCCCAGACTGCCATGGACAGGAGCGAGTTACTGCGCACGCAGAGCTCGTCTGGGCAACGCTGATCTGGGGCACTTTGTTTATGCCACCTACAGTATTTCACACCGTGATTGCAGCCTTCATCGAGCGTGTTGAAGGTACCAAGACGGCGACAGCAAGAAGGGTTAAACTTCTTTCCTTCATCGCTTCTCACATAAACGTGTATGATAACAAATGATCTTAGTCGGATGTTTGATAATATACGCCCAAATACCCATCTTGTAAAGTCAAACGCAGAGCAAATACTGCCAATAACAATGCACTGCATAAAAGCATGACACGATTTATTTTTCTGACACGACCCATCTCGTACAGTAGCGTAAGCATGAGCATGAATTCAGGTAAACACGTGACATAAACACATATACACAAGCAAATAACGTACTGAAGAGAGAATATTCCTTACCTGGCAGATCACTTTTACTGCTGTCTTCGGCCAACGTAACAACGGATGCAACCCGTTCGACAATTGCCAGTCTCAGGCAAGCGAAGAATCAGCAATGCAGCTCGTTGCAACGGCCGCGCAGCCCACTGAACGTGCCCGTTGCAATGCCTCGTGGCTGATTTGCGGCTGATCTCGCACGTTGATGACTGTCCTTGCTTACTGTATCACCAGTTACACGCCACTCACGTACACAACACGATTAGACCACGCACGTCACTAAAGCGCGGAGCGTAAAATCTGGTTAAATCGATAAAACAAAGAGCAGCACAAACACGACTTCAACAACCGCACCAACCGCCTAGCATTCGAATGCGCTTCCCGACTTACACCTCAAGCTTTGCAAAGCCTAGGCGAGATGACGCCGTTCTGGTTCGATAAAACTGAAGCGGCGCCTCGAGGACGCCACATTTGTCTCTCACCGCGAGCTCACACATCTGTCTATGCGGCTTCACTGGAGCGGCCGTCGTACGCTGTTTTGTGAACTCAGCGGCATCTTTTTCTCCCGTGTTGAATTGATGAAGCTTAAGCGTGCTTAGTGCTACGTTGTCCCGTGACGTTTGCTGTAGTTTACGGTCAGTTAATTTTAACGCGAAAAAAAAAAAAAAAACTAGACAAGACAACAGGAAAATTCGAATTATTGTATTGCGAGTCTTGGAAAATATTTTTCTCGCGCCACGGGATGGTTCTTCGACCGCATCGTTAGTGTAATTTTGTCGTTTGTCGCGTGCCCACAGTACTTTATCGTGTCGCCATATGCGAAGCTTCCCGGGGGCAAATCAATTATTTCTGCGGCTTAAAGTCAAAATAGATATAAGAGCAACTTAAGAAGTTATTTAGCACGAACATTTAACCAACATACGATGGTTTTTCGTTCTTGTGCTTTTGCCGATGTCTGTGCAGATTATGTCACTTCTTAAATTACGGGTTTTGGAAGCGGGCTTACCTTATAGAACTCCAGTTTTAATTCATACCCCACCATCGCTTGCCTCAGTATGCCGCAATGTAAAATCGCTGCTTCTGTGATTTGCTTTTCTGCTGTCAAGACCCGTTCTGTGTGTACATCATCCGCTGTTCAGTTGATAAAGGCAGCCTTGAACAAGATGGATCGCGATGTGACACATTGATCAATTAACTTCCACTCCATAGTGTAGGTCCCCTGACGGATGAGTCATTGCGCCTTTATAAGTTACAATCTAAAGGTTGCAATGGTCATCGCGATGCTTTAGGTTTTAAAATGGCACGCTACTGTCGATGTAACCTCTATGGGAGAGGGAAATCAAGAAAACACAAAGATAAAATTGCTGTAACAGCCATGTAACTTATAAATTGTAAGTTACATGCTGTCCTAAACGTTACCGTGATTAGAGTGTAGTGACGAGCTGTTAGGCCTCCATACGGTCACCTTTGGTCCTCGGGGGTAATCCTAGCGAAGAGTAACGAACGCTATGGTGGGTCACCCTCTCCAGTGACATGTAGTGGGTATGTCTCTAACGTGCATTGCTCGTGCACCCGAGAAGATATCTGGCGATCAGACCTAAGAGAAACACAATTATGATCTATTCAGTGCCATATTTATTTGTAATGCAGTCTTACCGGGGATGTACCTGATGTGCCATTCCAGGGCATACTCATCAGGAGAACTGGCACTCGTGGACACCATCCGCGACGTGACTATTCATTATTTACTCGAGTACGCTCTAAGGACTTTTTAGCCCTATCTCTAGATGGCAGTCCTTCGCACTGCTTTCCTGCACTCGTATGCGGTGATGCGCCACGCGTGAGTTTATGCGATTTTGTCCGCGCAAGCAAGTAGATTCATTGCGTGACATTAAACCGTTTTTGTTGTTTCCCGTTCTCAGGTCACGCTGGTACCGCCCACCATTTCGGCCTGTCTCAGTGCTTATGCATCCAAGTACTTGTGGAGTGTGCTAATCTGGGGTGGCGGTGCCGTGAAGGCGCTGTCGAACGGACAGTTCGTGGGCGTGGTCGACCAGGGAGTCAACAACGGTGCTGTACCGCCGCAGCAGGCGGCTGCGGCGGTCAACTGGGCTGGCCGACTGTGGGTCTTCGCGGCGGCAGATGTGCTGCTTGGGCTGCTCCCTTACTTCGGCGAGAGGGAGTACCCTCGCGGGCACGTCGCCATCGTCGCAGTGGCCCTCGTCGTCACCGTTGCCGGCCTCTGCGTGCGGGTGTGGTTGGTCCACCTCATGCTCAACCCGCCGGTACGTCCGAACATCTGCGATGCGTAGAGTGACCTGTTCTTGTGAAGAATGTGTGCGCACTTGTGTTAAGGAAATTATTGCCACGTGGTGAAAAAAAGAGAAAACACTGGTCGTTAAGATTTTACAGCGTATCTGAAAAATAGCTGAACGTTTTACATTTATTGCGGTGTAGCCCTAGATTACGTCCCAGCATATCTATTTTCTCGAAAGGCAGAGACAACTTCAGAACCCTGAGCCACACCTACTCGACATGGTGATAGATTTAGGTACATAGTCCGTGTGTCGTGCTTGCGCATTTCAGTACTTGTACCAACAAGCCTACGGCAATGTCAGATTATTATTGCCATAATAATACCCGCACGTTGTTTTGCATACAGGCGCGCTGCAAACCTTGGCACAATACAGTCGAACAGTATATAACGAATTCGTAAAAAACCGGCAATTAGTTCGATATATCGGATAATTCGATGTACAACTTTTCATGAAATCATTGCATATATTGCTCTAGTTGGCTTCACGGCACTGCATCATGATAATGTAAGGCAGACACCTTCATGACAATACGCTTGTATTTTTTTAATTTGTGCCTTTTTGTCTGCCGTTTGTAGATGGGGACTAGGGGTTATATGCAGAGGCGGATTGTACGCGAAAAGAAAATAAGGAATCGTAAATAGCACCTCAATATCCTCACACGCAGCTGTTCGTACTCGTCGGGCGCCGGATGCGTCAAGCCTGCATGGGTCCTAATGTCGGCGTCATTTTTCTACATCACACTCAGGAGGCTTCTTAGGAAGCTGTACGGAGTGGCGACATAAAGCTTCTTTTCACGACTTTCGACTATCGTCAGCTTTGCGGATAACAGCTGCTTGTTCTGTTATACTGCATCCATCGCATGTACTCATACAACAACGCTTTTTTTTGCAGTGTCTTGGTAGGGGCCTGTCAGTAATAACACGGCGCTTCGTTTGCTGCAGCGCGCGACAGATAAATACTTACAGGCTCCTCATTACCGACCAGTCTCAGTTTCGGTTTGAGAGAGCTCTAAAAAGGACACCGGGTGCAACTATCACCATCTAGCGTGTGCAAGGCTCGACCGCCTCAGCGCACAGAACTGTGACGCATTTTCTCGCGGTCCGCTGCCCTGACAGCACAAGGCAATCAAGAAGTCCTTTCGCACAGCAAACGGGAAAGCAGTGTCGCAAAACACAAAACTTTCAACGCGTGCGCCGCGGCCACGGACTCGCGAGCAGCCCCCGAAAAGTAGTCTGCTGGCGCAAGCAAGCGCGGTAAAAGAGAAATGGCGACTATGACGTCATCATAACTTGTATCGGCTGCAGCGTGGTAACGTCGGGGAAGTAGGAGGGTCACCGTCGAGTCACGTTCAAGGGTGTCATTGTCTCGAGGTGTGGCGTATTCGCCCCGAGATAGGGCTACAGGTGGCAGCACTGTCGCCGAGTTAGTGTGGATAGGCGGTTGGCGGCGTGTGTACAAATGTACGCAGCGGCGCTTCGCTGTGAGCGGTTTGAGACGATATCCGACGAATAAAACGCGTTGACTGCAGCCTGGTATATCTGCGTTCTCTATTGCCGAATCAATGCTCGAAGCCCGCCGAAAGCTATTTTTTGTGAGAGCGCGCAACCTGCCATTAGACGGGATACCCGTGTTCGGCGATAGCCGGCGTTTTCGCATTTCATAACGCCTTTTGCTGTTTTGTTTGTACGTGTTACGCTTGTGTTTTGCCCATTACGCGCTACTTTGCGTGATTGAAGTCAATGCGCCTTTACTGCTTGCTTATCTGGCTACCAAAGAGCACTTACCGCACTGTGTGTACGAATACGCACCCTTATTTTTTACAGCGAAAGCTGTTATGAGATCATTTCAACGGCCGTGTTTGGTGGCGTAGTTGTCCGCCGCCGCCGCCGCCGCTGCCACCGCCGCCGGTGTCCGTAACCACTATCGCTTGAAATAAGAAAAAAAAAAAACGAAATAAAAAAAATTCCAGGAAGGAACGGGGTTCGAACCTGGGCCCTCTGCGTGGGAGCCCAGTGTTGTACCTCAGAGCCATGCCGGTGCTTGGAACTTCCTTGCAAAACGACGCTATACAGGCCTCATGTCCAGAAGGAACCACATTAACATATGTAATTTAGTGTGGTGGAAGAGTGAAATAACAACCGCGCACCACACAACGCGAATTCTGTAACCAGGCGTCACACAATGCGAATTGCGCAACCAGTGGGCTGTTGGATGCTTCCAACCCACTACAAGGGGCTTTGCAATAATTCTTCATCGTCATCAGGCACAACACCAACAAAGTGCGCATGAAGCCTTACATGTTTTTAGCGGGTACCACGGCTCTCCGTTGAATGACCAAAAATGGCATAGTGGCTGCTGCCCTACTTCACAGAAATTGATTTATAGCGTAGTGGGTTCCTCGCAAGTGCACTTGCATTGGTTGCCAAGGAAGCTCATGAGCCCATCATCCATTTCCTCAGGGTCTCAATAAAGTTCTTCCCCCTTCTCTCTGTCTCTCTTTCTCACGTCAATGTATGTTATATTGCATGGTGGGAGAGTTAAATAGCGACCGGGCGTCACACAATGCAAATTACATAACTGATGAGCCGTTTAAAGCTTCCAACCCATTACAAAGGGCTGGGCCACAATTCTTCATCATCATCAGTCGTCACGTAAACAAAGTGCACATAATGCCTTACATATGTGTAGCTGGAACCTCGCTTCTGCGCACAATGACGAATAATGGCGTTGTAGGTGCTTCCCAATTTCACAAATATTGTGATTTATGGCGTAGTGGGTACCTTGCTAGTGTACTTGTATTAGTAGCCCCAAGAGAGTTTACAACGGGCTCTGGAAATGCCGCTGTTCCAGCTTTCACTGTGACTGCGCTGCGCTTTCCGCGCAGGCCTGGCATTTTTTCTTTTTTCAGTTCTTCGTGACATGTAGGACAGTTGATAGGAAATTTAGTGAGACAGTCTACGTGGGGGTGGTCAGCGCTTTAGCACTATGAAGATTCTTCACCCGTACGCCCTTGTTTTTATTCCTGTAACAGTATAAAAATGTTGCAGTTCAGCACAGAGCTTTCTTTGATTGATTACCCTCACGACAGTGATGCAACAAAAATGCGGTTAATTTATGGAACAAAAGTGTGTGTGTGTGTGTGCGTGCGTGCGTGGGTTCCTGCGTGCGTGTGTTTTTTAAGCCCATGATGTCCATTGCGTTCCACCAATCTATAACAACCCCACAAAAAAGTTCAAGATATTGTAAAAAGAAAAAAAAGGTTTTGCGTGAAATCACGACGATATGATTGTAAGGCACTATACTTACAAGGCATTAATTTTTAAGACATTACAAAGGCATGTAAGACAATAAATTGTGACCATACGCGTTTTATGCCGCGAACGAAATCGAATACACCGGTGTTTTTGTTTACGTTTCGCCCCATGTTAAATCGGCAACTCAGTTTTATCATTTCCGCGTCATCCATTTTGTAATCTTTTTAGGGGATTATTTAGTACGGAAGAGTCACACTTCACTTGTTGAAAATATTATTCTGTAGTGCGACCACGAGCTTGCAATAAAATGACATCTTAAGCACATCCAAAGCTCGTCGCGTAACCGATAAAAGAAAGTCACGCAAATGTACACCTAATAATAAGTGTGACGCGCAAGTGCATAGCTTAGACCCCTTTTTTGGTTTAACACTGGGTCGCTAGAACGCTGCATTACCACGATATTTAGTACCCCTCATGTTTAGGACGACGCCTAGTTAATTACGATGTGCTTGAACCAGAAAGCGGCAGCCAATGATTCTGGCGAACGCAGTGTGTGACGATCACACGCTGCACTCTCCACAACTGCGCTCACTGATCATATTGCAATGCATTACAACCTAAAGGCCAAATGCTTCTGTACATGGTGATACCTATAGGTACAAGCAGTTAAGATTGTGCTAACACAACGGAACAAACTGCCCTTTGAGGACGTGCATGACGTACGCGAGCGTGCAAACACACCGCGGCTAGCAGAGGACGTAGGGAGCTATCTACACTAGAGCACTGCACGGGCCGGATTTTACGGCCCGGGCCCGCCTTATGAAGCCCGAGCCCAGCCCGGGTCCGTGGTTCCAAGCGTGGGCCCGGCCCGGGCCCGGGCGTACATGACCGAACCCAGCCCGAGCCCGGCCCCGGCCCGTGGTTCCAAGTCCGGGCCCGCCCCAGGCCCGAGCGTACTTGACCATACCCAGCCCGAGCCCGGCCCGGGCCCGTCGTTCCAAGCCCGGGCCCGGCCCGGGCCCGGGCGTTCATTGCTAAACTAATCCAGGGTGTGCTTGTTCATGACCAGACCCGACCCGGGCCCGCTAGAGGATATTATTTGTTGATGATGATCATTAATGATGCCGTGCGCTTTGTAGCGGGCGACCGGACGGAAAATCCGGTGTGTATGTACATGCATCGAAATGTTGCTTTGCCTGCGGTGGTAGCTCAGCGGTTAATCTGTTTCGCTGATAAGTCCTAGGACAAGCGTGCGATTCCCGCGGCCACGGCGGCCGCAATTTGATGGGGGCGAAATGCAAGATCACCCGTGTATATACTTATCTTTAGGTGCACGTTAGAGAACTCGAGGTGGTGGAAATTAATCCGGTGCCACTACGGCGTTCCTCGTAATCATTTCGTGGTTTTGGCACGTAATAGCAAGGAATATAAATGAAATGTACCGTATGTGTCAACCTAGAATAAAAGACCGAAATCTTTATGCCTCCCATGGGAACAACCGTGATCTGGCCCATTGTTACTATATATATATATATATATATATATATATATATATATATATATATATATATATATATATATATATATATATATATATATACGTGATCTGGCGTGTTTATAAGGAAACCCACCACGATGTACTTTTTACTTTGACAAAGTCTGGTCCAGCAGACGAAACGTTAGTGAAAATACACAGTGCCAATCTATATCTATACTGGTGAAAAAAAAAGCACTTCAACTGTTTTTCTATTTTTATTGCTAAGCTTTACTAAGAGCCAGCTCTTTGCACGTGTCACTTTAGCTTGGCACAGTATACCTTAGACCATGCAAAGCATAACGTTCGCGTGTGCTCGAAGGCCCGACTTAATTACCGAGTCCGGCCCGGCCCGCAGCCTCAAGCCCGGGCCCGGCCCAGACCCGCGGCTTCAAGCCCGGGCCCGGCCCGGGCCCGCACTTTCACGCCCGAGCCCAGGCCGGGCCGGGCCCGTGCAGTGCTCTAATCTACACTATACGTGGTTCAGTCAGTAGCCGCCAGGCGGCGACTCCGCTCGATCTCGAGGCAAATAGCGCTGCATCGCGCACGCGAGCGTCAAAATTCACATAAAGTACCTTCCAAGCTATATTCGTTGTTGACATTCTGCTGATAATATACGCATGTTCACGGTAATAGATCCCGCAGGCGATCTGGGCCACCAAATTTTGCTTTAGTACCCCTTTAAGAAAACCATCGGAGAAGCGAAGGGCAATCCAGCACGACGGGCCGGACGCGCAACGGCGAGAAATCAGGCGTGCCAGCATGGGATGGCAAAGAGTAATTTCTATTCGCACCGCATGGCGCCCTTCAATTCACACCCAAATGCATGCGGGAAAGTCTCCGTTTGTGAAAAAAGCCAAAATTTGCGAGGAAAAGCCAGCTTCTTGGCTCTTTTCACGGAGCCCGATGTACGATATATCAGGTGTTGCGGCTGTTTTAAGCATACCATGGTTATAGCTCCTGTTGTCCACGGCCATCAACCGACCTTGAGCCGAATGCCAGCGCCGTTATCCTGGCTCTTCAAACTAGACATCTGGGGTTCTCGGTGAGAGAGTTAATCAGACGAGACATTCAGGAAATCAGCCCAAAAGTGTTTAATAAATGTGTGCGCTTTGGCAGTCACACCTTCTTACAGGACCGCATTACATACCCTGGTAGTGGTCCAAACAAGTTTGTTTGTTTATATGCGCATGCCAGGGGCGTATCCAGGGGGGGGGGGACACCGAACCGTTGCCCCCCCCCCTCCCCCCGTTAGGAACGTTAGGCAATTCTGCATCATGGTGGCACAGCAAAAATAAAGCATTTCACTCCAGCGGCCAGACAAGCATTCGTCATGCATGCAAGACAATACACGTGGTAGCAGTATTTCGCCACATGTTGACCGAAGCTCGTTCATAATGACATTAAAAATGACGCTTTCCCTGAGCATGCGCAATGCATGCGCACATAAACAAACAAACTTGTTTGGACCACTACCAGGGCATGTATGCGGTCCTGTAAGAAGGTGTGACTGCCAAAGAGCACACATTTATTAAACACTTTTGGGCTGATTTCCCGAATGTCTCGTCTGATTGACTCTCTCGCCGAGGACCCCAGATGTCTCGTTTGAAGAGCCCGGATAACGGCGCTGGCATTTGGCTCAAGGTCGCTTGAAGGCCGTGGACAACAGGAGCTAAAATCATTTTATGCCTAAAATAGCCACAACATCTGATATATCGAACATCGGGCTCCGTGGAAAGAGCCAAGAAGCTGGCTTTTCCTCACAAACTTTTTTTTTTCGAAAGGAGAGTTTCCCGCATGCATTTGGGTGTGAATTGAAGGGCGCCATGCGGCGCGAATAGAAATTACTGTTTGCCATCCCATGCTGGCACCCCTGATTTCTCGCCGTTGCGCGTCCGACCCGTCGTGCGGGATATTGCCCCTCGCATTCTCCGATGGTTTTCTTAAAGGGGTACTGCCACAAAATTTCCCAACCAAGATAGCCTGCGGGATCGATTACCGTGAACATGCGTCTATCATCAACAAAATAACAACAACGAATATAGCTTGGAAATTACTTTATGTGAATTTTGAAGCTCGCGTGCGTGATCCAGCGCAATACGCCACACCTCGAGATATTGGCACCCTTGATAGTGACTCGACAGTGACCCCCCTCCTTCCTCGACGTCACCACGCTGCAGCCGAGACATCAAGTTATGATGACATCATAGTCGCCATTTCTCTTTTACCGCGCTTGCTTGCGCCAGCAGACTACTTTTCGGGGGCTGCTCGCGAGTCCGCGGCCGCGGCGCACGCGTTGAAAGTTTTGTGTTTTGCGACATTGCTTTCCCGTTTGCTGTGCGAAAGGTCTTCTTAATTGCCTTGTGCAGTCAGGGCAGCGGACCGCGCGGAAGAGCGTCACAGTTCTGTGCGCTGAGGTGGTCGAGCGTTGCACGCGCTATAGATGGCGATAGTTGCACCCGGTGGCTTGTTTTTGGAGCTCTCTTAAACAGAAACCGAGACTGGTCGGTAATGACCAGGTAGCTTTCTATTATAATTAGCATTCTCCCGCGTATACCTAAGCGGGACAGGTCTCTTAATATTCCAAAGCGCCATGTGGTGTCGTAAGCCTTTTCCATATCGAGGAACACCGAAAGAAAGAATTGCTTGTGGACAAAAGTGTCGCGAATTTGTGCCTCGATATGGATAAGGTGGTCAGCGGTAGATCTACCCTCTCGAAAACCGCACTGGTATGGGTCAAGTGATTTGTTTGTTTCGAGGTAATGTATAAGTCGGCGGTAAATCATCTTTTCAAATAGTTTAAAGAGGCAGCTTGTTTGTGTTGGGAATGTATTTCCTGTGTCGCTCGAAGGCCTATTCGACAGCGGACGTGGCACTAGTGCGCACCATCGGCCACGTGAGAATTCATTGCTTACTCGAGTACGCTCTTAGGGCTAGAAAAAGAGGCACATGGCTACACGGCAGTCCTTCGCAACGCTTTCCTGCGCTCGTATGCGTTGATGTACCACGTATTAGGTTTTGTGCAATTTTGTCCGCGCGATCAAGTAAATTCACTCCGTGACATTAAACGGTTTTTGTTGTTTCCCGTTCTCAGGTCACGCTGGTACCGCCCACCGTTTCGGCATGCCTCAGTGCCTATTCGTCCAAATACTTGTGGACTCTGCTGATCTGGGGTGGCGGTGCCGTGAAGGCGCTGTCGAACGGAGAGTTCGTGAGCGTAGTCAACCAGGGAGTCAACAACGGTGCTGTACCGCCGCAGCAGGCGGCTGCGGCGGTCAACTGGGCTGACCGACTGTGGGTCTTCGCGACGGCGGACGTGCTGCTTGGGCTGCTCCCGTACTTCGGCGAGAGGGAGTACCCTCGCGGGCACGCCGCCATCGTCGCAGTGGCGCTTGTCATCACTGTTGTCGGCCTGTCCGTGCGGGTGTGGTTGGACCGCCTCGTGCTCAACCCGCCGGTACGTCCGAACACCTGCGACGCGTATAGTGACCTGTTCTTGTGAAGAATTTGTGCGCACTTGTGTTAGGGAAATTATTGCCACGTGGTGAAAAAAACAGAAAACACTGGTCGTTAAGATTTTACACCGTATCTGAAAAATAGCTGAACGTTTTACATTTATTGCGGTGTAGCCCTAGATTACGTCCCAGCATATCTATTTTCTCAAAGGGCAGAGACAACTTCAGAACCGTGAACCACACCTACTCGACATGGTGATAGATTTAGGTACAGTCTATGTGTCGTGCTTGCGCATTTCAGTACTTGTACCAACAAGCCTACGGCAATGTCAGATTATTATTGTCACAATAATACCCGCACGTCGTTTTTTAAACAGGCGAGCTGCAAACCTTGACACAATACAGTCGAACCAGCACATATCGAACTCGCAGAAAACCTGCAATTAGTTCGACGTATCGGATAATTCGATGTAGAACTTTTTATGAAATCATTGCATATATCGCGGCAGTTGGCTTCACGGCACTGCATCGTGATAATGTAAGGCAGACACCTTCATGACAATACGCTTGTCTTTTTTTTATTTGTGGCTTTTTAATATCTGTGGTTTAACGCATCAAAACTACGATATGATTATGAGAGACGCCGTAGTGGAGCGCTCCGGAAATTTCGACCTTCTGGGGTTCTTTAACGTGCGTCTAAATCTAAGTACACGGGCCTCCAACATTTCGGCCTCCATCGAAAATGCAGCCTTCGCGGCCGGGATTCGATCCCGTGACCTTCGAGTCAGCAGTCGAGCGCCATAACCACTAGACCACCGTGGCAGGGCAATTTGTGCCTTTTTGTCTGCAGTTTGTAGATGGCGACTAAGGGTTATATGCAGAGGCAGATTGTACGCGAAAAGAAAATAAGGTATCGTAAATTGGACCTCAACATCCTCATACGCAGCTGTTCGTACTCGTCGGGCGCCGGATGCGTCAAGCCTGCATGGGCCCTAATGTCGGCCTCATTTTTCTACATCACACTCGGCGGGCTCCTTAGTAAGCTGTACGTAGTGCCGACGCAAAGCTACTTTTCGCTACCTTCGCCTAGAGTTATTATCGCCAGCTTTGCGGAGAACAGCAGCTTGTTCTGTTACACTGCGTCCATCGCATGTACTGAGGAAACATTTTGGCCTCACTGTTTTTTCCTGAAGTGTGTTGCTGGGGGCATCTTAGTCATAACACGGCGCATCGTTTGTTGTAGCGCGCGACATATAAATAAGTACATGCTCCTCATTACCGACCAGTCTCAGTTTCGGCTTGAGAGAGCTCCAGAAACGACAAGACACCGGATGCAACTATCACCATCCAGCGTGTGCAACGCTCAACCACATCAGCGCTCACAACTGTGACGCACTTCCGCGCGTGCGCTGCCCTGACAGCACAATGCAATCAAGAAGTCCTTTCGAACAGGAAACGGGAAAGCAATGTCGCCAAACACAAAACTTTCAACGCGTGCGCCGCGGCCACGGACTCGCGAACAGCCTCTGAAAAGTAGTCTGCTGGCTCAAGTGCGATAAGAGAAATGAGGACTATGATGTCATCATAACTTGTTGTCTCGGCTGCAGCGTGGTGACTTCGGGGAAGTAGGGGGGTCACCGTCGAGTCACTTTCAAGGGTGTCAATTTCTCGAGGTGTGGCGTATAGCGCTGGATCTCGCACGCGAGCATCAAAATTCACATAAAGTAATTTTCAAGCTATATTCGTTGTTGTTATTTTGTTGATGATATACGCATGTTCACGGTAATCGACCCCGCAGGCTATCTCGGCCGGGAAATTTTGTGGCAGTACCCCTTTAAGAAAACCATCGGAGAAGCGAAGGGCAATCCCGCACGACGGGCCGGAGGCGGAACGACGAGAAATCAGGGGTTCCAGCACGGGATGGCAAACAGTAATTTTTATTCGCACCGCGTGGCGCCCTCCTAATCACACCCAAATGCATGCGGGAAAGTCTCCGTTCGTAAAAAATAAACCCAAAATTTGTGAGGAAAAGCCAGCTCTTGGCCCTTTGCTCAGAGCCCGATGTTCGATATATCAGTTGTTGCGGCTATTTTAAGCATAAAATGACTTTAGCTCCTGTTGTCCATGGCCTTCAAGCGAGCTGGCGCCGAATGCCGGCGCCGTTATTCGGGTTCTTCAAACGAGACATCTGGGGTTCTCGGCGAGAGAGTCAATCAGACGAGACATTCGGGAAATCAGCCCAAAAGTGTTTAATAAATGTGTGCTCTTTGGCAGTCACACCTTCTTACAGGACTGCGTTATATACCCTGGTAGTGGTCCAAACAAGTTTGTTTATGCGCGCATTCATTGCGCATGCTCAGGGCAAGCGTCATATTTAACGTCCTCATGAACGTGCTTCGGTCTACATGTGGCGAAATACTTCTACCACGTGTATTGCTGAGATTGCATGACGAATGCTTGTCTGGCCGCTGGAGTGAAATGCTTTAATTTTAGGTGTGCTTTTGAAGCAGCTTACGGCGGAGTTCAATACGGTGGTGGTGTGCAGCGTGACCGCCCTTACAGCGCATGCGCAAACCCTCTCCACACACCGCCTCTCCACTCGTCCTCTCCCCATCTCCTCTCCCACTCCCCTTCTCCTAGGGAGAGGGAGGTTGGCTACGGCTGCGCGGTAGACAACTTCCCTCTCCCCACATTCCCCCTCCTTGTTTAGATAGAAGGCTCGCGTTAGGTCGTACACACGCTCAGTCACTGCGCCGGTGTCAAGAGTTCCAACGTCAACGTCGGCGCCAGTTGCAGTAAAACCTTAACGCCTGCCGAGATCGCGGAGCAGCAGGTGGAGCAACGGAATGTTCGACGCGACGAAGCGCAGCGTAAACGTCGGCCAGCGGACCCCGAGCTTCGGGCTGGGGAAGCCCAGCGCAAACGGCAACGTGGGCGGGAAACTGCTACGGATGAAACGCGGGCTCGACATGCCGAAACGCTGCTTCGCATCTCGTCATGATCCCCTTTAGCGGGAGATGGTGTAATTTTTTTTGCTGTGCCACCATGAAGCAGAATTTCCTAATGTTTTAGCGGAACGTATATAAACCTCAAGTGTGGACCTAAAAGCGTTTTTTATTTAGATTATCTGCAGATAACCTGTTGTACTTGAATTACTGTGCGCAAATAAGATGTTATGCTTTTGATTTTCCGAAAAGAAAAGACTCGTGGTGAATAACCTCCAGCATTGGCTAACGCGTACGGACAGACTTTACGAAATCGCCAACGATTGCCCTGAATTGAACCATGACGCATCCATAAAGAGCAGACCCACTTCAAGCATATATTCCTTACAGTAAAGTGCTGTGATTTAATTGTTGCCCATCGTATTGCCACTTGAATGGCCTTAAACAACTTTCGCTTATGACTTTCAGAAAATGTCGACTAAATTTACCAGCTGCGTTTTCTGTTACAGGGCTGGCGGGCTATCCTATTGGCACTGCTTGGGATGATGGTGGTGTACTGCGGGCTGGCCATGGCCTGGTGGGCAGTACAAAAGCAGCTGCTCAAGACCTCCAGCGCCGACAACAGCGAGGCCTTAGTAGGCCTCCATTACAGTAAGTCAGTGCTATTCTCTTGTTTCCCGTAGGTTGTTGTTTTCAAAATACATTTCAGTCCTTCGATATGGCTGCGCAGAAACCATTGATGGTGATCATCATTTTGAGCGAATGGCTCTAGGTTTCAAGTGCGGAGAACTTTAGGCTTGTAGTCCACCTAATGTGGCGTGAATACGCTCACAGTAAAATGCTCACTATAAGCCATAACAAGGGTAGCAATGCTCAAACCCGAGTTAAAATGAATGAAAGATGTCTAAAATAATAGTATAACAGAAATAGCCAGGAAGTGATCGCATTAATTAACTTAAAATCGCTGAAACATTTCGGAAACGTGGGCCGACTCCGGTGGGGGCGCGAGAGAGGGCGCCACCACCTCGCCGAGCGAGGCATTGCCCTCCCCCTGCGCCGTCTCTGCATTGGCGCTGGGTAGGCGTCGCTATGGTCGCTACGTGGCTACATGCGATGGGGGAAACATTCCGACGGAACTGGCGCTGCAGACGACGCGTATCTCAACCGCGGTAACAAGCAGGGAGGCGATAATGCGCAGGAAAAATTCCTGCACATGTCGCACACCGAGTTTGCGAGTCTGCCTATAAAGATTCTACTCTAGTCGGGGACACCTACATGCTTACCTCAAACACTGGCGTCATTGACGTTTTGGTAAACGGAGCATTAGGAACTGTACGAACGGGAATCGCCTGGGTACCCGTGCGACGCACTTCCTCAGGATTGACAGTAGTGCATCTATATGCAGAAATTTACGGATTGCAAAACAGCAAATCTATAGCTCTCTTGGTTTTTCTGCTGTCAACATAGGTATCATGAGCATGTGAACCAAATGGTGTGCCGTCACATGGGGCACTCAAGAGCATTCTGTGAATTTCAGAAAAATAAAAAGGGAAAAAGTCGTCATGAACAACGAACTTTCGAACAGTGAACAAACGCTAAAAAAAAAACATGCGTAGGAATTTGTCAGAGAATTTTTCGACGACGTTAAGCGTTAATTGTCGGGATTTTCGCGGGTGTGTTGCTAAAAGAAAAAAAGGAGAAAGAAGCAATGGGCAGTGAGCTTCCATAACATTTGCACTAGCTAAGAAAAAAACATTGGGTTTAGAGGACATGGGAAAAAGTCCATTCTTTTTTTCGTACCTATATTGTTCCTGTTTCTCATTTTTAATTTTTATTTATTTATTCTGTTCCATCAGGGATCTCTAAAAGAAGGGCATATTGACTTTTTACAATATATTATTACAAACAGCAAAAATTCAATTACTGGTAAAGAAAATAGTGGGAATTAACAAAGGCAAGCAAGAAAACGCAATAGTACATCATAACAATAAAAAACACTGATGTATAAAACGGTGAAAGTAATACGAAGTAACAGTGTGTAGGATAAGCAGAATTATAGGGGTCGTTTGATAGTATAAAAAACAAGATAAAATAAAAATAATAAAACATGGTTGATCCCTCTGTCGTAGGAATCGGTATAGCACGAAAGTGAAACGTTTCTTCACAGACGTAGTTGAGCGTTTGTTGTGCATTCTTTCGCCCCAAGCGCGAAGGCATGAATGCTACGGCAAGAAATTGTGTGTCACGCGAAGAACGGGAAGAAGCTCGAAACTTGCAACGCGCTGCTCAAGCAGAAAGGGCGCAAGCAACGAACGTACACAGGATGAGCGCGAACTGTCACAGTTGTAACTTATTTCTGTGTGAGCAGCGCACTCCTTTCGCAAAAGCGGCCGCGGCAGTGAGCCAAGTGACCTTCGTGCTCTCAACGCAAGCTTGCGGTGAGAGCACAAGACGTACACACCACCGCCATTACGAGATAAGCCGCCTACGAGCGACCACGCCCTGTAGAGGCGCCCACTCATCTCGACGCGTGGGGCGATGCGTTTTAGTAATTCTGTGGGTGAATCTTTGAGCCTATATTTATTGTCAATGCATCTTAGTGCCTTCCCTTAGACTGCTTCGAGTTCGTAAATGAGTTCTTTAGTGGAAGGAAACCAGACAATGTTAGCGTACTCCAAAGTTGATCTGACAAAGGTATGGCATGCTAATGGCTTTGTGATAGGTGGGCTAGTCTCAGACATTGCAGACGAGGTGACGTTGTTTACATGGCGTTCCCATCTGAAGTCATGGGTTAGCGTTAAGCCAAGGTATTTATACTTTCACTGCGCTGAGTGTGTCGCTTCCTATAGTATAGTTAAAATCATGTGTTTTTTTCTCGTTATTGATGGAGCAGCTGATTTTTTTAACGTTGAATGTCATTTGCCATTCCTTACACCATTTGAATACTAATAATAAAGGGTTGTTGAATGCAAGATGGTCACTATAAGACTCTATTACTTGGTATAAAACGCAGTAATCAGCGAAAGGTCTGACTCTGACAGGGATATTACAAGGCAGATCATTAATATATATGAGAAATAAAATTAGGGCCAGAACGCTTCCTTGTAGAACTCCGGATATTACGCTAGATTTATGGGAATGTTGCCCGCTGACTTTTACAAACTGGGTGCGGTCACTTAATCTTTTATCCAATCGACAATGGGGCCTTTCCCCAATGTTAGTTCGAGTTTATGAATGTTTGTCATGTGATACCCGGTCGAAAGGTTTGGAGAAGTCTAAAGAGATAAGATCGATTCGTTTCTGTAGGTCGACAAGTAGCTGCATGACTTTGGAGACACCTTTTCGAAATTTATGACGACAGGGTGTTATTATTAGTTCTTTTTCAAGGTGTTTGGTTACGTGCTTTATGATGATGTGTTCCAACAGTTTGCAGGCTGTGCATGTCAGCGCGATGGGTCTGTAATTATAGGGTTCAGTTTTTCTTTTTGATTTATGAATAGGTTTCACTTTAGCTGTTTTCCAGTCGTTAGGGAGGGTCCCTGAGGACAATGATTTGTTAAAGATTATTAATAGGTACTTGGCCATCCACCGAGCGAATCTGCGAAGGAATGTATTTGATATGTTGTCATGTCCTGATGATTTCTTAGTAGTTTGAGCAGCAAATTAAGTATGCCTGCTTCGGTTATTGATAGCTCATCTAGGGGCTTTAATTCATAGGGACGTGTCTGTGGTAGTGTGCTGTCATCGTTCGTGAAGATAGAGCAGAAGTTGTCATTAACTAGGTTAGCAGGCTTTCGTTTGTCTACATGTATGGTTCCGTCATCATTGCGAGTTTGTGGGTTTATGTAGTTCCAAAACTTCTTGGGGCTGATTTCAAAAAATTAGTGAGTGTATTAGTCAAGTAAAAATTGTTTGGCTGTCTTAATTTTTGACTTCATGCATTCAATAGCCGTGCCGAGATCGTGATGTGTGTATTTTAATGGGCTGGTTTTCAACAGTTTTAACCCTCTTTACTGTACGTTTGGCGTGAATAACTTCGCGCGTTATCCATGGAATACGCTTATTAGGTTTCTTCTTTCTAACTGGCAAGTACTTATTTATAAAATGAGATATGATCGCTTTTAATGCGAGTCACAAGGCATCGATGTCGGTACTGCTGTTATGGGAAAGTTCCACAAACGATTCGTACTCATCAGCAAGGTGATCAAGTATATTAGTGTCCTCAGCTTTACCGATGTCAATGTACGCGACAATTTCTTGAGGGGCAACAGAGTCATAAAGGGGTATGGTGCAAGATGTGAACTTGTGATCGGAAATACAATCTAGAAGACATGAATTAGTTGCTTCGCTTATGAAGTGATGGCTGTGGAATATTAAGTCTAATATGGAAGAGCTGGGTCTCTATGCACGTGTAGGTTCAGTTACTATATGTGAAAGGTTGAAAGATAACATAAAATCAAATAACACATTTGCACGGGGTGAATGATGCTGCATTGTGGACTAGTTGACGTCAGGCGCGTTAAAATCGCCTGCGATTATTATTCTGGATGACGACGCATGTTGTTTTGTGTCGGCGTATATTGCCAAAGTCGGACTAAGGACTGCGATATACCCAACCAACGACTACAGTGTACAAATCATAGTTCAGCTTGCAAAAGATAGCCTCAGCGCCCGCAACATCGGGTAACACTAAAAAAAAAAAAAACGGAATATATTTTTTGACTAGAATGGCCACACATCCGCCTCGTGTCGTCCGGTCTGCCCGGATGATAGCGTCCGGATGATATCTTCTATTTGCCAGGTTTCCGTTGGTGTTATAAAATCTGGCTCAAATATAATAAGAAGCAAGGCTTCAAGGGAGTCTATTTTTTTCAATATGCTATGGGCATTTATGTTCAGAAAAGACATGTGGGATGTTAATTTCGGCGGGAGCGAAGGTTTCGAGAGCTTCGCTGGGGTTTCTTGTGTCACGATTGACGGAAGCAGAATTCAAGGGAACTACAGTAATATTCTCCTCGTCCCAGTAGAACATATCTCCGTTTATTCGCAGTTTATCATCAATTAGGCTCTCTTTGTCGCCAGATTCTTTCCTTGATTTGGCAAAATTCCCTAATTTTCTTCGCAAATCCCGTACGGGCGGTCAAAAGTTTCGGAAATCGAGAATCCTGAACTATTCAACTCAAAACAATTTTTCAAGATTATTGTTTAGTCCGCAAAAACCGTGAAGTATTAGAATTAGTGGTCTCATTGTTTTAGAACTATCTGGCCTGGCTAGTCTGTGAATGCGTTCGATACTTACAGCATCAAGTTTGAGGGTGTTTTTGAAACTCTTTTCATTTACTGCAAGTTCTAACGTGTCTTCGCTTTCTTTGGCTTGTTTTGGCATACCATACACTAATAAATGTGATCGTCTGGAGCGATTTTCGAGGCCTTCCAGTCTTAGTTATAGTGTTGAAACGACTTTCTGTATGTTAGTGACCTTTTCCGCGCAAGACGAAATCTTTTTATCCAGGGTTGTAAGTTGTTCTAGTTTCTTGCTTATTGCCTTTAGGCGTTGTTCGTTTATTTCTCTTAAGTCGTTTAGGATTTGTTGTAGTTGCTGTGAAATTTTCGGTGTGTCAGGACCCGGCTTGGATTCCGCATCACCGGGTAGTAGCAATAATTTGGCGAGATGCACTACGTAAAAAAAATTAAATTTATTTAAATATGTCTTAAGCATTCAAAAGAACCTTGCTTTCCCGTCAGCTTTGTTAAGGCTGCTTTGATAGCAGTATGCGTACTGCTCGTTTGCAAACTCGCTGAGTAGCATAAACGGTGAGGCGTCGTGCTACTGTGCCCGAGGGCGCGGGTGCGATTCCCAGCAATGGCTGTAGTGTTTTGATGGCGGTTGAACAGAAAGAACACCAGTGTGCTTAGATGCACATTAAAGATCCTCAGGTGGTTGAAATTAATCGGGAGTTCCCACACCAAGGCGTGACTCGTGATCACAGCGCTGTTTTGGCACGTAAAACATCAGCAGCCATTGTTATTGTTTCGGGAAACAATAAAGTGCAGACGCAGGCGCAGCACAAGGGGTACCCTCGTCGGGACATGCTGTTGCCGAAAACGTACTAATGAAAGACAGAATAACCAGCTATGGAGAATACACAAAGTACTATCGAGACTTGAGGAGGATTTTCTCTCCGCCTCACCCAAAATTAGATAAAAAACAGGCGACGGAGTGGCGCACATTGCAAACCAATTCTTATCCCAACCCTGTTCAGTTACACAGGATGTTCCCAGAGATCTACCCAGACTCAATATGTAAAGCATGTAGAATAGAAGAGGCCTCCCCAAGCCACATGCTATGGGGGTGTCCCAATCAGCAAATAGACTCTCCAGAACCTCTGCGGGAGCGATGGCGGAAAACGCTGCTCAGTTCTGATCTACAGGGCCAAACCTGGGCTATCCAGCAGGCCAGGGAGGCTAGTGGAAGACCAGGTCTTCCGTCCTCCATCTGAGTGGTCTGGCCCGGACCAGCAACTAGCCGGATCTCGCGATAAAATTGTTTCATTCATGCATTCATTCGTCTGTGAGAATGTCCATTTTTGTCCTTTAATGGTCCCGAAACGTATACGCCATCTCGCGAAAATAAGGTTTTTATTACTGGGCTCGTTCGCAACTTTTTTGTCAAGGCTAACCACTGTTGCAGTTTGCCTTCGCGGCAGTATGATGTTGAACAGAATGGGAGTTGGGCGAGTTTGTGTTGTAAAATAATTGAAAATATGGGTGGAAGGGACTGGGACGAAGACGAATAAAACTTACGAGCGCCTCCTCACCACTGAACGTTTATTGGTGCCCATTAAACATCGAAACGACCACACACACAAAAAAGAAAGGGTTTGCTGACAAACTCACGTGGTATAAAATTGTCCACTCCTAATATCACCTGGAATCCTACGTACCTACGAAACAGAAAGCAGTAGGCTTAACTTGACGATTCCGGTTCGCGGTTTTTAGATGTGTGCTCAGGCGTTCTGCATGGCCTAGTTCCCTGCAATATTTACTCGAAGGAGTTTAGTCCTTTTTTTCGTTTAGGACGACGCCGAATGAACTATGTGACGTGCTTGAACGAGAAAGCGGTACCCACATTGAAATGATTTTGGCGAATGGACGGTACGATGGTTAGACCTAGCGCCATACCGACACGGGCGTGTACTCAATTATTAGAGTGCATACAAGACTCGTCAGGCGAAATGCTTATGTATATCGTGTAGGCATACGTACAAGCATTTGATACTGTGCCAGCACAACGGAATAAGCTGTAATCTGAGGACGTGCATGACGTACGCACACATGCGAACACGGTGTGGCTAGCAGACGACGCAAGGAGCCATCCACACCGCGGGGTTTCGTGCGCTCGCCGCTAGGTGCTGACTCTGCTCGATCTCGCCGCCAATATGAGATATGGGAAATGTCTTCTTTCAAATGGCAACGTTAGCTGACGTTGCGTACATCCTACTCCTCTCCCCGCTCCACATTCGTCACTGTTATGGGCCTTGCAGGAGTAAATTTTCGTGAATTCGGCCCGTTAGCTTAGGTGAGTTTGAGACCCCTGATATAGCGGAAGAAGGCGTAGGCTAAGACGTTAACAATGTGGGCACACAAAGCAGGCTGTTCATGTCAATCTCGCGTAACGTGACCACTGGTAGCCATGGCGGAGCCGCGGAAAAAGAATGTGGATTTATAGGAATTCTATGCAACGAGACACCGTGCAGTCCTTTCGTTTTAGAGGCGGCTATAATTTTAACAACATTTAAACGCTTTGGAGCTCAGTGATCGCTCTTGCACTGAAGCTTATAGGTATAAATTTATTACATTACATGTATTACTGCGATTACGGATATAACATTTGGGATATAAAATAACGAATTCAAATAAAGTACAGAATAGCGAGATGTCAACTATATAAGCGTGTGGTCTATTTAGTTTTAGCTCACCCGTTTCAGATAAATCAGGTAGTCGCATATGCAATTCAGCACTTATCCTTCATAAAGCTTCTAGAAAAACTTGCCCCATATGAAAAACAAGCATTTTTGTTTCGATATATAGTGTGAAACACATTTGCACGCACAAGCTATGTGGCAAAAACTTAAAAGGGACGCTAAAGAGAAAAACAATTTTTCTATTATCAGTAACTTACTCTCTTACAATTCCAAAATCACCACGCTCGCTGCGACAAGACTCTTGGTAAGCGAGAAGGGGCGCAAAAAAAAAAAAAAAGAGATCGGGTGACGACGTCACCTTGAAATTCACGCAGAAGACGCCGTTACATCCCGCGTTCGCTCGCTGTACTGATGCTCGCTCGAGGAACATAGTGGAAATTGGTCACCATTACCGTCGGCTTCCTCACGCTTGCTCGAGATTCGCTGGCGGCTGACGGGCTTGCTCGAGCTGTGCGACGCCGCTCGCAGAAAACTCGCCGCCTCGTTGGGGCCCGGTGGTTGGCGGAGCCTCGACGTGATGGCTGCGGCTGCCTCACTTGAACTGTTGCGCTATGTGGCTTGAAATGCGTCTTCGATGGCGTATGACATCACGATGAAATTATTTACATGCCATATTTTAGACTTGTGTTTTTATTTCACCTTGCACGTATTTGCCATGTGCGTGCGTCTTCATACTCTCTGTGACGTGTCGCAGACTATTTGAAATATTTTTGTGCTTTGCAGGGGTGAAAATATTTGCATGCCATATTTTAGACGTGTGTTTTAGTTCACCTTGCACGTATTTGCAATGTGCGTGCGTCTTCACCCTCGCAGTCACGTGTGACTAACTATTTGCAATATTTTTGTGCTTTGCAGGGTGCAGCCGTTTTCCACAACGAGCAGAATGCTGTGTGCCCTGGCGCGTACAATGCCTGTCATCTATCGCTTCCGTTGGAGAAGCTTCACAAAAAGGACTGTACGAGATACGACAACGCGGCTGGACCTGTATTGGACATTTTGCAGTGAATTCAATGAAAGAATTAGCAGAAACTTCATATTTATAGAGAAAAATAAAACGTTCCATTGTCTCACTTTTGTCTTTCATTGTCGCATTGTTTGCGAAAGCAGTGACACGCATGACTGAATATTTTTTCGCGTGTTGTTTTCCGCGCCCTTTGTTGCTCAACGCGGGAGAAAAAGAAAAGAAAACACGGGAAAAAAAATATTATGCCTTGCGGAGAGTAACTGCAGAAAATCATCCCTGGGGATTAATGGATCATTTGAACTGTGGATAAAAAGTCGGTGCACTCAAAAAGCCGGTCTGAAACAGTCAGGAAAAGAAATCCTCGCCGTACATGCAGATGCACACATTGATGGCTAGCAGATGAGACCAGGCGCAATCGACACTGAACGTGCTCCTGACGGCATGATACGGACATACGAGCGCTATGGGACGGGGACATAGACAAGAGGTACACAGGACAGGCGCTCAACTTTCAACTGAGGTTTATTGAGCAGACATGTAAAATTTATACAAGCAACCAGCTAGGGCGATAACAATTGTGAATCATCCACCCGATAACAAAAGTGCCAATACCTCACCAAAAAACCGCGTCATGGCCACGCACCACGCCGAATCAAGTACCTACCGCTCAAAGGCGTTAGAAAACGTCCGATATTGAAGACCGCGACACACTTGCATTTAAAAAATATATACCTGGAAAGACGCATGCGCACTCAAGAAACCTTAACATCAAAATCAAGCCTTAACATCGAAACCCAAAAGGAAGCAGGCGCCATCAAAACTGAACAGGCCATCAACGAACCATCCTAGCAATGAGGAAACAAACTACCCCACCGTCGGACAAAAAAGAAATGTGGTCTACAGAATCTGCACATATGCTCAACGGAACTCCTAAAAACCTAACCACGAGCCGCGTAAGTAAAATAACCAATTTTCCCCTAACACCATAAAAACCAAAACAAAACTTGAACACATAAGATCCGCGTCAAAAACCATAAGAAAACAATAGGTCATTAACAATGCTTAAAACAAGGAGCTGCGTCAGAAAACAGTGGTAAACGAAGTTTAAAAAAAACAAAACAAAACACTCAATCCTATACACAAAGACAACAGCACAAAACATCTACGCCAAAGAATGGTAGCTTACAAATAACCTTCTAGGAAGGCGACTTCCTTGTCACAGAGTGTGATAGAAGGTACACTGATACACTTATCACCAGACTTGTGAATGTGGTATGCTTCCACGATTTCCCTTTCTGTTCTGTCATGAGAACGCTTAAGGAAATCAGTGCGCGCAAACTCCGGGCTGCACCCACACCTTTTACAATGCTCCGAAAGGTGGCCACCAGCGATATTCTTGATTGACAAACTATGCTCTCTCGCCCTTTCATTGAAACATCTCCCCGTTTGCCCTATGTACACTTTATCGCAGCTCAAAGGAACGCGGTACACAACGTTCGCCGCGCATGCGGTGAACTGAGTGGCATGCCGCTTGGAACACTGCATGCGACCACCCTTAGAAGTGAGAGAGCAAATTTTTGATAGTTTGCACGGCGCTGAAAACACAACATTGACATGGTACTTCGAGATAACTTTTTTCAAATTCTTCGAGATTACTTTTTTCAACATTTTGTGCAAAAATCAGGAATATGTATTGGGTCTTCAGTCGCACCTGTTTTGTGCGACATTTTTCTATCCTGTGTAAACAAGCGTATCGCACCTAAACTTGGCGATTTTCAGGTTGTTAAAGCATTCAGATATGTTGATGATTACCTGCTGATATTCAGTGACGTAGAAGGACCGGTTCCTGACAGTATTACTGCAGGCATATTGAACCTATTCGAAAGATCTGCAGAGGGTCTTAAGTTCACCTGGGAATCGGTAGAGCGGAACTCCATTCAATTTTTAGATTTAAAACTTATCTTCAAGCCAGATCATTTATGCTGGATGTATAATCCCAGGTCCAAGAAAGGTTTGTTGCCGTTTGACAGTGCCCACTCCAAGCTTATCAAAAGGGGGATCGCCACGACATGTGTAAAAGCGGCTTTGGAAAAATCCTGTCAACATGAAATGAAAAAAGCGCTTGAAATCCAGGTTGACCGTCTAAAAGCAGCTAAGTTCCCACCGTGGTTGGTCAGCAGTGTTTGTGAGTCCCTTCTGCAGAAGATGAAGCGCACTCGTACAACTAACAATGGGACTAACGAAATACAGAAAACTCTAGCTGTTCCTTATATCCATCGCATTTCCCATAATTTGAAAAAAGTTATCTCGAAGTACCATGTCAATGTTGTGTTTTCAGCGCCGTGCAAACTATCAAAAATTTGCTCTCTCACTTCTAAGGGTGGTCGCATGCAGTGTTCCAAGCGGCATGCCACTCAGTTCACCACATGCGCGGCGAACGTTGTGTACCGCGTTCCTTTGAGCTGCGATAAAGTGTACATAGGGCAAACGGGGAGATGTTTCAATGAAAGGGCGAGAGAGCATAGTTTGTCAATCAAGAATATCGCTGGTGGCCACCTTTCGGAGCATTGTAAAAGGTGTGGGTGCAGCCCGGAGTTTGCGCGCACTGATTTCCTTAAGCGTTCTCATGACAGAACAGAAAGGGAAATCGTGGAAGCATACCACATTCACAAGTCTGGTGATAAGTGTATCAGTGTACCTTCTATCACACTCTGTGACAAGGAAGTCGCCTTCCTAGAAGGTTATTTGTAAGCTACCATTCTTTGGCGTAGATGTTTTGTGCTGTTGTCTTTGTGTATAGGATTGAGTGTTTTGTTTTGTTTTTTTTAAACTTCGTTTACCACTGTTTTCTGACGCAGCTCCTTGTTTTTAAGCATTGTTAATGACCTATTGTTTTCTTATGGTTTTTGACGCGGATCTTATGTGTTCAAGTTTTGTTTTGGTTTTTATGGTGTTAGGGGAAAATTGGTTATTTTACTTACGCGGCTCGTGGTTAGGTTTTTAGGAGTTCCGTTGAGCATATGTGCAGATTCTGTAGACCACATTTCTTTTTTGTCCGACGGTGGGGTAGTTTGTTTCCTCATTGCTAGGATGGTTCGTTGATGGCCTGTTCAGTTTTGATGGCGCCTGCTTCCTTTTGGGTTTCGATGTTAAGGCTTGATTTTGATGTTAAGGTTTCTTGAGTGCGCATGCGTCTTTCCAGGTATATATATATATTTTTTCATATGCAAGTGCGTCGCGGTCTTCAATATCGGACGTTTTCTAACGCCTTTGAGCGGTAGGTACTTGATTCGGCGTGGTGCGTGGCCATGACGCGGTTTTTTGGTGAGGTATTGGCACTTTTGTTATCGGGTGGATGATTCACAATTGTTATCGCCCTAGCTGGTTGCTTGTATAAATTTTACATGTCTGCTCAATAAACCTCAGTTGAAAGTTGAGCGCCTGTCCTGTGTACCTCTTGTCTATGTCCCCGTCCCATAGCGCTCGTATGTCCGTATCATGTATGAACCAACTTGCCCAAACACAAGTCTTGCTAATCCTGACGGCAACTGCGCTCGATTTCGCGGGGCATTTTGCTTGAACATTCAGTACAAATTGTTTCATGAACATGCCCACTAATGTTTCGACAACTCGAGCAGGACAGACTGGGTAGCACATCCAGCAGCCTTCACGTAGCGAGCGCGCGCGAGAAGAGCAGCACCCGAGTCACCGCGATGACGTCACATGAGGGAAGGCGCCATTCAAATATCTCGGTGCAAATAGTGCAAAGCATGGCTGCGTCGTCCCGAGGAAGAAGCCGGGAATCTCGAAGCTAGACGTGTCGGTCGACGGGGAGTACGAGCGGCACACGTCTGGGCTTCGCGGTGTCAAGCTTTACGCAACTTAGTGCAAACGCCCCCCCAATTTTTTTCCATTCACCACTAATCCTTCCCTTTGCTTCCTTTCGTTATTCAAGCTCTCTTAGTACATGAGGAAATTCGCAATCAGCTGGCGTGACATTTTTGCAGTGTGTTTTGAAAAGCCACTGTGGTGCTCCTGGACCTTCGCTGGAATGTGGAGGGGTGAACGTGTTTAGAGCTAGAAAAGCAGTCTGGGAACGGGATAGCCAACTTACAGGTGTTTTCAAACTGTACGCTAGAGACGCCTACTATATTTCAAAAT
Organism: Rhipicephalus sanguineus; assembly: GCF_013339695.2. NCBI lineage: Eukaryota > Metazoa > Arthropoda > Arachnida > Ixodida > Ixodidae > Rhipicephalus > Rhipicephalus sanguineus. The sequence continues at coordinate 148,141,919 of NC_051182.1, forward strand.
GTCAATTCGCTATAGCGAAAAATCACAGGGTCCCTTATGCCCACTCCGAAGACGACTGGAAGGCGAGAGCCATATTATTTTTTCTTCTCAGTCTTTGTATCATTTCTACGCCGCCCCGCTACGAGAGCTTTCTGCACCTAAAGTTGTTTTGCATTGCCTCCAGGATCGGAAGCACCTCACATGATTTTGCACTGCCTCCGTGATTGGCCCACCATTGACCAAGATGTACGTGATGACGTCATTATTGCGTCACTATGAAGTCATGACTTGAACTTTGGCGATCTGTGACGTCATGATGACATCATAAGGTGACGCATCACGCGATGTAGATTTTTTGCATCACTCGTGTGGACGTCGGCGGGAGACGCCAACGCAGGACGCCGGTCAATTTTCGCGTTTGATGAGGCTTATATGGTTTTCGTTTTAATAAAGCCGTCTTCCAAGGCCTACGGCTTCAAGTGGATCGAGGATGGAATGATGTATAACAGAATCGAAAGCGGCCCTGTCGTCAAGTAAGAGAACTATTGGAACATGCCCGTTCTCCAGATGTCCTTCTACCGAGGCGACAAGGGATATTCGAGCGAAGCTTGTACTGACTGCTTGAGATCTGCTGACGCATAAAACGACAACACGTACGGGCGTAATCTTTCAATTTGTTATTATACCAGATCAGCCAAGTGTCACAACCACTTATATATAAAAACACCTACCTCCGAATGAAACAGTCTAATGGATGTATCACTAACGTTACTCATCTTTCTTTCATATATGATATGCCTCCATCAGCTCTCGGGCGATCTGATCCTGGCTTCTGCCCACAATATTAATCTCCTGAAAACGTGATTTACATGCGCAGTGCTTGCAGTGCGCAGGTGAGTGCGCCAAATCGTCTTTACCTTTTGTTCGTGTTCCCTGGCCCGATCATTCAGGCACCGCCCCCTGTGCCCTATATGTAGGACTTGCCACACGTCACGGGGTCCTTCACACAACTGTAGAGCGTTGATAGTATGCGGTTTTGTATGATTCTTGCAGCAGCCTTTCCTTTTTGATTCTCTGGAGGTACGAACCATATTCTTAGGCTCACGAGTAGGGGGTGTGTGGCACATCGTTATATTTCATTTCCTAAATTGCTTGCTGCGACTTTCATCTTTAGAACACAATATACAAACAAAAGCATTCATCTCCTGACGTTGCCAGTTCGTCTTATCTGCGAAATACGGGGTGACGTCCTCGAGAAGGAACAGCCTAGCAGAGCTGAGCACACTTTGCTGGCATGTCCACGAAGCCCGTTGCCCTGTTTGCAATTTCGCTCCATTATATGGCGCTGGCATACCGAAACGTCGATGCTCACGCACGCTAGTTAAAGATTTGGGCGGCTGTACTCAATTGTGTACACCGCCTGCTTCTCCTATGCACATTGCCGCGCTTGCTTGTACGCTTAATTATAGTGCCACGCGCGTACTTATATTTTCATCGAAAGCAATAGTATTGGATGAATTGAACCTGTTGCAAATAAATCTGCCCTCGTGTAACTGCATTTTGTAGTTCGTGTATTGGTGTATTCGTGCATGCGTTCCCTCTGCTGAATGCACTAGCCCGTTTGACGAGTAGTTCAACGTGGTCCTTTCCACGAGCAACACAAAAGTATAATTTTTCTTGGCTGAGATTTCATTCTGTTTACGAAGACCTGACTACCGTATCTTTCCTATGGTTCCTCGTGAATACAGCGTTTCAGTGGTTGGCGTCTCGATTACAGGTGCCATTTGTTTTAGATACTTGTAGTGTCGCAAAGACCGTGTGGCAGTGCTATAAAAAAGTGAAGCAATGGCCTTCATGAGCATGAACGGCTTAATTAACGTATTTTCACGTTAGTTTATGTTGCGAAAAGTGTTGCAAGTACACGCGTTGTAAGACGTATCGTTTGACACGTTTACAGACACTTCTTAATAGGTGCCGTCTGAAAGGGTGGCTTTCCCCTCTTCCTCGGCCTCTTCATCACCCTAACTTCCGTTTCCCACTCCTTGTTATACTACACTCTAAGAAAGATCGAGTATTAGGGGAGAATTTCTGCCACACAAATATAATAGTCATGTGGCTTGCTCGCGTTTCTTTTCTTGAAAACCCAGTTCTCGTCACTTTCCCATCAAGAACGCGATGTCACGCTGATAACGCGCGCGTCGTTCGTGTCGGGACCGCGGTGATAACGCTAGGAAAATAGGCCAGGTGGATCAGGATTGTAGTTGTGTGGCAGGAATTCTCCCCAAGTATTCCAGTTTTTCCTAGAGTGTATACTAAGGGTTGAAGCACGTTAAGGAGAAATGGCGTCATTTGATTCCTTTTTGCTACAAATGTGACCCTCACATGAGTAACGCTCCACAGATGCGAGGATCGATGTGTAGCAAAAAAAAGAATCAAGAAAAACCTTTTTTTTTTCTTAGTGTGTACTTGGCTATGCAGTGCTTCGCACTCTCCCCTTCTGCTCACACTCAATTCCCTTTCATTGCTCTCTCTCCCCTCCTCCTCTTCCTCCACCTCACCGTCACTTCCCTTTCCCACGCCCTTGCTATAGTATTGTCTATGCGATTCTGCTCGGCATGTATACCTGTTTCTGTGACGCATAGCTGCCGAGTTTTGTGCGGACATCGACGGCCTTGCCACCAGATTAAACAGCTCCGCTAATAAGCATGTCTAAAACAAACATAACACACGTGCTTCTTGAATACGTTAGTGCCATGCATTAAAGTCGTTCATACGCTTTTAATTTCTTCGTAAATAGTGCAACTAAACGGGACAACAGAATGGAAGACGAACAGAGACGCGAAGTGACAACTGATTTATTGAAGACAGATCCAGAGGTTTGCATACCCTTAAACTGCGCAGGCGCACTGTCGCGACGAACAATGGAGATAATCGAACAGGAAATTATCAAAACAGGCACGAAAGACATTTCATTTGCGAATTGTACAGCGCAATCGATGTGCCCGCCCCGGTGCTCTAGTGGTTATAGTGCTCGAACGTCGGCCCGAGGGTCGGGTGATCGAATCCGGGACGTATTTCGATAAAGGCAAAATGGTAGAGGCCCGTGTGCTTCGATTTAGACGCACGTTAAAGGGGCGGGCGCAGCAAGTATGCAGCCAGCGATGCTCAGGTCAGCCAATAGCCGTGAATTTGGGTATATGGCACGGTTATTTGTGTGTGGCATCATTTGTAGATAGGAGAGGGAGTGATTTTCAGCTTATTTTGTGAACTAATTGTAAATTCCAGGCCACATGCTGCGCTAAAATGTTAGGCTCACATATTCCCAGGAGCCTCGACCACCTACCGATCGGCTGCGTTTTCGGACCATGCTAAACAAGTGTTGCAGGGCCCCTTTAAAGACCCCCAGATGGTCGAAATTTCCGGACCCCCACTACGTCGTCTCCCACAATGATATCGTGGTTTTGGAACGTTAAACTTCAACACTTAAGCGCAATGGATGCGACGCTTACACAGTTCTGAGCTGCTTTACCGATAAAAAAGAAAGTGCATCTCAGATTTCACGAGACGTCTGTTGCTTTCTGCAGCCCAGAATTCCTAAAAAGCACCGACTTACATGTGATTTTCCAATGTGACCTTTGTAACCTTTTCTCAAAATTCTTGCATCTATTATTTAATACAAAGAAAATATGTATGTGCGTCAAAGATCTGTAGTAAAAGAGTTTAAATAAAATTTATTTACAAAGTCGGAAGACCAAATCCTGGCGGCCCGCGACATGGGGCCACAGGCTAGAGGAATACCCGGGTGGGCGCGGGGGATGCTCTTCCCCAAGTCTGGAGCAGACCACTCTCTCTCTCTCTCGCTCACCACCACTGTGCCCACAACACATTGCAGGAGTACGAGACATAAAAGAGTCCCACAGCGATGCTGAAGGATATCTCGAGCGCTGCGAACGCTGTATGCACTGAAAGAGGAAAAAAAATGTTTTGAGAGAGTAGCCATGGCACGAATAAGAAATGTATTTCTTCTGCTGATATTTCCATTCTTGTTTTTCAATGCAGTGGGTTAGCGTTAATGAGAACATTCGCAGGAACCATCGCGATAGATTATATATATATATATATATATATATATATATATATATATATATATATATATATATATATATATATATATATATATATATATATATATATATATATATATATATATATATATATATATATATGTATATATATATACGGATGTACAGTTGAAACTCAATTTAACGAAGTGATGACTGCACTCGAATTATGTATTTCGTTAAAATGACGAAGTTGGAAAATCCAGAACACGATTTTTCGGCCCTTCATAGTCTAAATTGTAACGCAGCAGCACCCGGATGCTTTCATTTGTACTCTACACATTTATTTTTTATTTGTCCTCTAAACGGCACGCAACAACGTAGCAATAAATATATACCAGCTAGCCTAAATGAGTACCCTCTTAAGTAACTTAAAAACACAGGCCAGGGTGATTCCACGAGAGATCGAACATGCCTTTCCGGTCGATATTTTTGTTTTGCCTGGGTTTTTTATGTTATGTGGGCACATTCAAGGTGCACGGAACCGAAAATCTTATTTAAAAAAGAACACTCCCAGCATGCCAATATAATATTTGAAGGTGGCGGCGCGGGCATCCTGTTTTTGCTCACTGCAATATTTTCGGATTTCAAGGCCGAATTAAAGGCGAACTATAATTGTTCTGTCGAAAAATTTGTCTGCTGGCTTTAATATGTATTACTGTGAATTACAACCATGGTTTTTTATGCCGTGCTCAAAAGGAAAAAAAATGGGAAAACATGGCTTTCGCCATACCAAGAATGCTATGTCACGCTGATAGCGCGCACGCCGTTGGTGACACAGAATTAAGTGCTGGGACCGCGGTGATAACGCAAGGTAAGTACGCCAGGTATATGACGATTATTGCTGTGTGGCATAAATACTCCCCAAATACTCGATTTTATTTCGAACTATAATTCTGTCATCACCTCGGTCGCAAACTCGAGTGGTATGTATACTCAAACGCGTTCTTGGGCTAGTTGGTGCATGGTCTGACAAAAGTTGGAGGCACGAAGGATCGAGGACAAGAAATGACAGGACTGGCACCAGTCCTGTCATTCCTTGTCCTCGTTCCTTCGTACCTCCAATTTTTGTATACTCCAATGCAATGTATACTCCAAAGACGCAGGAAACTCCGCGCGCATGCGCTGCAGTCTCCGTTTCATTGGTTGCCTCGAAGGTAACGCTTCTTCTCGGTAGCAACTCTTTTTATTCGCAAGTATGGATAAAATATACGTGCTCCAATTTTGAGCACTAATTCTTCCGCGCATACAATAATCAGACTACATTTACAGCAACACGGAACGACTTCATAGTGCAGCATCAAGGTTCTTTCGCTAAGCTGCGCGACATAGCTTTTTTTGTGACTTTTAAGCGCCATTGAAAGATGTAAATATTACTCAAATCACCGAAAGAATGCTTGAATGTGTCACCATAATCACCGCCTTTTCATTTCTATCGGGACCTAACAACACGTTCTGGCCTGTTGTCTTCAACTGTTGTGGCACATTGAGATCAATGCATATAGTAACGCCGATTAATGTGCATGTATGAATATGTCGATGCTATGACATAATGCAAAAGTAGGAGCTGCGTTGTCAAAACTCTATAAAAATATAAAGGCGTTTTGAGAGAACTAGGGCCATGTCCTCACACCGACGATCTTCATCGATGGTTTGAGTGCGCTTTCTTTCTGATCAGTGATATCAAAATACAGGAAAAAAAGTTTGAAGGAAAAAAAGATACGGAAAATGAGAAAATGACTTTCACTTACTGAAGGCAGCGAGGTATCCGAATCCATGGTAGAATCTTGCCGCGCGCTTGAATGGCTCGCGCAGTGCGACAGCAACTGCCATCAGGCCAGCAAGGAGTGGTGCTGCCCTCCGGCATCCTCTGGTGAATCCCCAGTTTGCCTGCGACAGAAAACACCGCAGGTAAATTTTGTTGAGGCCCGAAATTTAACCGATTCAGGTCGTTTCAAACATCTTGTGCGCCGCACTATGGACAATAACTAATTCTCAAGTACTTGACTATAAAGAAAGTTTACTTGGAGCGGTTTCATGTGAGCCCGACCAAATGACGACAAATTTTGATGTCACTTTGCTCGGGAGATCAGCAATTGAGCATCTACAGCTTCGGGTAAACGTTTAGCCACACAGAACGTAAACTTTCGCCCACAAGAAACAAGCAAAACCGAAGGAAGAACAATACCGCAGAGTACAGTAGACGGTCATCGAAATATGACGTAGATGCGTGAAATATTAAGATCTAGAGTGCAGATCATTTTTCGCTTAACGCACGCAATGTGGCATTAAAACCCACTATACAATGTTCGAAAAGCTTCACACAGACGAAAGCACCTCATCCGCTGAATATGACGCCAAATATTTCGTACGCGATGGAAGCGGTGAAATAATGTCACGGAAATAAAAGAAAGCAGCACACGTGTCCATGTCTGGCTCATCGTCAATGCGGTGAGTGTGGCACACATTTCTTGATATGGAACATATTTGGAGAAAATTGTATACAGGTGCGTTTTGTTGGGCCAAAGCAAAACAATTTAAAACTGCAGCCATTTTTCAGGTACCCTATGCAATTCTAATGAACAGTACTTTTACTTCGCGTGACAATAATTTTCTGTTTACAAGCTCTTTCCCAAAATGGGTCACTATACGCACTGTGCAAGGTCACGACCTCATGGTGGCCAGGTGTTTAGCTGTCGACCTGCAATTAGATGGGGCTTTGATCCAGGCCGCGACCGTGGCATATTAATTGAGGCGCATTGCTAGAGACTCGTGTACAGTGAGCGTTCAATGGAATCTAAAGGTATGCTGACATGAAAATTCGTTTTTTTTTGCGTCAAGGTAACTAAAGGCCAAACGATGAATACCCTATAAATGTTCTGGTGGCCTTTATCGCACCCTGAAAAAAAATTTCAGTATGTTTCTAAACGCTAGTTTTGTTTGGTACTCTACCCTCTGCTCCATGGCTACGTTAGTGACGCACAAGCGACTATTTAGGATATTTCTGGTGTCGCACAAGCGAAACACTTTCGTACCTGGCGGAAATTTCGTACCTGACTTTATGGTATCCAGCCACCATCCTGACGTCATCACAACTAGCCATACTAGTGTCGCGGTCATTAGGTGCGCCATTAAAAAATCCAATGCCATATCAAAATAATATATCTTGGCAGTTACAGAGCTTGTTATTTGCTGAGGGCCATCTCTGTATACAGGAGACTTGTAAGGTAGAGTCAACTCAGCTTCGAAAACTGGTGCCAGCACCTCGTTAAAGAGCCGCAGTTAATTAAAAACATCCGTAGCCCTCCGCTACTGCGTTTCTAATAACATGTACTTGCATTGGGACGTTGAACCCCACAAGGGAACCAAACGACCAACACGGTAGAATATTAAACATACCGGGAGATTTGGTCCGAAGATAGTCGTGACCATACTGTCCAGGCAGAAGCTCCCTGCCACAGCCAGTATGGCAGCTGCCGCAACCAGGTACGCGTGTTCTTCTGCGCAGCACTTGGTGTCAAAGAAGGGCAGCACCGCTATGCAGAGGTCGGCAGCGGTGCACACGTAGGATAACGCGGCCCAGAAACCCCTCGGCACGATTGCGGGCGGCACGGCTAGGGGCCCTGGCACCACGGCGTTGGGGATGGCGTGATCGCACGCCCACGTTAACCACGCCTTCGCGCCGAAACTGGCCACGAGGAGCAGCGCCCAGACCACACGATAATCCCACCAGCTTAGGCAGGCCGACACAGTCGGCAGGAATGCACTGTGCTGAAAACGATAAACAATGAGGGCATTGTTAACAGTCGGCAAAAAAGATTGTACAATACATTATTACGCAGCACACCAACGTAACGCAGACGTGCCCGCGAAAATTTTACTATGGTAGCTAAATTTCTAAATTTCGTGTATCTTCGATGCGGCCCAGCACTGGAAGCACGGTACAAGCGCGTTTCTCAATGCAAGGAAACTGCGAAAGGGCTGAGAATTTCCCATACAGGTTGCCTGTCATCGAAATGTCTTAGCGGTAACTGTGCTATGGCCGTACGCGTAAAGGACACGCCCCTCCTTTCTGTTATATGCGTGTACTATCGAGTAAACATACGTTGGTCGCGCCGTCTCCATAAGCCGAGAGTAGCGGTGGCCCTCCCTGCCGGTACGCATCGACGGTGCATCGCCAGTAGCGCCCCAGCAAAACTAACTGGATCCCGCCAAACAGAAACGTTGACATGGCTCGTTGAAAACCTATGCAAGGTAGCGTTGCTCTTTCTAAACGTTTACTTCCTCGAGTCTTCTTTATGGCTCCTACCCACTATTGCTGATTGACCAAGAAGCTGGGAGTTATTGTAAATGTAAACAGAAAATTATTGAGGTAGGGCAAGGGAAAATCTTTGTATTCTCTGAAACTGAACAACGTATTTTGATGCGGTGTAAATAAATAAATGAATAAACCTCTGCGGAATTAGAGTATTTATAATAATAATTGCTGTGATTTGATGTCACAAAAGGGCGATATGATGACGAGGGACGCCGTAGTGGAGGGCTTTGGAAATTTTTACCATCTGGGGCACGAATCGAAGTACACGGGCCTAGTCATTTCACCACTATCGAAATGCGGCCGTCATGGCCAAAAGTACCTGCAGAATAAATCAAATAATTGAAAAATAATTCCTAGAACTTGATTAAAATATTCTTGGATTTCCGAAGAGCGGAAACAAGGTATCCTTCTGTCAACCAGGAATTCGCAGAGGGCCTCGCCGACGTTTTGGTTACTATAGTTCAATGAAGCCGACCCAAAGAATATAGAGTGTTTAATGAATTCCTAAATTTCTTAATAACATTCTGAAGTATTTTTTTTTCCTTCATGTATGAATCGGCGACAATTTAGTAAAAAATGCTGCATGTTTTAAGGTTTGCTACAGCAATGACATATAGGGTATGGCGCCAGAACAGGCCTGTATTAAAGACGAAATAAAAATTTAACGAAGAAATACGGCATCGCAACCTCGCTATTATACTTCCAATTTACGCGTTCGACACCATTTATTATCCCATTGTCGCTTTTCTGCTCTTCGCACTGGCAGGGCACGAGTGTGCAAGCTCCGTTGCCGCTAAAACTTGAGCTTGAACTTTCACGTAACTGGGTCACAGCCACTTTGAGGGATTACCCAAGAATGAGTTATTCTAACACAAATGGAAGCAACACTGAAAGTTGGGCGAGTGGGTGATACATTATGGGAAAAAACAGCGCGGAAACGGACGGAACGAAGATAGGTAACACAACGCAAGCGCTTAAATGATTAAATAGTATATGCAGGTTATTGAAGCATGCACGATATGCATAATGAAAATGCGCAGACGAGCTGGCGAAGGAACACAACGATGCAAATGGAAAAGAAAACATTCCCTGAGGAAACTGTACAGGCGTGACAAAAGAGCGAGTCAGACAAGCATACTACTGATGTCTTGTCTTGTAATAATTTTGTGTGAAGAGCACCGCCGCATCGCTGAACAGGGGCGTGCACCCACACGTATGGCAGTGCGAAGGCGAACTGGCATACGTGCAAGTCTTCATGTATCTAGAGTCTTCTTCTTGTCGTACATAGAGGAAGCGACCCGTTTGCCCTATGTACACTTCGCTAAAATATAATGGTATTCTGTATACTACACCTAGTGCACAGGGAACTGAAGCACTCCAAAAAGCATGAAACAAAAAGCATAAAATAGAAAGGTCTAGCCAAAATAAATGTGGTGTGAAGCATAGGGATGCTTCAATGCCCTATACAATAGGTGTAGAGTACAGAATACCATTATCTTTTAGCAAAGTGTACAGTCGAGCTCAATATGACTTGCAACACGGGAGCGCGTGGCCTCACGAGTTTAAGGATCGCGCATTCCTTCCACTAGCCCTTAATTCTGCAACTAAACGCTTTACTCTCACTGGAGGATGTTCCCGAATAAGAAAATAATATTTAGTTAAAGAAATGAAGGAAGTTTAAGCCATGCGCAATCTTTAAACTCGTGAGGCCACGCGCTCCCATGTTGCAAGTCATATTGAGCGCGACTGTACATAGGACAAACGGGTCGCTGCCTGTATGTATGAGTAAAAGAATACTCTAGATCCATGAAGACTTGCACGCATGCCAATTTGCCTTCGCACTGCCGCACGTGTGGGTGCACGCCCCTGTTCAGTGATATGAGGTGCTCTTCACACACAATGGTCAGACGACAAGAGAACTCGCGGAAGCATGCTGCATTAAAAAAAATTTGGCAGATCCCACGCGTTGTGGGAATCGGTTTCATGCGAAGCAGTCAGCGAGTACTTCTATCCTGTACTTTATGGTTGTGAGCCAAGCGTTACGAGGTGGATCAATGTGTTTTTGTAAGTGTAGTAGCTATGGTGCACATTGTGGGCTTACCAGGCACGTCGACAACACTGGCGTTTAAAGGGTAACTTATGGTGCGACGTAACTTCAGCCCTCACGTTAGAGTACATACGTCAGTACTATAGAAACTAAGTGCACTTTATGGTGCAGTCATGTGAATATCACACGTAACTTTCGTTAATGTGTTCCACAGGGGTTTATTAGACTGCTATAAAAGCGGAGCCAACACTGGAACCACATACGTTAATTTGATATGGTGGTGTCTGCATCGTTGAAGTACATATTTAGTGTTTATTGCTTTATTGTAAAATTATATAGCCAGCACCACAAACACAATTGGCGTTGCACCGACCTTGCGAAGGCCTATATAGGCTGTTTTTTCAAACCAGTTTATAGGCCTGGCGTGGCTGTGTGGTAGAATACCTGATTGCCACGCAGAATGCTTGAGTTCGATTCCTGCTGGGATCCTAATTCTTTCTATTCATCGGATCAACACTTCCGATGTCGGTTTTTCTTGACGCTCTCATTTAAATTACCAATGTCTGTTCGCGCCGTTCCTGGGTCGATATAAACTGTCAATCACCTGTGGCGCATTCCCGTACACCGCGGCCCGTGGTAAACCGGTATGTGCCACACGTGTATGCAGGAAAGGGTTTGACGACGTATGCGACAGGATTTTCACGTTATCCATGTTATGACCCGAGAGTGATATTCGCAAATCCTTTTACCTTCCCATGTCAATTTTGGTCTACACCAAGTTAACGAGGCGATCATGAGAGCACCAAGACGTGGGCGGCTAGATAGACAGATACGTAGATAGAAACGCTCAAAGTGCCAAAGGTTTGCTATGAAATGCTTCGCATTTTAAAGAGTTAGAGTCATGCGTCCGCCAAACATCGCTATCTTTGCATGAAAAAGAACTAAACCTCATCAGTAGTATGCTTGACTGACTTGCTGTTTTGACGCGCCTGCGCAGTTTCCTTAGCGATAACTTTTTTTCTATTTACGTTATTGTGCTCCCTCGCGAGCTCCTCTGCGCATGTTCATTACGTATATCGTACATGTTTAAATAATCTGTATATTCTAATTAATCACAGTTTGAGAGTCAGCGCTTGTGCTGTGTTACCTATCTTCGTCCCGTCCGCTTGCGCGCTCTTTCCTCCCATATCAGAAATGGACCTAGATGTGCTCTTTGTCACTACAGCATCTTCAAAGGTGTCCTCATCAGCAGAAGCCTGACTACGCCTAATGGAATGATTATGCCCATTGGCGTGCGCACAGGCGTGCAAAACCTCCTGCTCCATTTGAAAGGATATAAACTGGCCACATCGGCCCTCTTCCGAAGAGGAAAAGCGTCAACAGGTAAGTCCTCGTCAACAGGTAAGCCGAAAAGCGTCAACAAGTAAGCCGAAGCGGTACCCGGCACTTCTTGGCCCTTCGCTCGCCCAAACACCTTCATCCTACCAAAAATGGTCTTGCCCTTCTTGGTACATGTCCTACAGTGAACTGGCAGCAGCTTCCCGCTGTCATCTTCTAGTGTGCTAGAGTGCTCCATTAAAGGCTAAATTAATGGGTGCTCACATAAAAACTCAAGACGCCGAAATATTAAAAGCAGGGACGTCAGAAAGCAGAAAAAAATGTGTTATCGAAATAATAAAAAAATGTAAAGACGGTAATGCCCAATAATCGTCGTAATTCATCACACAAAGTGCACGGAGACTGAGAGCTAGAAGCCGGCAATCACCGTGGACACATTGAGATCGTCATATGCAAATGCGCGGTGCCCTGAAAAAAAAATTTAGAGAATAGTCCTGGAACGAATAAAAAAAGCATTTCTACCGCTGATATTTCTAGTTTTGTTTTCCAATATATATTGCGATAGCGTTAATGAGAACACCTACAGGAACCACCGCGGAAGATTGGCGGAGTAAAAAAATAACTTGCACAGACTGCAGAAATGACCTACTGCTATACTCCGAAACAAATAATAATAATATATGGGGTTTTCCATCACAAAACCACGGTATGATTATGAGAGACACCGTAATGGAGGGCTCCGGGAATATCGACCATCTGGTGTTCTTCAACGTGCACTCACATCGCACAGCACACGGGCCTCTCGCATTTCGCCTCCATCAAAACGCGATCGCTGAGGACGGGATCGAACCCGCGACCTTCGGGTCAGCAGCTCACCTCTATCAGCAATGATCCGCCGAAGCGAACACTTCCAAACAATTATATATAGATTCAACATAATATATATGTACAGTTGATCCTCGATTTAACGAAGTGACGCTGCACTCGAATTATGTATTTCTCTAAGCAACGAAGTTCGTAAAGTCGATAAAAAGATTTTTCGGCTACCACGGCATTTTATTTGCCATAACACACGCCCGCGCGGCTGTAATGTCCGCGAGAGCAGCTTGACAAGATCTGTCCAAGTCCGTCACACATAGGAGAAGTAGACGGTCACACGAAAGAAGCTGCCGGTGTACAAAGGCCGCGAAGAACGAATGCAGTGATTGTGCGAGCACGCCGAGCAAGCAACTTTCAAGGAGACGGTGAGTGCCATTTATCGCATAAACCATTAAATAACAAACGCAACTGCTGTGATCCTGTGGGAGCAGTTAGAGGGACAAAACACCACCACAGCCCCAAGTGTCACTAGGTACGTAAAAGAGCTACCGACTATCAAATCCGTTGTTCCTTGCATAGCCGCGGCGCGCAACGTAGTCTAAGTAAAACGAGGGTCGTGACTAGGGCGGCTACGCGTTTTAAAGGAACACTAAAAATAAACAATGAATCGGTGTATATCGATAAATTGTGCTCTGAGAACTCTAATGTCGTTAATTTCGCCATCATAGGTTTAGTAAAGAGAGGAAAATCAAGTTCAAAGTTTCATTTTTAAATTCACACCGAAAGGTCCCCGCGTGACGTCACGGATTTCAAAGTGTATTTATTGTATTTTGGCGCCATTGGCTGAACAAAATTACCCCAAACTTAGGATGTTAAGTCTATGGCCCCCTTAGAGGAAAATGTACTTAATTTTTAGCGATTAGGAACTACAGTCCCTAGTAGGCGCCGTCAAATCATGTGACGTCACGGCGAATGGTGCGGAAACTTCAAGGTGGCGTCGCCACTTGCATTTCGTTTTTGCGTGTTTTCTCGCTTACTAAGCGTCTTCTCGCAGCAAGCGTGGTGTTTTTGGTATCGTGAAAGAGCAGATTACTAATATGAGAAAAATTGTTTTGCTCTTTGGTGTCCCTTTAACGCGACAGCGTTACAGACCTTGCCCGAAGAAAAACCCGTCTGTATGAAGATAAGAAAGAAATGACTGCCATTTCTGGTTCATTTATTTACGGAAAATCTTGGACGTATCGGGTTTGGGACGAGCTTGAACTATATATATATATATATATATATATATATGCTTACATGCGGAAGAGTAAGTATAAACGCCGGTGCGCCTTCATAAAAACAACTATCTTGTCCACGTTTCGACAGGGGCCCCGTCTTCTTCAAGACATAGCGTAACAATGTTATGTCTTGAAAAAGACGAGGCTCCGTCGAAACGTCGACAAAATAAACAGTTGTTTTTATGATGGCGCATATACGTTACACTGCACGGGCTCGGCCAACCGAAAACCCGGGCCGCGTAAAGTAGTTTTCACGGTGGGCCTGGGCCGGGCTCTGGCCAGAAGCTCCGGGCTTAGGGTCCGGCCCGGGTCTGAGGCGGCAGGCTCGGGTCGGGCCGGGCAGGGCCGGGCTTGGAACTTGCTCACTTCTTGAAGCGACAACAAAGTGAAACATTGAATCGTTTTAGAATTATAAATTGTTGTCCAAGTCGAATGTGATTCATTTCACCCTCATAAATTTATCAATAGAGGAGAAAATTTAGGTCAACGTTCCGTTTTTAAATTTCGTGCTTGAAACTCCGCGCTTCGACGTCACGAATTTCGAACTGTTTTGTCCTTTTTTTGAGACATTGGCGCAACGACATTTCCTTAAACTCGGTATGTTAAGTCTATGGCTCCCGCAGAGATCAGTGTACTACATTTTTATTAATTAGGAACTACGTAGGCTCCAGTAGGGGCCATAGAATTCCCCTGAAGACACATTGTTTTTCCGTGGCTCCGTCACGGAAAGGAGCGCGCTCCCATCAGTGAGGAGGAGGGGGAGAGAGACTTTATCCCAAAAGGGAAGGGTGCGGTGATGGAGCGAGCAGAGGAGCCTACCCAGCGTAGGCCTCCACTAACCCAGCAACGTAGTAAAAGAGATATCTTAAGAAAACATGTTCATCCCTAGTTGGTACATAACTTCGAGAGAAACCTACACGCCTAAGCATGACGCTGCTTCTTGTACTCTTTCTTTCTGCCGGTAGCAGCTAGGCGTCCAGTTTTTTTCTCGAAGTTAGTAAAGTATGCATGCATCTATTACAACAGTCTTTAAGGTTATAATACATACAAACGTAGGTGCTTTGTATTCAAGTATTTGTGCTTGTGAGTACATGTGTTTGTGCGTGTAGACTTTCCGGACAACTGAAATACGATTCGTGCGTACTTAAGTTTTCGTGTTCAGATATCCTTTCCTATGACAGTATTGAGAATAATGCAAAATGAAACTCCGAGTTTTGGAGAATTGGGGATTGACGAGAAATAAACTCCGATGAACGACAAACTTGGGCTAAAAAAAATTAACTCCGAAAAGCACCCCCCGAATTTCAAGAAAAATAAACTCCGAAAAGACGGAACCCTACCTATACTCAATGTTTTCCAGCTCGCACGACAGAAGCAGCAGTAGAATAAGCCTGACCATAGTGTGCGCCTTCTTTTTCTAATGCACGGGGAGACAAGTGGCGCCCATGCCGTCTACTGTGTTTCGCTTTACGCGTGTGCCCTGCGCTGCCGCTTCTTAGCAAGTCCAATTTCGGGCCCTGAAAACCTCCTGTAAGCACGCGGTGAATATCACTGGGAGATCGTGTCTCCCTGCCTTACACCCTTCTTTATTGAGATTTTGTCACTTACTACTTATCGCTGTATATTTCTCCCAGTGTTGTTATAAATGGTTCGTCGATGCCCTGATTCCGAAGTGCCTGCATGAATGGCGATATCTCGACGGAATCGAATGCCTTCTCATAATCTATGAAGGCTATATATACAGGTTGCTTATATTCCACGCATTTCTCTATTACCTGATTGACAGTGTGAATGTGGTCTATTGTCGAGTAGCCTGTACGAAATCCTGCTTGGTCATTTGGTTGGTTTAATTCTAAGGTGGTCTGAATTCTATAAGCTATTGTCTTTGTAAATAGCTTGTAGACATCTGACAGTAAGCTGATCTGCCAGAATTTCTCAAGTCCTTGACGTCCACTTTCGCTAACCGAGGAAACCGAGCTTAGCGCTCACGCAATGAATCATAATCTGACGAGTATCATTATGGAGTGTGCCATAGAAGTTGTGGGTAATGTTGCTAAACAGGACACTGGCAAGCTCTCCCAGGACAGCAAAAACACCAGTCGGCGCACGCAATCTTGTATGCAAGGCCCACCATGTCAGCTCTGAAACACCACTGTCACTAGATGGAGCACACGCGATTGCAAGAGTGTGACCCCGCATTCAATAAAAAACGGTGTTGTGAGTTTGTACTGTTTATGCATGTTTATGCACCTCGTACTTACGCAAACACACAATGGTAAACATGTGTCCGCTCTTTATTGTGTCCTTGTGTGTTCGCGCAGTCATACAAGATGAATACACATCTACTCGCCCGGACTGGTACGCTTCGATATATTGTTTATCAATGTCCCGTACATGGCTGGATTATGATGATGTTAGCATTTTTCCAAGATTCTGGAACCCTCACGGTCAAGAGACGGTTCGTACACAGTGTGGCAAGTTTTTATAACATAATCTATCCACCGTCTTCCAACAGATCTGATGTTACCCAATCCTCAACAGCAGCTTTGCCTCTTTGAATTCCTTCTAAGGCTTTCTTTACTTTCCGTGTCGTTATTGATGGGATTTCCGATTCGTCTGGGCTACTACTGTTTCTTACATTATCGCCCTGCTTGTCCTGGCTACTGTACAGCTTTTTTTGCAAAACTGCTCAGCGACTTTATCTACCCTATCGATATTGGTAGCGACGTTGCCTTCTTTGTCATAAGTGCATACGTTTGGGTTTTGCCTGCACCCAGTTTTGTCTTCACGGCTTTGAGGATTCCTCCGCTCTTTAGAGCGTGTTCAATTCTATCCAGGTTATCCATTCTTTTAATAACAACAACAACAACAACAACAACAACAACAACAACAACAACAACAACAACAACAACAACAACAACAACAACAACAACAATAATAATAATAATAATAATAATAATAATAATAATAATAATAATAATAATGTTTATTTGCCATATCAGTACAAAAAATAATGATGGAGGGGGCGGGAATAAAAGCGACAATCCGCTTGACGAAGTTCCCACTCCCATACAGGTAACAGCAGCGAGGCACATAAAAAATACAGTTCTATGTATGTATTGAATAATATTGGTCTGCATTTAAACAAGCCGAGAAAGGAAACAAAAGAAAAAAAACACACACACACAGAGCACTACTCCTAGAAAAGGAAAATTATATATATATATATATATATATATATATATATATATATATATATTGTAACGCGGTGCTGGAAGAGCGTGAAAGAAGAACGAAGAAGAAGAACGGGCGCGAGGGATTTGGTGCTCGGCATCATCGGATCGTCCCTTGTCTTTTGCCTGCCGCTTCATTGACCTCATTGTAAATAAACCCATATCATCGGTAACAGTTTTGGTGGAGGTGCGGGGTGCTACTGGGCACCTGAGCCACGCATATTCTCAGGTAGGACCGATGAAGACGTGGACGAGTGGTTAAAGCACTACGAAAGAGTGAGCCGCTATCACGAATGGAGTACGTCGGCGAAGCTCGTGAACGTGGCATTCTTTCTCGCCGGGACCGCCCTGCTTTGGTTTGAGAACCATGAACACGTGCTGACCACTTGGCCGACCTTTGTTGAGGAACTGAAGGCCTGCTTTGGGGACACAAGTTCCAAGAAAAAGAAGGCTGAACAGACACTCGCACGTAGAGCACAACTGCCCGGCGAAACGTGTACGACGTACATTGAGGAAGTACTGAAGCTTTGTGGCATTGTGAACACGAACATGTCCGACGAAGACAAGGTTGGACATCTGTTAAAGGGCATCGCTGAAGATGTTTATAGCTTTTTAATTACAAGGGAAAACCTGCACACACCTTCCGAGTTTAGGCAGCAATGTCGGGCATTCGAGGCGCTGAAGACCCGACGAATTTTGCCGAAGTTCGGGCGCTTGGACAACGTCCCTACGGTTGCAAGTATGGACGTCGCCGCCTGCGAAGACCTCTCTGATCGTGCGTCGAGTAGTTCAAGAAGAGCTAGCACGGCTTCAGGGAGCAGAGGCTGGCTATCAATGCGCATTCGACGAGTTTCCCGAACCACCATCCTTCTGGAAGCGAGAGCGTCGCATCGAGTATCGACCACAATCTGAAGAGGCGCACTCCAGCACGAGCTTCCGATCGCTCCCGACAAGTCACGGTCGCCGCCGGATGTCACCACCCAGTCGTGCTGCTGCGGAATATCCCCCGACACCACAACGGTCCTCCTGCAGACTACTACGAGACGTCACGACGTGCGCCTGCGGAGTACCACCCAACTCCGCGAGCCTCTGCTACCACTAATTTGAACCGTGACGTGCCAATATGCTACACGTGCGGCCTCCGAGGGCATATCTCGCGCTTCTGTCGCCGCCAGCCGCGAGCGCCACGTTTCTCGGCATACCCGGCTCGTGTACACGAAACCTCGACATCTCCACCTATCGTTAGCCCTCTACGACAGCAGTGGCCTAACAGATTGTGTGACGAGTCCCCAGCATCCGAGCGAAGCCTTACGCCGCCTTCGAGACGACCACGCCGTTCGCCGTCCCCGCGTCGTCGGTCGCCTTCTCCTCCCCAGCTGGGAAACTAGCTGGTGCGACCGATGGAGGTGCGGTCGCGGGACGGCCCGATTCGCCAATTCCTCCTTCTGCTGTGATGTTGAAGAACAAAGTGCGTGTCTGTATAGACGGTGTAAACACTGTAGCTCTTGTAGATACTGGTGCGACTATTTCGCTGATGAGCCTTCATTTTAAAAATCACTTTTTAGGACATAAGGTTATGTTTGCGTGGGATCGCAATGAAACTTTTCGTGGAGTTGGAGGAGAAATGTTGCGCCCCGTTGGTGTTTGTTCGGCTTTAGTAACGATTGGAGGACAAAGTTTTAGAGCAGAATTCATTGTATTGGCGCAAGCAACTCATAGTGTTATCTTAGGGATAGACCTCCTGCGAGAATGTGGCGCTACACTTGACTGTGGGACTGGGGAAATTATTCTCCAAAGCACGTTGCCAACTGCCGTAATTGACGATTTTCGGGCTCAACCCGCCGACGTTCTTTCGTTGTCAGAAGATGCGTTGATCCCTGGTCATTCAGCCATGTTTATTCCCGTGTGCTCTTCTCGTGTCCTGTTGGGATCCTGCAGCGGCCTAGTGGAACCAGATCATACCAACGCACTTAAGAAGAATGTGCTGGTCCCTCGGTCGTTTATTCAAGTTATCGACGGACGTGCTCTCTTGTGGACAGTCAACGCTTCTGCAGAGTCTGTCTGTCTGCCAGCCGGATTCAAATTGGGAACGTTTGAGGAGATGGCCACAATTAACGTCCGGACGGTTGAAGGGTCCCGAGACATCCATCCACCCACTCCTGACTACTCAGCCGACTTGCGGCGCATGATAAACAAGTCGCTGTCTTCTACTGAGCTGGATGTTCTTCAAGAGGTACTCGCCAGGTACGCGCCAGTCTTTGATTTTGCTCAAAGCGATCATTGTTTTACGCTGCCAAACTCCCGTATGCACCACCGTATCAACACGGGAGATGCTACACCGATACGTCAGAAGCCTTACCGCGTATCCCCTTCGGAAAGGAAAGTGATCGCCGAACAGGTCAACGACATGCTGCAGAAGAGCGTTATTCAGGAGTCATGCAGCCCCTGGGCAGCTCCGGTTATACTCGTAAAAAAGAAAGACAACTCATGGAGATTTTGTGTCGACTACCGCCGCCTTAACGCCGTCACGAAGAAAGACGTGTATCCTTTACCACGCATCGACGATGCTGTTGATTGCCTGCACTCCGCCTCGTACTTTTCATCCGTCGACCTCCGGTCTGGGTACTGGCAGATACCAATGCATCCGTCTGACAGAGAAAAGACTGCTTTCGTTACGCCCGACGGCTTATTTGAGTTTAACGTTATGCCGTTTGGCTTATGTAACGCTCCAGCAACCTTCGAGCGATTCATGGACTCCATACTTCGCGGTCTCAAATGGGAGATTTGTGTGTGTTATCTCGATGACGTCATTATTTTCGGCAGGACTTTCCACGAGCATAACCAGCGGCTCAGCGTTGTTCTCAGTTGTATCAAACAAGCTGGTCTTATTTTAAACTCCAAGAAGTGCCACTTTGGTGAGCGCCAAGCCGTTGTTCTTGGATATCTAGTCGACCAGGACGGCATACGACCAGATCCCAACAAGATCACTGCAGTCCGCAACTTCAAGCCACCAAAGACGGTGAAGGACCTTCGTAGCTTCCTGGGCCTTTGTTCTTATTTTCGCCGGTTTATTAAAAACTTCGCCCAGCTAGCTCATCCACTGACAGACTTGCTTCGAAAGGACACCCCCTACCGGTGGACCGCTGAGCATGAGGCTGCTTTCGAACAGTTGAAGTTTTTGCTCACTTCTGGGCCCCTTCTGCATCATTTCGACCCGGAGGCACTCACAGAACTGCATACCGATGCAAGTGGCGTGGGCGTTGGTGCCGTCCTCGTCCAGTTTCATGACGGACGCCAACACGTCGTTGCGTATGCAAGTCGTGCTCTGACAAAGGCTGAAAGCAATTATACTGTAACAGAACTGGAGTGCCTCGCAGTTGTTTTCGCCATACACAAGTTCAGACCTTATTTGTACGGCCGACATTTCAAGATCGTAACCGACCATCATTCCCTATGTTGGCTTGTGGGAGTACGTGACCCAGCGGGCCGGTTGGCTCGTTGGTCCTTGCGGCTTCAGGAATATAACTTTTCTGTTGCCTACAAGAGTGGGCGATGCCACGCCGACGCCGATTGCTTATCTCGTCTACCATCTCAAACTACAAGCACCGATGACGACGACTTCGACAATTACCTTGCGGCGGTCTCCTTGGACTTTCCAAGTATGGACATCTTCAGTCAGGAGCAGCTGCGCGACTCATCACTGAGACCTATTATTGATGCGACCAACAGATCTCGACACTCAATGCAATTTGTGATTCGTGACGGTGTTTTGTACCGCAAGAATTACTCAGGCAATGGTGCCCCACTGCTTCTAGTCGTCCCAGAACGCTTGCGCCTTGCGGTGTTCCGAGCAATGCACGACGACATTACGTCTGGGCACCTTGGATTTGCTCGGACGCTTCATCGCATCCGACAGCGGTTCTACTGGCCTCGACTGTGGAAGACGACGAAGCACTACGTCGCCAATTGTGATGTATGCCAACGCCACAAGCAACCGACTGCTCTTCCTGCAGGTACACTGCAACAAGTTACGCCACCGACTTCGCCTTTCGGAAAAGTCGGCATATATATATATATATATATATATATATATATATATATATATATATATATATATATATATATATATATATGCCTACATACATAAACATGCAGTTACATACAATATACCCAATATACATAATGGCGTACCTATCAGTTCTGTCATTCTAATAAAGGAAAAAATAGAATGAAATGTCGTCTTCTGTACAAGGATGTACGTGAGTATGGGTCGTTATTCATTACTCTGCGCGAAAAATTTCCGTATTCCTGCAATATAGATTTCCAGCAAATTAATGTGCGCGTCGATTAGCTGATTATTTATGATTGGTAACTGGTAGTGGAGCATATGCCGGCCATAGTTGGTGCGGGTAGCCGGTAAATCCAGTGTGTTTTGTGACGGTGTGGGTAATGAGACTCAAACAACCTTAACGAGGCAAGACTGCATAAGCTGTCCTGTCGTTTTTTAAACTCTGCTTTATACCTGCGTAGTAGTCTGTAGTGGTATAAGTTAAATATGTTAAGAATGTCAAATTGAACAAAAGGATGTCTTGTTGTATGTCCGTAAGGCAATCCATAAACTACCCTTAGTAGCCGTTTTTGTACGATTAATAGTTTTGGTAGATTTGGATAGATTTACCAGCGCAAGAAAGACAGGACATTTAGGAAGGACACACACACATAGCGCTGTGTCCTGTTTTTTTTTTGCGCTGGTAAATCTATCTTAATCATGAACCAACTCGCCCAAGCAGCCGTTTTGTAGATTTGATTTAGTGACCGTGGCCCATACAAGTGTACAGTAATTTAAATAGGAACAAAAAAGAGAGTTATACAGCATTAATTTTACTTTTGCCGGCTACCTTACACCTATTGATTAACTTCGAAAGCTCTGCCAGTTCTATTTTGTTGTGTTTGAGACTTTCAACCTCTGACGTTGCCTAATGGGGTTTTTGGTGTCCTGATAGAGCTTGCCAGTGTCCTGCCTAACAACTTTAGCCACGACTTCTACGGCACACTCCATAATGATACTCGTCAGATTATCATTCATTGCGTCAACGCTAAGGTCGGTTTCCTCGGTTAGAGAAAGTGGACGTGAAGGACTTGAGAAATTCTGGCCGATCAGCTTACTGTCAGATGTCTACAAGCTATTTACAAAGATAATAGCTTATAGAATTCAGACCACCTTAGAATTAAATCAACCAAGCGACCAAGCCGGATTTTGTACAGGATACTCGACAATAGACCACATTCACACTGTCAATCAGGTAATAGAGAAATGCGTGGAATATAACCAACCCATATACATAAAACCTTCATAGATTACGAGAAGGCATTCGATTCAGTCGAGATATCGCCATTCATGCAGGCACTTCGGAATCAGGGCATCGACGAACCATATATAAAAATGCTGCAAGAAATCTACAGCGGCTCCACAGCCACCATACCGTATTTACTCGAATCTAAGCCGATGTTTTTTTCGAAAAAACGATGTGCGAAAGTGGGGGGGGTCGGCTTAGATTCGAGTACAATGAATAGGTTTTTTTACTTTTCTGGTCTTGCGAATTTCGGGGGTCGGCTTAGAATCGGGGCCGGCCTAGATTCGAGTAAATACGGTAGTCCTCCATAAGGTAAGTGACAAAATCTCAATAAAGAAGGATGTAAGGCAGGGAGAAGCGATCTCCTCAATGCTATTCACCGCGTGCTTACAGGAGGTTTTCAGGGCCCGAGATTGGGAAGAGTTGGGGATACGAGTTAATGGAGAGTGCCTTAGTAACCTGCGATTCACTGATGACATTGCAATAAAGAAGGGTGTAAGGCAGGAAGACACAATCTCCGCAACGATATTCACCGCTAATAATGATCACGTAGCGCGAAAAGACAAAACGGACACAGAACCACAAACCACAGGCGCTGTGTCAGCACGCGGTGTGATATTCACCGCGTGCTTACAAGAGGCTTTCAGGGCCTGAGATTAGACTTGTTAAGGAGCGACAGCGCAGGAAACAGACGGAAAACGAAACAGAGTAGACGGCACGGGCGCTACTGGTCTCCCTGTGCATTAGAATTGGAAGGCACACAAAGTGGTCAAGATTATTCTACTGCTGCTTCTGTCTCGCGAGCTGGAAAACATTGAGTATAGGTAAGGCTCCGTGTTTTCGGAGTTTATTTTTCTTGAAATTCGGGGGCTGTTTTTCGGAGTTAATGTTTTTAGCCCAAGTTTGTCGTTTATCGGAGTTTTGTTCTCGTAAATCCCCAATTCTCCGAAATTCGGAGTTTCATTTGACATTATTCTCAATACTGCCATAGGAAAGGATATCTGAACACGAAGACTTAAGGACGCACGAATCGTATTTCAGTTGTCCGGAAAGTCTACACGCACAAACACATGTACTACATGCAAGCACAAATACTTGAATATAAAGCACCTACGTTTGTATGTATCATAACCTTAAAGATTGTTGTAAGATTGTTGTAGATTGTTGTTAAAGTAATTACCCTAATATCCAGGGTATCCTACAATAGAGGAGGGCTGTAAGAAGACAATGTCCTCAGAGTTTATCACGCGTTCCTAGTGAGATATGTAAACTACGTCGCACCTATGCACAAATAGCAAGTTCACGAGAGAACCAAACTCAACACGCTTATTCGCATGAGTGTAAAGAGGGCCTTAGGGCTCCCCATGCGTACTAGCTCTAATAGCCTCGCGAGCCCAGGTGTTTACAACACCCTAGATGAAGTCATCGAAGCGCAGTAGACGGCGCGGCGCAGCTTGCAAGACTTTCGTCTACCTTCGCAGGGCGAACAATTATTGTGAGCGTTAAAATCAATCCAACTTTTGCGAGGGAACGCGACACGCAGCTGCAGGATCACACGAGATCTTACTTTAAGGTTTCTCCGTTGCCGCGGTACGTAGACCGCCCCCCCCCCCTCCCGCGCTTATCTGGGTACTCCAGGGATTTCCGATATTCACAGATTTCAATTAAACTTTCAACATATGTTATCATCAGTACCCTGATAATATGTGCCAAATTATACAACCCTAAGTCATTTAGTTTTTTAGAGAACGAATTTTAAAATTGGTAGCCAATTCTGGATTCAAGCCTTTAAATGCGGGCCACCCTGTGTACGTGACACATCGCTTCTACCCTCTCTTCTACCCCGCCTCACACAGCAGACAGACACTGCGCGCGCTTTCTTCTTCGAGGCGACGACGACGCTAGCACAGTTGTTGCTTTTTGTTAGTTGCATGTGGTAAGAAACGATGGGTGGAGGCAGGTGTGTTGCTTTCCGCGCGGTAGAAGGATCGCTTCGTGACGTCATCGTCTACCTAGTCTACCCAGGTGAAGCTGCTCCCTATTTCGGTTTCGGTTTTGACACATTGTGTATTGCTTCTTTAAAATTGTTGACGAGACTCTCAACAAGATGAACCACCCTAGCTGTTACAAGACTGTTAATACTATTTGAAAACGGCATTATCTCAATATGGTCGAAAATGCACCGGAGTTCCCCTTTAAGGGACATACTTTCCACCTTTAACAAAGTCACAAAGCATTATCAACACGCTCCCAGGGCATCTTCCTTGTCCCGCCGCCGCCGAAACCTACCACATCCTCAATCGCTTACGCTCAGGCTATTACAAACGCACTCGCATCCCAGCCTTTCGATCTATAGTCGTTTCACGAAGGTCTCCCCTTCGTGTCCCGACTGCGGCGGATACAGCGATTTTAACCACATGCTCTGCGAGTGCCCCTCTTTACAGCCCCCCACGTTTATTTATTTATTCATTTTACTTTACAGGTCCAATAAAGGACATTGAGGAGGGGGGGGGTTACAACCGCAAATATAATGAAAGGGAAAAACAGGTAAGGCAGCTGACATAAGTATATAACATAATATACAAAGGATACAGTAAAATTATAAATAATGCAGTAAACAAGATACTGCAAAAAGAGTTATGAAAAAATCTCTTGAATGAATAGCGCAGTGGAAAAGCGTGAATACATTACAAAAGGCTGGACTTTATAGGTTACACATCCTTATACAGTGATTATTGAAACAGTGACTGAAGTTTTTGACGAAAAGCTTCTCGGTTGGTTAGTGTAGCGATAACATCGGGAAGGCTGTTCCACAAGGCAACAGCGCGTGGGAAAGCAGATGAATTAAACGCTTTGGTTTTGCCAAAAACTCGAACGGAACTCTGGCTATTATGGAGGCGTCCGGACGTGCGTACGCCTCGCTGAAGTGGCCGGTAGTGTGACTTATCATTGTAGACATACCGTTGGAAGAGACGCAACAAGGAAATGGGCCGGCGTATTTCTAACTTCTGAAGAGGAATGTCAAGATTAATTTCGGTTACCCTGGCATAACGATCAAAATTACGAGCAATAAACCGGGCTGCCCTGTTTTGATTACTTTCTAACATACTAATTGATGAGGCGACCACACAGACGAGGAATATTCTAGTTGCGGACGGACAAATCAAAGGTAAGCTCATTTGCGCACATTGGAAAGCGATGTACGCAAATTCCTACGGAGGTAACCCAGTGTTTTAGATGCTTTAGAAGAGATAGCGGGTGATTCCACGTGATCGAACAAACGATGGCTGGTCAACCTCTTAAATTTATTTCAGAATTTTATATATTATTGCCTGAAGAGTGGAAAGAAGAGATCCGCAATTTGTTTTGCCGCAAAAAAAATTTTTCGAAGCACAGGAAATCAACAATGACGAAGAGGTGGAGCGGAGCACTCATCCGCTCTGCTGTTTTGGCCAACTTTCGTTATGCATTGCACAAAATGTATTAAAGTTAGGTACCTGAAATTTCTTTAAATAAATATATGCATGTTTTTGATTTTGCTCAGGTATTTTAAGTTTTTATGTGTAGTGTAGATGTTTTTATAAAAAACGTCAAAATTGGCCCAGGAAACGTTATTTTCTTTCCTTTGAAGGTCTTTATCTGAAAAAAGCCTTGTAGCAGAGCGACAAAAATTCCGCATTACGTTCTTCGCATACTTATATACCAAACTGCCGAATCTTATATTTATATAACTTTTCAGTAAAGAGATACGATCGGGCTAAGTTGAAGAAAACACCGAAAAATGGAAACTTCTGACGACAATTAAAAAAACCCATTTTTTATATTTCTTAAACTTTGTCCACTTGTTCTCCTCCACATCAGCTTTCACGATGCTTGAAAACATATTGCATAATGTCGTTGCACTAACAGTTACGGCCTCTCCAATGAGACCCTTAGGCTGGGATTGGCACTTCCGACTTCTTGCCCAGCAAGTGTATAAAATGCAGGCAGGATTGGATTTCTTTTTATTAAAAGGCCAGCATTACCGAAAAAGGTGTCGCCGGAACCGAAGACGTTAATTTTGAAATTATTTCGTCAATGCAGCGGCCACGAGCGCGGGGCTACCAAGTAGGCGCGCGCGCACCCGAGATGCTCGCTGTAAGAGACGGCGCGTTTTGTAAGAGCTCATTTTCGCGTCCTCAGACTAATGGAGTTCGAAACAGCAACACCTCTCGGGTGACTCGAACGCACGTGCACTGGAGCTTCGATATTCTATCCGCCCTGTTTTCGCATCGCAGCTAGGCGCTGATAACACAGCGGAGATGGAAGCAAGATGAAAACTCATAAGAGAGTTATGAGCGCTCGCTTTACGCACGCTGCTGCCAGAGAAACTGCGTTGCGCCAGTTGCGATCAGTGGAAAGCATGAACGTGGCGCTACAGTGGCAAAGCAAAATAGGGAATGTCAAAGGAAAGAAAAGCAGAACTATCGGTAACCGGATGCGCTTGCCTATCTTAGATGTCGGCAGCAGACGGCCTGAACTGGCGGCGCGTTCGGTCCGCGGTTCACGCTTCATTGGACGCCGACAGTCCTTGCGCTTTGCTCTTACTCTGCTCCTCCTGTGCGTCTCACGGCGAGAAAGTATAACTTTGAATGAATGTATTCTGGAGACTACCTTTCGAAGCACAAGAAGCTTAATTATTGCAAAGAAGCCAAATTTTCGCAGAGTTACCGGCTTAGACATCAATGCTTTGAAGGAACGTTTAACACCCCAAAGATCAGTGACTGTCAGTGAGACGGACTAGAGCACTGCACGGGCCTGATTTTCCGGCCCGGGCTTAGCCCGGGCCCGTAGTTCCAAGACCGGTCCCGGCCCGGGCCTGGGCGTAGATGACCGAACCCAGCCCGAGCCCGGCCCGGACCCGTGGTTCCATGCCCAGGCCCGACCCGGGCCCGGGCGTTCAATAATAAACTTATCCAGGGCGCGCGTGTTCATGACCAGGCCCGGCCCGGGCCCGCTAGAGGATATTAGTTGTTGATGACTATTGTTAATGATGCCTTGCGCTTTGCAGCACGCGATCGAACGGAAAATCCAGTGTGTACATGCATCGAAAAGCTGCTTTGCCCGCGGTGGTGGCTCAGCGGTTAAGCTGTTTCGCTCTTAAGTCCTAGGACGCGGGTGCGATTCCCGCGGCCACGGCGGCCGCATTTTGATGCGGGCGAAATTCAAGAACACCCGTGTACTTATCATTAGGTGCACGTTAAAGAACTCCAGGTGGTCGAAATTAATCCGATCCCCATTACGACGTGCCTCGTAATCTTATCGTGGTTTCGGCATGTAATACCAAGGAATATAAATGAAATGTTGCTTATATGGCGCATGGCAAGTTATTACAATAACAGTATATATAGTGAAAATAAGGCATAGCAACAACATTTATTTAAAAGAAGTGTACAACTAACAGGAACATGCGGATAGAAGAAAACCCGGGATAGCTTCTTTAATGCTCTTTGCTACATTCGCGTTGGAAACATTAATTACACATTTTTTTAGAAGAGGCTCCTGATTAGTAATTTGTTGTCACCATAAGCAGATGAAATATAAATCGTTCATATTCTACTGTCGTCACAGAAACGTAATCGCCATGTACAATATAATTATATCATTAGCATACAGCATGAAATAAACGCACCAGTATTGGTATAATGTATCTATACTGGTGAAAAAAAAAATAGAACTTCAACTCATCTTCTATTTTCTTTGCTAAGCTTTACTAAGAGCCAGCTCTTTGCACGTGTCACTTCAGCTTGGCACAGAATGCCTTAGACCATGCAATGCATAACGTTCGCGTGTGCTCGAAGGCCAGACTTAGGCCTTTGAATGAGCGAGCCCGAGTCCGGTCCGGCCCGCGTCCTCAAACCCGGGCCCGGCAGGCCCGTAGCTTCAAGCCCGGGCTCGGCCGAGGCCCGCACTTTCAAGCCCGAGCCCAGCCCGGGTCCACCGGAAAGCGCTTCGGACGGCCCGGGCGTTCGGGTTGGCCCGGGCCCGTGCAGTGCTCTAATACGGACTACTTGTGCTACGCGTGCTTTTGCCATGAAAGACCTTCACGGAACGCGTAGTTGAACGATGACATTTCTATGCCCCCTGAAGAAAAAATCGACGTCATTAACCAGATCACTGCGACTACCGGCGTGTCCTCTTTGAAACCTCCTGGCACAGTTTGAATTCGGTTCAGCCCAGCCTACGTCAAGAGAAAACAAACTGAGGTGCAGAAGGTGGTAGCCGGAAATGTTCGTTGCAAGATACGACGGGCGTAAAGTTAGGTGATGCATTGGGAAATTCAGCTGAAGAAAAGTGCTGGTTCTGAGCGCATTGGACCGAAAGCTTTCGGCAAGTTCATGCAGCAACGACGGGATCCCGGGAACGCTGTCAACTCCTCACTCACCTGCCATCCACACTAGCGAAAAATTAGATTAAGAAGCTTATTTTTTAAGCATGGAAGCATCGGATCTTCAGACCTGCATGGTGCGCTGAGCCTTGCCTAAGGGTCTCATTGGACAGCCGTAACTATTAGTGCAACGAAATTATGCAATATGTTTTGAATGATTGTGAAAGCTTATGTGGAGGAGAATAAGTGGACAAAGTTTAAGAAATATAAAAAATGTGTTTTTTTTTAATTGTCAGAAGTTTCCATTGTTCGGTGTTTTCTTCAAATTAGCCCGATCGTATCTCTTTGCTGAAAAGTTATATAAATATAAGATTCGGCAGTTTGGTAGATAATTATGTCAAGAACATAATGCGGAATTTTCGTCGCTCTGCTACAAGGCTTTTTTGAGATAAGGACCTTCAAAGGAAAGAAAGTAACGTTTCCTGGGCCAAATTTGAGGTTTTTTATAAAAACATCTACACTACACATAAAAACTAAAAATACCTGAGCAAAAGCAAAAACATTCATATATTTATTTAAAGAAATTTCAGGTACCTAACTTTAATACATTTTGTGCAATCGATAACCAAAGTTGGCCAAAACAGCAGAGCGGATGAGCGCTCCGCTACACCTTTTCGTCATTGATTTCCTGTGCTCCGAAAACATTTTTGGCGGCAAAACAAATGGCGGATCTCTTCTTTCCACTCATCAGGCAATATTATATAAAATTTTGAATTAAATTTAAGAGGTCGACCAGCCATCGTTTGTTCGATCTTACTTGGAAACACCCAGCTGCTATATGCGTATGCCATGAGAGGTCCGATGTAAGACGAACACCGAGGTATTCATATGATGACGCTCTGGTAACTGGGGTACCCATTTATTAAGTATGAGAAGTCGGAGGTAATGGTCTTACTGCTGAAGGAGAGCACATCGCACTTACATGAGTTCATAGAGATCTGCCAGATGTTGCACCAGCTGCAGATTAGATCTATCTAATCTGCAGCTGCAGAGAAGGATGATCATCTAACGTGTTGAGTGATATACAATGTAGTCGTCAGTGAACAGCCGTAGAGATGAAGACACACCGGAGGGCAAGTCATTAATGTAAACCAAGAATAATAAGGGTCCCAGAACGCTCCCCTGTGGTACACCACAAGTGATGTCGCAAAGCCCCGAGAAAAAAAACCAATTACTGTTGACGAAAGCATAAGAAGTTACGTAACGATGACAGAGCTAAGCTATGTGATCGGAGAGTATATAATTTAGAAAACAGACGATAATGAGCGACTCTGTCGAAGAAAGCCTTTGGAAAATCTAAGAAAACGCAGTTGGTTTGCTTGTTATAATTCATGTTGTAATGAAGATCCTTTGTGAGTTTAAAAAAAACTGAATCACAAGAGTAGTTCTTCCTGAAACTGTGTTGCTTAGAAAAAAAAAGAAGTTATTAGATTCAAGGTGTTGATAGACATGTCAAGCAATGTGCTCAAGTAGCTTGCAGCATATACACGTTAGTGATTATGTATATATATATATATATATATATATATATATATATATATATATATATATATATATAGACGGCTACAGTTTGTTATCTCTGCATGCGCAGTCGCAAACGCACCAAATGGAGCGAAATCAGTTAATCGCTATATATATATATATATATATATATATATATATATATATATATATATATATATATATATATATATATATATATAGACTACTACTCGCACTTGATTGATAGGTATGAGCTCTTACGTGCGAATGCGCAGATAAATATTTGTGTCCACCTTCGGTTCCGCCGCTGCGTGACTTTTCAGTTGTTAGCGGCGTTTCTGGTGTCTTGACTACTCTCCTGTGTCCGTGTTTGCACGCCCTGTTTTTATAAAGGGCCCCTAACAGGCTCTGAAAATAGAACAAAAAACAAAACAAATGTTGCAGTGGCTTAGCTCGGCTATGCCAGGATAACGTAGCGTTAGCAAAGGTTCAGCTGATTGTTCTTAGCGTTCCCGATTATCTAGGATTAGCTTGATTATCATGCTTACTGCTGTTCCAATGACACACACATGGTATACATATTATGTGGCACATGTATATTTATTTTGCCAGGCAACTACTTCGGGATCCGATGAGTTAAGCTTCTCCGCTCTTCTGCGCCGTTGAGCAGCATTTGCGCTCTCCTTCTCCATGGCTAAACGGCTAAACCACAGTGGCAATTGCCAGTCAGAGGCGCTATCAAGCGGCTCCAGCGTAGTGTCAGACGGCGACTGCACAGCGAAGGCGAATAGCTGAGCGCGCGCCGGCGCCAGTACGTCTACATCGGCTACGACGTCACTCCTCTTGAAAGCGCAGACCGGCGGCAGCGAGTCGCGCGCGGCAGCAGCGGAGTGCGGGGGAGGTGCCGGCTCCGATGCGCCAGCTGTGTGACATCAGTGATCCTCGCGCATGCGCAGCACGGCTCTTGAGGAGCCACGCGAAACTGGCTTGGCTAGGCCAGTGGAGCTCACGCTACAAAACAACGAGCGCGTTATTCTCTCTTGGCGTTTCTTGTCTTTTCGTGCTCTTCGTGATGCCAGAACAGTGATTCACGTGACATCATCAGGGTACATACTCTCGACTGGTCCATATACGAGAATTAACAGTTGTGAATTGTCTCCCATACTGTTTGCTATGCAGCCGCCCACCCGCTCGTGTTTCTCTCGCACGACTATCGTGCGCGATTAACTGATTTCGCTCCATTTGGTGCGTTTGCGACTGCGCATGCAGAGATAACAAACTGTAGCCGACAAGCGCGAACTCATGATAGGTTCAACGCTTAGTGTTGACATTGTACGCGTGCTTTATGAAGAAATAAGTGGCGAGGAGATGTCCCCTGTAAGAAGGGTATTGAAGGAGAGAACGAAACCAATGGAAAATGCGCCGGAATATAAGATTCTTCCAACGGACGCACTCTTTACAACTCAGACGACGCAGCTTTCCAGGAAAAAGGGGAGCCCGCTTCGATGGTTTTTTGTATATTTTTTATTGCGTTAGGAATTGTATGAACACTCAGGACAGGTTTTCACCGTCGCCGTAATATTTCGTATAAACTCTAAATCGATAACATCGCTCCGCGCATTGTATGTTCTACCCGCGAGTAAAAGCTCGCGAGCGTTGGCAAGGAACATGGCTAAAGCAGATATGAAACAAGCTGGCCATCTCCGTCACACGGAATAACGTCAACCCACGTGCGAGGCCTGCCGTCGATTACTCCTCAAGCAGAAGGAAACGCCCCGCCCGCCCTTTGCTGGGCGAAGGAGCAGGAAGGGATGTCTGGGGAGAGGGAGTGCGTAACTCGAGCAGCAACTGTGAACTTTGACTATAAGGGCGCGGTCGAGAGCACTGGCACGCGCGCTATTTCGGCAGACATCCCCCAGCGAACGGCTCGTATTCCGTCTACGCGCTGTGATCTCGCTGCTTCGTTCTCGGACCGCCGATACGACAAACCGACCGAAAACCGCTTCTCTCCCGAGAGCGGAAGTATTGCCTTACACCAGCGTTTTGTAGAGTTAAGCGAGATCGGAGCAGAAAGAGTTAGCTGCTAGCCTTCGTTCATGTAACATTACGGCGTGTACTTATCGCATTCACTGCTTCGCCCCCCCCCCCCCCCTTGCGCCGCGCCACCGCCGGTTCGATAAACCCCGCGGTAGTCACGCGCCGCCGCCGGTGATTCTGGGTCCGGCGCACATGTCTACTTGCAACACCCTTCTGAGTGACTTCGATTGGCGATATAAGAAGTAAGGATTTGATCAGGTACAAGAGGAACATTAGGTGAATCGACATTGGTGAACACAGAAGAAAAAAATGTCATTGAATATTGTTGGACACTTTTCGTCAGGAACGGGAGTGTCTCCCTCATGTAAGGCTATTTTTCCGACAGAATTATCTGGGGCAATCATTGCCCAAACCTTCTTCATGTTATTGTGTATAAGAGAGGGTAAATCCTGAGAAAAGTATTTATTAGCGGAGCATAAAGTTTTGCAGTATGTTCGTAAGCAATCTGCGTAGGCGGTCCAGGAACGGGCGCTATTAACACGCTTAGCCATATTGTACAATCGCTTCTCTTTGTTCCTCAGTGTTCGTAGCTGCTTACTAAACCATGGGTTTCTATTATCTTTTTTGATGACAATGAACGGAACGAAGCTCGTGAGGAGTTCGGAAACTTTACGTTTGAAAAGAACCCAGTTATTATGTGCAGTTCCTGAATGAAACGTTGGTCGAAAAGTTTATTAAGAAAGTGGACAATTTCCTTGTTTATGCTGTTGTAGTCAGCTTTATGCTAATCACAGATGCTTTTGACAGTTTTAACACGAACTGAAGAATGAATAATAATAGTAAATTGTAGCAACCTGTGGTCAGTGCACCCTTCCATACACATTACCGGTCTTGCAGTTTCAGGCGCGTTCGTTAGAACCAAATCGAGGATGTTACGCCCTCGAGTATGCTGCTCTACTACTTGCGATAAATTATGATTTAATGTTGAATTTCTGAAATCGGTGGAAGCACGGCAGGAAGACGATAGAGCCCATCATTCAACTAATGGGTAATTGAAATCACCCGAAATGTAGACGACATCGGCACTAGACAGTTCAATAGTGTTGGTTACATTATCGTGCACGTATTTGCAAATGATGAGGCACCATCAGGTGGCCTATAGCATGCTCGTAATAAGACTCTAACGGAGGAAACAACGCATGTAACCCAAACAGTCTCGATGTTAGAGTGGACATTAATTGGAAATGAGGGTAAAGATCTTTTGACCGCTAATAAGACACCGCCCCCTCTTTTATCCACTGTGTCACACCGATAAATATTATAGGTACCGTTGTCTGAGAGTATTTCAGTGTTGGAGACATCAGTATGAAGCCATGTTTCAGTTAGCACCAAAATATCTGGTCTGCTATCGCCAACGTGCGTGCACAAATCATCACATTTCGGCAGCAAACTTTCGATATTAGTCAACGATACAGATAGCGAATGCAAAGAGAGCGCTGGCCGTGTTTTTACTGCGCGCGGCGTCTCTTTCCATAGCTAAGTGGAAGAAAGCACAACGCTATAAGTCGCATGGTCAAACATGTAAATCTTATTATCCATGCGCTTTTTATCCACAAATATATCTTGAATGGTTTCTCGGAAGACTTAGCAAATTCGATTAGGCTTCGTCTAGCCTGATTTGTCGCAGGGCAAAAGTCTTCACGTGTCGAGAATGGGGTTCCTTCCAGCTTGCGCGCGGCGGACAAAATAACTTGTTTGTGTTTTGAATGAGCAAAACACTGCGTTAAGTGGTCTACAGTTTTCACTGTGATACCGGCTTAACCTATGAACACGCTCAAACTGAGAGGTTGCCACAGTCACACCAAGATGCTCAGAGCAGAAATGAAGTACTTTATGCTCCGACGTAGCCTAATCTTCACCTGGGCTATCACCTATGCCAAAATAAAAGCAGGTTGCTTCGTTGAAGAAGGTATTCCTCGTCGTCACATCTCATCACAACCGATTGCAGACGGTGAGATATTTCACGTAACAGTGTTAGATGCAAAAGATCCAACGGGATTAGTTGAAGCGACAGGTGTTTCGAGCATATTAATTCTTTCGGAAAGTTCTTTAAGCTTGCTATCAGTGGCCTCTTGTTTTTCTTTACCATACTTCAATTCGTGAAGTACGGTTGACTGCTCTGCCTCAAGCCTCTGCATTGTTTCAGGAACAGACTCTAGTGAAGACTTAAGTGCGTGCCATGATCAGGCCCGGGATTCTCTGCCACACAACCAGAAACACGCGTACTAGGGAACGGTAAACACTAGACAAAAGTAGAAAAGCAGATCTCAGCTTATCACAGAAATCGTGGGCACGACACCGCAACTAGACCGTATTTTGTTGGTTTTTAAACGAGGAGCACCCGGCAGGTAACTAACCTGTAAGTACAGTAGCGGTGAATTTTCCACATTGGCATCGGCGTCCGGCCCAAAGTGGGCGGTGAAGGCTTGCTGCTTATATACTGCGAAAGAAGCGTAGATAGGTGACGTGTAGGATCCATGTAGCCAGCTGTTTTACAGAATGACGTTGCAACGCAGCAGGCTCTGTTGAGGCTCCGGCGGTGCGGCGCGTCACGTACTCCAGGAGAGGAAGCATGCGGAAGTGGCACATGGTAGACGGCACATACGACAGCAGTCTTAAGTACAGCAATGGTTAACTTCCCATATTGGCAGCGGCGTCGTGCCCCAGATCTGTAGATCTCGCAAGGCACTTTTTATTCGCTGATCCAGAGTCACGACTGCTTCCATCAACTCCAGGCAGTCCAAAGGGCCCACGACGCGGGGGTGAGGCCTGGCCTTCCCGTCCGGACGGGGGAGCGGCCCGCGGTCCTCCTATGAAAACATGGGACGACTTCTTCAGTACTCAATAGAGTTGTTTCCATACAATAAAGTTGCTTCCATACAATAAGTTGTTTCTATCCATCAGTACTTCAATAAAATGTACTACCTACCTATCTAGTGATAAATACGGATGACACGTTCATTACTAAACCACCTCCGAAATTTTTTAGCATTTCAAATAAACGCGCGAGTCGAGTTCAGAATGCCATCACGATGAACATTACGAGCCGCGGGCGCGCCACAAATTCCAAGAAAAAGACACCTTGCCCTAAAAGCCATGTATAGCAACAAATTGTAATGTCACGCAAAGAACTGCAAGCAGCTCGAAACTCGCAACGCGAACGCGCTGCTCAAGCAGAGAGGACGCACGAAACGGACGCACAAGTATACACAGGATGAGCGCGAACCAACTGTCACCGTTGTAATTTATTTGTATGTCAGCAGCACGCTTCTTTCGCAAAAGCGGCCGCTGCAGTGAGCGAAGTGACCTTAGCGTTCTCTAACTTCAACGCAAACTTGCGGTGAGAGCACAAGACGTAACCCCCCCCCCCTCTAAGCGCGCAAACACAAGCGAACACGCCCCGTGAAGGCCCACGCACATCGCAACGCGCGGAGCGGTGACCATTGAAGCGCGTCCTTCGAGCCACCTTGCTAGTGATAACGAAAACACGTCGAAGTGCCAGCGATCTATGAGTACCGCCACCGGTAAATGGTGTGTATGAATAGCTCACCGTCAGTACAGTGAAGAGCGTGCTGTCTCTGGCCGAGTCGCTTTGCGCGGCGCGCTGTGGAGCGAGGGGCCATAAGTTCGACTTTTTCTTCTAGTTTTTTCTTTGCCATTTGTTAGTCTATATATTTTACAACGTCATATCCGTGACGGAAATACGTTAGTAGAGCCGTGGTGGACCCTAGCATGAAACACCTTCGTGTTAAAATAATTTACAATATGTTTTTAAAAGTTAGTATCTGTTCCTACTGTACTCTTAGGTCACGACACGGTATGACTTTCTCATCGCGTGCACGCTCAAGATATCGTGATGTTTACACGGCTGCTCCGCTCCATGGCTACGTTGGTGACGCACGAGCGGCTTTTCGATGTTTTTGGCGATGCACAAGCGGACGTTTTGAATGTTTTGGCGCCTGACGTCGTCTCAGCTAGCCATACTAGTGTCCATGTCAGTAGGTGTGATATGCAAAAATTGACTTTAATATCAAAAGAAAATATTTTAGCATTAACTGTGCTTCATATTTGCTCGGGGCCTCCTTTGCGTCCACGGGTTTTGTATGACGGCGCAAAGTCAGCTTCGAAGATTGGTGTCAGTACCTGTTTAAAGAGCGCCAGGTAATCAAAATTATCCGTAGCCCTCGACTACGGGGCCTCTCGTAAGCTGCGTTTGCGTTGGCAAGTTGAACCCCACAAGGCAACCAAACAACCAAGCATGGTAGAATAGTTAACTTACCGAATGTTTTCTCAATTAGGGCATCCAGCGCATGACAGCCGACGGTGGCAAGGCTCACAGCTGTAACTACCATGACGGCGTGGGTCATGGGGTCCGTAACTCTATAGAACGGTGGAAGCATTTTGACGACCAGGTCCGCGCCAATGCAAAGCCTCGCGGCCCCGGACCAGAAACAGCGGGGTACAAACGTTGGTGCCGAAGGCACCGGCCCTTTCACTGGCTGCGCTGTTACGATCCCGAGGCAGGCCGATGTCATTACCGCCTTGGCCACAAAGGTGATCATCAGCGCGACGGCCTAGAGCATTTGGAATCCGAACCGGCTAAAGCACGCCGACAAGGTCGGCGTGCTTATCGTGGTCTGAAAACGGGAACCCACGAGCACACTGTTAAATGTCGGGAAATAAATTCTACAAAACATTTAGTGTGCAGCGCACCGACGTAACGCAGAAGACAGGCGAAAAATGGCTCTTCCATAAAATGCTTCGCAATAAAGTATCTGTTTATCTAGTGTGTGACATGGCATTCAGTAGTTTACGTGCTTTTCCAAAGGAGCCACTTCTGGTGGTTCTAGACAGCGGTGTTAAAGTGAAATGAGCAAAAATGAGTGTGCTGAACGTTCTTTTTAGATTCTGTTCATACGCCTCACAGCTAGGCTTCGGAAAAGAGTTTCGCATCTTCTCGCAGATTTATTGCACCCTGGTGATGTCAGCTGGTGTTGTTAAAGTACCACGCGTTCAATTTATATTGAAGAGAACGTGGCGAAGGAACGTTGTGTCGTTGACAGACGCTGTATCGGGAACTGGCTATTTGGCGGACGTAAGAATTAGGCCCAACATATAAATTCGTACGATGAGGTGCGATCCAACTCCGTCGAAGCTCTTTCCCTTATTCTTTAATGTGCAGGCTTATGGCCATGCCCGTTCATGACGTAATTGGCGGCCCAGGGCTGTCGCATTCGAAAATCTGGGTTTAAAGGCGGGTCGTTGTGAGGCAGCAAGTAATCGTTTCATGTTCACTTTTGCATCCACTGCGGACACGGTAATTGGAAGGAGCGTGCTGTGCTAAAACTCACGCTCCCCATAATGCAGAACCCTTCGAATGCCTATGGCAGGAAACATATGTGGGGATTGAGATATGCCTTCCCTTCGAACATAATCCCACAGCTAGCGTGTTGTGTCGGCCCTCAGTGGCTCGATCGCTGGGAACTGTAGTTGGACGGCAACATGGTGGCCAGAGCCACATCGCCGAGCCTTCTTTCCCCGCGGAAGCCATGCTTATCCCTCGCCGGCGTGACCTCCTAGCACCGCGCTTCCTCATAGGTCGCCAGTGACGGCCTCCGGGCCCCCTCGCGACCTGAGCTCTCTCCTGTCTGGCGCTTGGTCGCCGCGGGAGAGATGCCACAGAATAAACAACTCTCTCGGGCCTGCTTTGCGAGCGTCATGCGCGGCCTTAGCTGGTCACTTCTCGTTCACGCGCTTGGTGGTCCCCTTTTTGAGGTAGCGCCGCATGCAAGCGCACTCAATCGGTCTTGCGGCGTTACCCTGTTCGGCCGTGACTATCGCACTGTGCGGCATCTTGGGTTAATAAACCCAGGTTTGTTGACATCCTGCTTCGAAGGCCTTTTCTGCGCAGGGTCAGAGAGCCGACGAACCCGGCCGTAGCGTCTTCGTGCGCGGCAGTGGTGAAAGATGTCGCGTCCCTTC
This sequence comes from Rhipicephalus sanguineus, assembly GCF_013339695.2. Taxonomy (NCBI): domain Eukaryota; kingdom Metazoa; phylum Arthropoda; class Arachnida; order Ixodida; family Ixodidae; genus Rhipicephalus; species Rhipicephalus sanguineus. Next base: position 148,180,396 of record NC_051182.1, read on the forward strand.
CCGGTATGCGCTAGGAGGGTAAGCCTCGTGCAAACATAAAGCACACATATTCTTGTACAGACTCCAAAGTGTGGTTGCCAATAATGAACTCTTTCTCTTTCTGTAGGCTATCATGCTTGATCCTTGGCTTCAGTGCAATTTTATTTTTGATATAAGGAACTATAGATGCCTAGATGAGTACCACACCGTGGCCGAGTGTTCTAACATCGACTTCGTCAAGTGGGAGGCGATGAAGATTAAACTTCATAGCCGGTGGGCAATGTGGACCCAAGTTAATAAAAAAGCAAGCAGACTGAAGGCCAGAGATGACGCGCAGGAGAAGAAAAAGAGTGCGGGCACTTGACTACCAACCAGGAGGTCGCGGAAGAACTGCGATTGACGTGCCAAGGAAAGCGTTGTACCTTACGGCGTAACGTTGCCGAACCATTTATAGAATTCTATGAAAGGAACTTTAGAATTCGCGCAATGCAGCAAGTGGAGAGAGAAGCGCTGCGCATATTGGGACCAATACTATAGTTCCAGACTACCTTTGTCGCGTGAGTCTAATAGGTAACAGCTAACTAGACACATACGTGGCTAATGATGAGAGAGTGGTTTCCAATATTGTCGGTCCCGATCCGTCGTCGACGCATGCTCATTGACAACGTACTGTTGAAGATCGTTATTTCGGATTTCATGGGAAAAAGTATCCGAATGAACCGAAGTATGAATTATCGAAAATATCAAGACAACAATAAACAAGTGACTGTTACAACCATAGACTATTTTTGTTTATGAATACGTAAATCCTGTACTTATTTTCCATAAAAGCGGCGTAAAAGCCACACTTTCTGGCATACCTCGTCCACAATTTGACCGCGGCACAAGACCCTTAAGCTTAAACGTCTTCTGAATCTACCCCTTATTACGTACCGGACCCAACCACACGTGACCCCTTTTTTTTTCGCTGGGAAAATGGCCAGTAACTGATTGTTCGTCCATCATAATGTAGCAAGCGAGTTTTACGCCAGCATATGGACCTCGGCTGTAGCTCTTTATCTTCAAAAGCGTCCGCCATATTTGAGTTTTGTGACAATGTGCGCGTAGACTGAAGTAAAAACGAAGCTACTGAGTTAGAGTGTACTAGAAGTTCTGAGTGGGACGAGCAGCCGGCTCTGCACCTGCATCGTAGCGAAGCGCGGTTCGTTGACAGTTGGCGTGGCGGCGCTGCGGTCGCAGTGGATTGGTGGTGTTCGCACTGGCGGCACTGGTTCGGACATGTTCCAAGTGTGTTCGTCGTCGCGTTCACTTATTAGCTGCGTTGACTCGTAATGTGTGCGTGAGCGCTGCTGCTGTTTTGTCTCTGTCTACTACTGTGCTGTGGTGGGAGCCTTCAATGCCCAAATGAGTGAGTGCCAACGACTTCGGCATGACTAAAGCTAGGCTTCGCCATTGCTACGCACCGGGATGCCGCACAGGCTATGCCGGCGTCAAAGCAGAAAGGAAGCTATCGCTTTTTAGCGTTCCAAAAGATGAAAGTAGAAGAAAAATCTTGGAAAGGAACCTCCATCGCAGCGACAAAGCTCTCGAGGAAAACTGTGCAGTGTGTGAGCTCCACTTCGAGGACCGCTACATACTGCGTGAATACGTCCACATCATTGACGGCAAAGAAGTGAGAATCGCTCGCGGTGTTCCCGCGCTGACGCCAGACGCTGTGCCTACAGTCTTGCCCAACGTTCCGAAATATTTGAGCACGAAACTGCCTCCTAAACGCGCTCCTCGTAAACGGGAAGCGCCTACCGTGCCGGGACCCCAGAATAGCAAGAAAGCCTGCACGAGCACGCCTGTCGACGAGGACTTTGAAAGTCAAGGCGATGTGCACGACGTGTCGACAGCGTCGTTGAAACTAGAAAACTTGCGAGAAGTGAGGACTCCGTCTAAATATTGGTCGGTGCACCAATTCCATGGCTATGAAGGCGCTGTTTATACACCGTCGAAGTTGGATACGTGCTCTGGCACTGTCACTTCAGAGAGGGCAGTCCTTTTTCACATGAGCGTGATTGAGCAGGCTAGTTACAAAACATTTCTGAATGGAAAGCTCTCTGAAGGACTTGGAAGAACTGTATTCCAGGCAGAGGAAGCCCTTCTTCAAGCATCTAAATTTCTAAAATGTTCAGGTGCACTCAGCACTTTGTCTATTACCGAAGGGGATTTAACGACGAAGCTGTTGGGCCAGACAACTGTGTTGTCTGGCCCAGCAGCAAGCACGTTGACAGGAATTTGCTTGTTCTGTTGACTCAAATGGCCGAAAATTTTGTAGACTTGGTCCAAAGCCAATAAGGGTCAAGATTTGCAACAGAAGGCCAAGTGGGCTTTTGTTGCAAATCTGGACCCTTATTTTCTCCTAATTGATTCAATTACAGCAATCTTAGAAACCCTTGTTTTCAGCCTTTAATTCTGTCAAAGCATTATTACCGGAGAAAGAATTATGCAGAAGGCGAAACTGCGCTCGCTCAGGCGTCCCAATGAAGTCACGGAATCCCAATGAAGTCACGGAATGAAGTCACGCTCAAAATATTGTAAGTAATTTCAATAATTAAAAAGGATACTAAAGTATCCCGACAGTTTCGAGGGGTGTGCGAAAAGCTGCGAAAGTAGTACGTCAACGGCAGCTATCACTCTCGGGCGTTCAGACAAACGAACGGCTGCCGCTGAAAATTTCCATGGTAGAAAATTAGCGCACTGACACCGCATTCACTTCTAATTTATGAAGTTGCCACCACGACACTTTTAAGTGGTCAATTTCTTAGAGAAATATGACCGGATCAGTCAGTTCTAGAGGGAACACGGAAAAATATACACGGCACGCTTTCGTTGGAAAGCCTTATAAGTCACTTTCAATTTATTCTCACTTGTTTTCTTCTACCCTAATGTCTGTATATAGATCCTGTAAATAGAAAAACAGGCCGAAACGCGAGAAAGCGCGGCCGGTGCGCCCCGGCACGCTCGGTAGCGACCAATCCAGTTCGCCCGCAGCGCCCCCTATTCCGTCAACGAGTGCCGCCTCAGCAAGAGCGCTCCGTTCGTCCCACTCAGATCCTTCTAGTACGCTCTAACTGAGTGCCGCATCCGCTGTGTACGAAACCTCGGTCGCTATCGACCCGGAGAAAGAATTATGCAGAAGGCGAAACTGCGCTCGCTCAGGCGTCCCAATGAAGTCACGGAATCGGGCACTAGAACTACTGTATACGGCTCATTAAAGCGTAGCATACATACAGTAATTCTATCGGGCACAGCACTGAAGCGCCCTCTGTGGTGAGAGTGTGCTAGCGAAGAAGGGGAAACGCGCGCTTCGCTCTCCCCGATGAAGCTCGCCGATTCAAGGCCATTCGATACCGATTCATCAGATCAGCTTTGAGCGCGTATGGGTGTGCGTTTTGGGCCATCTCGCCGGCTCCGAATTCTGTAATGTCACGAGAATAAAGGCGTCAAATAGAGGAGAATCCCATGCGTGAAATATTTTGTAGAACGCGGGAACTATAATTTGTAACGTGAACTCGATAGATTAGATGTCATTTGTTGCAACGAATGATGGGACTTTAACATGCCATCATTTCGTATTTAGCTTTTTCTTATTACTGCCTTCCCTTCATACCTTTGGTGAATGGCCACCGTTTGGAACCACTAGTTCCTGCGATGGTATCGCTTGAGGCGTTTGCTAACCTGAAGACGCTGCTAACAAACGTAATGCACTGAGTGCACTTTGCATGTTCTTCATCCAGTGAGCCAGTTTTTCAAGCTCGCCATAATGCCGCCATCGTTCCATGTCACACCCTGCACGAGCACGCCTGTCGACGAGGACTTTGAAAGTCAAGGCGACGTGCACGACGTGTCGACAGCGTCGTTGAAACTAGAAAACTTGCGAGAAGTGAGGACTCCGTCTAAATATTGGTCGGTGCACCAATTCCATGGTGCACCCCGATGAGTGATTCTCGGAAACGTTGTCAGGAGTCGTGAGCTCTCGATCATTTTTTGGTATTGCGCGAGGGTTACAGTTCGAACATCACAGACTCAGTCGGAACTTTGCAGTTAATTACCTCCTCCTTGCAGGACGCGTAGCCACTGTTGCAGTTAAGCTCGACACATTTAAGCCCCATCATACCAAAGCACAGATGGAAATCCTGGACAGCGATCGCCTTTGTTGAGGCATGAAAAGCGCGCGTAGAGAGCAAGAAGCCAGAGTCACCGGCGCAACACGGCAGCCCGCTAGAGCGCTAAAGAAAGACGGAAAGTCTGCAGATCACACAAGCTTGCCCTCCCAAGGCCACCTATGCACGCATGCGCAAACATGCGAGCGAGTGACTACCTGTGGGTGCCGCAGACGTCGTCTGCTCAGGGACCATTACTTGTAGCTCGTTTGAAGCGCTGTGCGGCCTATAATTAGGGCAATCTCTATTAATAACTGCAGCTAAAATATCTCTCACGTTCAGTGTTTGACGCTACGGACGGAATTCTGGGAAAGTTTACGATCAACGAAATAGTATCGTGATTTTTATGCGTCGCGTCCATACAGGAACATGCAAACGATGGCAACGCGCTGAAAACGTCACCTGTCATGCTGCGGCAAAAACCGCATTTTATCCGTGACGCTATCGCGCCGCCCGCGCGAGCAGCGGCGACCTCGCAGATTCTTCTCCACAAATACTTCTTTCTACATGGCTATCGACACAATCATAACGTCCACGCGGTTCTATGAATACCCCCATGAGGGGACTTTAAGGAAATAAAGTGATGTGATGATGTGATGAAACTGCACCACATCTGCTGCTGAGGAAACTTAACCTTTTCTAGTAAGAACCTTAGCCAAAAAGCAACATCAGAGGGGTAGCTGCTAAATAAATGCGTGCACACCACTTTAACGAAGCAGACTGCACATTAAACAATAAAGGCCAGTTTCCTTTTTTGCACTCTGAAAAATTTAGGAGCTAAAGAATTCCCATTTTCTGAAGGTCCATCCATGTTGTGGATCTAATATCTTCACTTTCGTTGAACTGATGTGCCTCTCTGTAAGTGTCAATAAGTAATTTTATTCACGTACGCGACATCACAACCAATGCTACAGTCGTTCTTTGACAGAATTACATACAGCCTGGAAACGTGTACGTACCGTTGCAGAAAATCATTTAATTGACCGTATGACACTACGCAGGCGTGAAGGCTAGTAAAAAGGATATTTGCAGGCAGTCAATTAACCCTTAACCGCCCGTAGGGAACTATATTTCTCACCATGTTTCAACGTCTTGATCTCCAAGAAGCCTAATTCCTCCGCGCTTAGACGGTTGCAACATCTGAAGTAATGCTTAAGAATCAACGGGAAAAAATTTTAGCGGCTGAGACGCAACCAGCTCCTGGCGCCAGAGTTCCCGCTGGCGCCACCGGCATTTTTCTCTCTGCGCGGGAGCTCGTCGCGCGCGTTTTCACCAACTGCTGTAACACGTGCATTAAGGTATTTGCCGCATTGAGAAAGGTGAGTAAATGCATTTGTTTAATGTCTCAAGTGTCGGGCTATTATATTACTCCCTTTTGGAGCCTAAGGTAACGAAGAACTAAAGTTATTGACATTTGAATTAATTGTAATTATGCAGTGGGAATATACTTCCCTATGGGCCTTTCACGATGGTCATCCTCGAGATACGGTTTTCTCTTTCTCTAGATGGAAACGCTTTTGACCGTTTAAGAGGCTCTGGACTCGTACTTTTGTTTACCTGATGATATAAACAACTGTTGTGACAGCAAGGAAGATGATGATGCGGACGAAGCGTTGTCCATAATTATTCGGTCACATGGTGTTGCAACAGACCTTGACCATAAGACCTCAATGAAAGGCGTTGGCTCGGAAACTTCTGAACGGATGCAGTGGAAGGCAAAGGGCAGCAACGCACGCACCCCGAAGGCCTTCCAAGGTGACAGGAAAAACATACGGTGCACCGATGAAGTGCGATTTTCACATGAACCGCATTTTCTAGAGAAACAGCAACCTTCAAACGCTGCTGGTGCTGCTCAAATGAACAGAATGACAAGAGCCTGTAGATTGTTTGCTCTACGTGCAATGTTCACCTTTGCGCCACGCCATCCTTTGAGAAGTTCCACCAGAAGTAGGGTCCTGTCAAAGGCCCATAGGGAAGTATATTCGCACCGCAATAATTTTTATTTTACGCCGTATTAGAAAAATTTTGACGCTGCATTATGTTCTTTGGACAATAAACAGTGTTTTCAATCTTGCATTAGTATTTAAAATAGATACCTTATGAAATTTTATGGTTTAAAAGAACTTCGTTAAAGGCAAAGGCCCTCATAATGCTATAAAGACGAACTCAAACGTTCTGCGTGGATTGTGATACGAGGCTTAATTTAGGCATTCAACTCAATTGAGAATCTTACAACCTGATTGCAACAAAGTATGGCCACAAGTTGAAGACTCCCTTAACGGGAACACTGTCTTTGAATGAACCAGTTGCCTCTGATGAAACGACAACATGTCATACCATGTAAAATGCAAATACCATGCATCAGTACCATACCATGCCATGCAAGTACCATACCATGCAAGGAAGCGAACTTACGTACACGTGAAAAGTGACACCCGACACTTTCCGCAATGCACGCGATTTCCGCCGGGCATACACAACAGCTGGGCATTGCGTCGATTGCGTAGCTTTCTTAAAAAATTGATTCATGGCTGCGCTAAAAACACGGACAACAGAAGAGACGTACACAGGACGGGCGCAGCCATGAATCAATTTACAAGCTTGCACCAACTGGCCCAAATGAAAGCATTACTTTTTAAAAAAACACACACAGAAGGAGCGGCATGCAAGAATCACCCGCAAAAAACACACAGAAGGAGCAACATGCGCGCATTACCCACGCCGCATGCACGGCGAAAAAAAAAAAAAAAAACTGCAAGAGTTTTGCGACTGCGCATGCGCTTGCAAATGACGCACCGGAAATCGCCAAATGTTTGTCTGCTCCTTCGCTAGGAGGCGATGCGGGTGTTCGCGATGTGGAGGCTTCACGAATGTGACGTCAGGGGCCTCTCCCTAGTATTTCTTCCTCCATGGGTAACAAATTGATGAGGGCTAGTTCGTTCATAATTAGAACAAAGAAAGTAACAGGGCGAATGACCACGGGACAAGCGCTTGTCCCGTGTCTCCGTTCCTTTATTTGCCGTCCTTGTTCCATTCGTGCTGTTACTTTCTTTGTTCCTCCATGGCTTCCGCAGCCTTGCGCTACTACGCAGCCAACGCAGCGCTCGGTTGTTAGTGTTCTTAGGCGAACTGCAGGGGCGTAGCCAAGGGGGGTTCAAACGCCCCCCCCCCCCCAATTTTCAATTTTGCTTGCTCATATATACATGCCCACATACAGACGCACCCACGAACATACATAAAGTATGGTTGAACCCCCCCCCCCCCCCTCCGAAAAATATTTCTGTCTACTTCTCTGGCGAACTGGGCACTTTAGTGGGAAGTGCAGTGGGTGACGACACTTCGGGTTGTATCGGAGCCTCCTAAGGCATGCGGCGTCCAGTCTCGTTGACATGTCGGTATTTAGCGACCGCAGATGATTGCCAGATGCACCACCGCAGAAAATCAGAGAAAGAGAGAGACAAAGAGATAGAAAAAGAAATGAGGCAGCGAGAAATATATATATATATATATATATATATATATATATATATGTACAGAGAGAGAAATGCAAGAAAGCGAAATAAAGATATAAAGAGCGAAAAAGGAACATATAAAGAGAGAAAAAAGAAATACAAACAACGAGTTACAAAAAAGGCCATTTCTCTAAACGGGCGATGATGTTGATGATGATGATGATGATGATGACTGCTGCTTCTTCGCTTTGGAGCGGGAGATCAACGGGCTAAGCAGGATCGGGCAAAAAGAAAAGAAAGAACAAAGCGAAGGACGAAGTTTATTAAAAAAAGAGTAAGGATAGTAAGGATAAGGTACTAGGAGTACAAGTGGAAGGAACAGTGGTACTCGGAGCACGATGGGGCCGCCCAGGCCGCGACGCGTGGGTTTTCTCTTGGCGGCTACCACCAAGGGTTCGTGACACGTAGCCTGAACCTGATGTAGTAGTACGCGGTCCACGCCCCGAACAGAAGCTCTGTTCGAGCAAACAGGTAGTGAACTGGGAGGAAAAGAAAAGTTGTTTTCAGAGAGTATACATGGCACAAATGCTGCTAATACTATGAATATGAGGCATCAACGCCAATTCTACTGGTGGGAGTGAAATGCCACAAGTAGCATTAGCGTTGTGGCTTCATATTGGTGCGGCGTGGGAAATTATTTTTTAGGGCAAGTTTGCTTTGCAGAAGCTAACCTTCCAGGAAGAATGCGTCTAGCTAAGTGCAGCGCGTCTTTATACGCGCACTACGTTTCGGAGTCTTACACAGTCACCGATGGTGGCGCTCGTCGCGAAATGTTAGAAGGACCGACGACTAATACCTGTTCAGTGCAACGGAAAGCTCACTGGTCGGAAGTTTCGAATCACGTAACTTTAGTAACGCGGAAAACACCGTGAAACATTTATGAGAATTGTTTAATCTGACGCGACTATGAAGTCTATACACAACACGTGCTGCAAACAGTGGGCGCGCGATAGCGAATATACTCCAGATAGGGAACATCAAAGTAGGGAAGCGCTAAGTATAAGAAAGTAATGCTATGTTTGTCAAACCTATGTTGCGACGACTTGTGCTTTCTAGCCTGTTTAAGGGGACCGACAACTGGCCATAACGTCGTGTGATTAAATCCTGATAGAAATGAAAAGACCGTGAAATGTAGGTGAGATTCCAGCATGCTTTTCGCGTTATGAGTAGGATTTATATTATAAAATCGCGTTTAAAAGTAACACAAACCAATATGTCGCGCATTCCAGTGGAAGAGCCTCGAAGCTCGATTATGGAGTCGATCACTTTGCTGCACCTATAGTCACATACTCTGATGCTGTCATGCGCGCCGTAATTAATCCTCAAAATTAGACCATGCATGTTATTATCTATCCCCGCTCTATTCCATGCTGGTTACGTGGTGAAAGGAGTTGCACGACGAGAATCGGTGCTGCCTTAGCGGCAGCCAGTGGACCGTGTCGAGCCGCGGCACATGCGCGCGGAGTGCACGCACGCGCAGTTGACCGCCACGCTCGAACACGAACCGCTTCCGCGCTTACTGTTTCCAGCATGTGTTGTCACGTGTATATAAGACTTCATATTCGCCACGAATAGAAAAATTCTGATTACAAATGTTTCACGGCCTTTTCCACGTTTCCATTGCGTGATTAGACACTCTGGCCGGTAAGCTTTCCGTTGCGCTAAAGAAAATAAGTACCATAAAAGTTGGTTGTCGTTTCCTTTAATTTTCTTTAGAATAGTTGCCGCGTTCTTACAGGGCTTCTTTCAGAAGTCCATTGGCCGTGCACATGTAGTTGCTTTTGTTAACCGAGCCAAGCCTTCGAAAACGAAGCGATTTAACAAGTGACCGGCAGTTCACGTGCAATGCCTTTTAGACAAGATGCCTGCAACGTGGGCCGAAAAGCCGTTTCCCAACCCTCTCGCGTTACCCTCCTCCTCCACCCCTCCAACGACAAACATCCTCACCGTTTGCCAATCCTTGAAAAGTGTTGTGGCACATTTAGATCAATGCGTGCAGTCACGCCCTTACACTGGCATACCTGAAAGTGTCAGTGCTATGACATAATGCAAAAGAAAGGCCCTGTATTGTCACAATTCTATGAAAACTAAAAGCGTTATAAAAGAACTAGGGCCATCTGCTCACACCGGCGATCCTCGTCGATGGTTCCTGCACACTTTCTTTGTGTTCAGTGCTATCAAAATAGAGAAAAACATGATGAAACACACAGCGCAAGTAAAAAACGGGGACACAGGAAGGGAACACACACAGCGCTGACTTACAACAAAATTTTGTTGTAAGTCAGCGCTGTGTGTGTTCCCTTCCTGTGTCCCCGTGGTGTCCTTGCGCTGTGTGTTTCATAATGCTCAATCAAAACGGCCAAGTTCGCTCCATCACAGAAACACAGTTTGAAATAAAAAAGTATGGAAAATGAGAAAAGGACTTTCGCTTACAGATCACTGCTCCCCAGCCGAGTACGTCGTAATACGACGTGGTCACTTTGAAGACGTCGCGGAGCCCCACGAACACTGCCAGAGCAGCTGCGACAAGCGGTAGCCATTGGCGGGCGCTTCGAATGGTCGGCCACTCTTCCTAAAAAAAAAAAAAGCACAACAGGTAAGATTTGTAGACATTGTCTGAAATTCATCCGATTCAAGCAGTTCCAAAGATTTTGTGCAGCGCCTAATGGACAATAACTAAGCCTGAAATACGTAAATATAAAGAAAATCTACTTGGAACGGTTTGATATGACCCCGATCAAATGACACATTTTGGCATCACTTTGCTTAGGTGATAAGTAACTGAGCATGCAGAGCTTCGGGTAAACGTTTCACTCTATACAACGTAAACGTTTGCCGTGAAAAAACAAACAACACCGAAGGAACAACGATACCAACGAGTGCAGTACTCGGTCGTCGAAACTTGGACTAGGCGTGAAATGTTAAAAGGAAGCTGATGTGGTTTTAAAATTCAGTAAAACTCGTGGTTAACAAGGACAGACATTATCGTGGAGGATTTCGTAAATTTTGGCGGTTGTCGCAGCAGGAGCTGTAGAATACCCAAAATGAATATTTATGTTGCTCCGCCCACGCGCGCGTGCCGAAAGAGTAGGCGTGAAAACGAACTAAACGGAACTACGTCCTCTTTGGTTTCGTTGGCGGAGCCGCGCTACGCTTAGTGTTCGTGTGTTCCGAGAGCGGGACACTAACTGCGAGAGCGCTGTTTGTGTACAGGCTACTCAACTAACTTTACCGACGCTGAAAATTCTGCAGCTGAAGTTCAATATCTGCCATAACGGCTGACATTCGAGCGCAATGTGAACAAGCGCCTAGCGTATCTGCAACCATGGATTCCGTGACTAGCTCTGGCCGCGCGCCTTTCCCGGAACCAATCGCGGAGGCCACGCTTCACCGCTTTTGTTCGTGCAGACGACGTGGCATACTGAAGGTGACGTCTGCGCGTCCGCTAGGCATCTCAAGAAGGCCTGCGGCCACAGCGGCTACTTTTTGCAAAAAAAAGTATGGTATTTACGTTCACTTTTCGGAACTCTCACATCGTATCTTGTATTCAATAGATATCAAACTGCGATTACACAATTCAAAGCCATTTTAAGCGCTTCACCTTGCCTTTAAGATCAACAATGTACACTCTTATTCAATTAACCCATGTAATATGTCATTAAAATCGACTATACAACGTTCGAAAAGTTTCCGGTAGGCAAAAGCAACTTCTGCGCTGACCAATGACGCCAAAAATTTCGTACATGGTGCAAGCGGTAAAAAAGGGTCACGGAAATAAACTAGCACATGTGTCAATGTCTGGCGCATTGTCAATGCGGAGAGTGTAGAACACATTTCTCAATATGCATCATCTTTCGAGGAAATTGTATGCACGTGCGTAATGATGGGCATACAAATAAAATGTAAAACTGCAGCCATTTTTCAGATATGCTATGAAATTCTAGGGAACATTCCTATTACTTCGCGTAACAATTTTTTTTGACATGTTCTTCACAAAATTGGTCACTATACGTATTTTGCAAGGTAACGGCTGCCACGGTGGCCAGGTGGCGACGGTGCTCAGCTGTCGACCTCGAAGACCGACGCGGCTTTGAACCAGGCCGAGGCCATCGCATTTTAATTGAGGAGGAATGATAGGGGCCCGTGTACAGTGGAAATTCAGGGAGTGTTAAAAGTATGCTGAAACGTAGATTTTTATTGGTTTTATTGCGTCAATCTAAAGCCGAAACCATGAATAGCCGAGAAAATATTCTGGTAAGCGTAAGCGCACCCTGAAAAATTAATTTCAATACGTTTCTAAACGCTAGTTTTGGTTGGTACTGTACCCTGACGTCACGACACGGTATGGGCTTGTCGTCACGTGCTCGCTCAAGATCCATAATGCTTTTTTAGCGCAAAAAAAACGACACCACAAAAAAGAAGACAGAACACAGCGCTACGCTCAACTGCTCAAGATATTGTGACGTTTACACGGCTGCTCCGCTCCATATGGCTACGTTCGTGACGCACAAGCGGCCATTTTAGACGTTTCTGGTGGCCCACAAGAGGAAATTATGAACGTCTTGGTACCTGACATCATCAGAACTAGCCATTCTAGTGTCATTGTTAGTCGTTGGGAAATGCCAAAATTGACCTCAATATCAAAATAAAATGTCTTAGCAATTACAGAGCTTCATATTTGATCAGGGCCGTCTGTGTATACAGGAGGTCGTGTGACGGAGTGAACTCAGCTTCGAAAATTGGTGTGAGTACCTCTTTAAAGAGCTCCACGTAATCATCATAAGCGTATCTACCGCCCCCCCCCCCCCCCACTGAGATAAGTTAGAGAGGCGTAGCCACCCCCCCCCCCCCCCCCCCCCCCCCCCCAGTTTCGGCAGTGGTTGCTGTCGGCTGCACACTGGGAAACGCGTAACTGTGGCGAAGTAGTTTTCCTTCAGCACCACAGCTATCATGTCAGTCTACAATAAAACTTGTCCTACGTGAAATTTGTCCTGTGAAAATTGTCCATGTGAAAATTGTCCTCTGTCATGTGAAACTTGTCTTCCGTGACTGAAGATCAGGCTGTAGGCTGTCTGCGGTGCCGGCCGCCTATGCGACGCTTTCGCGCCTTGCGCTCCAGCAATCCAATGGTTACTACCGCTGAGCACGGGGCTCTATAACGCTAGAGCGCTCTGGACATGCATTTATTCTGCTCTGGCTGGCCTGAAATTTACATCATCCACAATGCAAATACGGGCGGAAACCAGTAAACGCTTCACAGACCGATGAAACGCTCTTCATGTTGCAGGAAACTCTTTTTCTTTCATCGAAAGGGAATAGCGTCACCTCTGCTCTATATCCAAGCTGCTGTGGGCCAGTAAGAGTGCAGAAGTGTCAAGTGTTTTAGTTGGGCCGAACTGGGACAGCTAAAAAAGGGTTACACTTTAGTCTCCGATTAACCTGCTTTGTATTGCTTATCATATTATCACGCGCGTTTCTTGCTTCATTTTGATGTATTCGGGTTTCGACCGAAAAAACTGTTAGCAAAGCTCAGCGCAGACCGCGTCGCAATGTTCGGGAAGCTTCACGGTTGTCTGAGATCATTCTGTTAAGATTACGCGCAGAACGCAAAGATTCAAGTTTATTCGTAAGCTTACGCGAGCACCAGCGATGACATGTATAAAAGACGGCCCGTTCCACCGATGATCTGATTACTAGAAGGCTGACCACTGTTCTCGCCGCAATCAGTGCACAGCGTGTATCGCTTGTATTTTGAGTTCATTCTCCGGGCACAAGTTCGCCCAAATAAAGAGTTCCGTATGTCTAACTCTTGCAGCAGCCTTCTTCATCGTCACACCGACGTGACAATACACACTGCGCAACTTACAACTTGTTTATTGGAAAAAAAGGGAGTAGCGTCACTTATATACACTGAAGCACGTGACACAGGGCCTGCGCATTACGCGTTAATGAGCAGTCAAAAATTCAATCTCTTTCTTAGATAATGTCAATGAAGCTATGCTGACACACGATTCTGCGCGTTCTGAAATATATTTTGCTTCAACTACGAACCTCGCCGTTTAATTATGGTTGCGGGATATGACTGTGCACTGCTCAAATTTCGAGGTGCAGGAGCACCTTTGGCAGTGAGTTGCGAGATGACCGTTGTTACCGTTCCTGACATTATTGCTGTGTTCTCTTAGACGCTCGTTAAGGCAGCGCCCAGTTTGTCCTATATATACACCTTTCCACATGAAAGTGGAATGTTGTACACAACACCATTCTGGCACTGAACGAATGGTCCCGTGGTCCACGTCGCAGACGAGAGGCGCACTGGAACAAGGCTCTGTCAATCTGCACAGTCTGGATAATTTTTGCGGAGCGGAAAATACTACCTCTACACCCGCCTTCTGAGCAGCTTTCTTAAGATTGTGTGATATGCGATGAATGTATAGGATGACCGCCACTTCTTTGTTCCTGTTAGACTTACCGCTGTTCTGCTCACATAAAGATTGCTTACCTAATCTTTTCACTAGCACCACGGACACAGACACTGATGCGTGGTCAGGGTAGCTTGACGCCTTTAGACGATTTACTTGTTCTAACAAACATTGCTACACACAATGAGGGCATGATTTCTTAAGTTCATTATTTAGACACAAGTTGGCGATGCTTCGTTTCACGAGTTATAATGAGCCGATCCATAGGGTAAAATCGGTTTGTTACTTCTTGGCTGATGACCCTAGCATGCATGGTTACTGCGAAAGGGGATATACAGGTCTAAAAATTTAATGGATCCGTTTAACGGAAGTTAATTCGTCACTTGCAAAGGCGCTAACGTCTGCCTAAAGGCGGTCAAGGTTCCTTCTACACCAAAGTGAGCCCCAGTAGAACTCTTGTCAAACAATACTAAAAAGTCATCTACAAGCCTAAAGATTTTAAATACATTGGAATGCTTACTGTTGAGATGCTCGTCTATTTGACCTAAGAATAGTTAACTTAGAACGGGTACCAAACTAGACCCTATGCAATTGCCACTTCGCTGCAGGTAAAGGTTTCCCTTCCAGCGAACGTATGTAGAGCACAGGTAAAAAGTCACCAGGTCCAGAAAGCGTGCGACAGGAATTCCTACTCTATTCTGGAAGCCAATTGCACCATACCTGACTTTTTACCTGTGCTCTGAACGTTTTAAATAGTAACTCTAGACAGAAGTTTTAATTAAAAAAGTTGTAGCGCTTGTTAAGAAACATCGAATTTTTAAATCTATGCTAAATTAACTCCCCTGCTTAAATTTTTTGTGGCCATTCTTTGAAGCGCGCGAATTTTAAAAATAGCACGTGACTGCCCCCTAACGCGCGGCGCTTTTAGTGCCCTCAAATGTAATTTGAAGGAATTATCAAAGGCTGCTCCGCGCACGAAGGTCGATTGAGCAGGCTGCCGGTGACTGCGATGGACGCTAAATGACGATAGAGGAGTACGATCTAAACAAACAAACAAAAAAATCATTTGCGAAAGAGCGGCCGTCACGTGTGAGTGCATTTTTTATCTCGGTCCTTCATCACGCTGTCACCCTCGCCCCTTCCAATGTGTTTCTTCACTGGTGCGAAAAGAAAAGAAAAAGGCCTACGCTGCATCAAATGCTGCCTACAGTCTGGTGTAGCATTTGCTCCGTGGCTGCCGCTTTTTTGTTGAAGAAGTTTTGTTGTTGTGTTGTTGAAACGGTATGCTCATTTTGTCAATTAACGTCCATCGCAGTCACCGATAGCCTGTTCCATTGATCTTCTTGCGCGAAGCAGCCTTTGATGATTCGTTCAACTTACATTTGAGGGCACTAAAAGCGCCGCGCGTTTGGCGGCAGTCACGTGGTATTTTTTAAAATTCGTGCGCTTTAAAGAAGGGCCGGGAAAAAATTAAGCAAGGGAGTTACCTTAACACAGATTGAAAAAATCTATGTTTCTGAACAAGCGCTACAACTGTTGTCTTGAAAACTTTTCTGTAGAGTTACTATTTGAAAAGTTCATTAAGCATACTTTGTTAATTGCCGAGCTTGGCGGATTAAAAGAAATATTCTGACGTGCTCTATATGGCTCATAACAATATTGCGCTGATTGGAGATGCGTAGCACCTATATCTATTTTGTAATACTTGGTGCTTTTTAGCTGAAACACCGTCTACTTTTTGAATTACATTCAGAATAACACACTTTCCTACTATTCAAAAAAAGTTTAGGCATTGTTCAGCATAGCGATGGGCTTTTTAATGTGCATGTCATTTTAACGCCGCGCGATTTCACAGATTTGTGACATCGCGTAACAAGCAGGCGATTTTATGGCACAGCGTAAATTTTTGATGAATGGTGAAGGACCAATGGCCAACAATATGCCGTACTGAATATAGTGTGTTCTCTTATATTTTGCGTGGTCGTGCATAAGCGGACACTACGCGATTGAATATTTTCGCGTAATCTTTGCGTCGCGTTAATGTTGTGTGCATGACCCAGGAAAGGTCGACCAGTCATAAAGAGCTGATGACGAATGCGGAAGGAAACAATGCAAGGTACTTTAACGTTATAATCGCCCGCATTTTTTCAAGAAAAATCGCTGCTGACACCGTTAGCATAGGCGTACTTACTTTGAGAGGCCGCAAGGCCCTCCAAGCATTGTTGGTGCTGACGCCGTTAGCAAATACAAATTCTATGAGTAGAAAGAATGTACTACGCCTCTGATGCCACAAATTCTTACTTTATTAGAGGGAAGTTGTGGTTGATAAGTTAACAACAATGGTAATGTAATAGTAATATAATAATAGAAATAATAATCAAAACGAACTAGAAATACTGTTTCGACTAGGAGCAAACAAGGCAAAATATAATATACACAAACCTGAATGAGTGTAACAAAGTATAGTATCAATTAATGAAAAGCGAAAGTGCACATATTGCTATCTAGATTAATAACGCAATTATTAGTAAGCAGTTTTAATACATTCAATGAAATTTCTTTAATAATGCAAATCTACACTACTGGGAACGCTGCCATCGGCATAATTGTATTCATGTATAAAGTTGTGTGGTCAATGTACAAAAAGTGTTGCTTGTATTACTATTACATGCATACCACGCATATGTGTGGATGTCACAGTGTATGCTACGTAGAACTGCCTGTACTTCTTTTATAATGTTATTAAACACAGCTAAGCAAATTCTTCCTCTGTATAAAAAAATAACACGAAACTGAGTGCGAATGAAGTTCTCTCTCTCTCTCTCTCTCTATATATATATATATATATATATATATATATATATATATATATATATATATATATATATATATATATATATATATATATATATAAGTTGGTACGCCACTGCACGTAATCAAAATTATCCGTAGCCCTCCGCTACGGCGTGTTTCATAACATGCGTTGAACGCCGGAAGGCACCCAAACAACCAAGCATGGTATAATATTAAACTTACTGGCACATTAGGGCCGAACGTCTTGTCGACCAGAGCGTCCATGCCGTGCGAACTAACCAAGACCATGGTCACCGCGACCACCACGAGGTAGGCGTGCGTATCGCCATCAGTGCTGCTGTCGAAGAACGGCAGTAGTCCGACCGCCAGGTCAGCCCCCACTCCTAAGTACGACGTTAAGCACCAAAACCATCGTGGCACGAGTGTTGGAGGCACTGCCACTGGCCCAGGTACTGGGTTCGCGGGTATGGCAAGCCTGCACTCGTTGATCATCCAACCCTTAGCTACGCAGCTGACGGTGAAGGTGAGCGACCACGCCCACGCCCACCCGAATCGGCTAAGACACGAGGAGACGCTTGGGACGGTGGCCGTCCTCTGAAAACGGGAAGCAATGAAGACATTGTAAAAAGTAGGGGACAAAGATCTTACAAACATTTAGTGCGCAGCGCTCCAGTGTAACGCAAAAGACGGGATGATAAAACGCCTGTTTATCTTTACGTGACATGGCATTAAATAGTTGACGTGCGCTTATAAAAGGGCCACTTCTGATGACTCTAGACAGTGGTGTTAAATGAGTAATATTGAGTCTGCTGAACGTTTTTTTTTTCATTTATTAGTTCATATTTCTCACAGGCTTCGGAAGAGAGTATCGGATCATACGATACACGTCAGCTAAGTTGGTGTTAAGGTACTGCGCGGTCATCTTACTTTGAAGAGAACGGAGCGAGGAAACGTTGTGTCCTGGATAGACGCTGTGGGGGTGGGGGGGGGGGGGACTGGCCGTTTGGCGGAAGCAGGAATTAGTCCTAACGCGTTACACAAATCCTCAAGGCAGGACAAAGACACTTTGAGATTGTATCGCGATATGATACAAGACACTCATCCAAGAAGTACTCGTATTTGCGAAACAGATACAAGATACAACTGCAACTATTGTACCCGATACGTTACTTTGCGATTGTATCGTGAGATACTTCGATACATTCGCAAATTTGTTATCACTCATCTCAATAACCGAGCAGCAGACGCCGATGCACAAAATATTTGCGTGAAAATTTCTTAACTGCGACTAACTTTGTTTGATTTCAATGAATGTGTCTGTTAGTATCTGTAAAGTTGTGTATTTATTGCAAAAAAAAACGTCACAGTTTCGCCGCAAAGCCGGAGCAATGAATGCGATAGGAACAAATACAAAAGTCGCAAGAAGAACACCAAGCAGCTCGATACTTGCAGCACGCCCAGCAACCGCAAACGACTCACGAAACGAACACGCACAGGATGACCACGAAATCAGTAACAGCTCGACACTTGCAGCGCCTTGCGCTGTTCAAACACAACGAAGGACGCTCGAAAAGAACGCACAGGTATACACAGGACGGGCGCGAACTAACTGTCCCAGTTACTTATTCGTGTTTGAGCGGCGCGCTACAACCCAACGCTCTTAGATATTTTTTTTGTTTTCTTGAAAACTGCGGCCCGTGGAGTGACTCCTCCGCGTCTCCTACCGCGCGGTGACGTTCGGCGCATTGTTTACCCGGCGTTCTACATCGCGTGTGGGTACAGATATGGGATACTTTTTAGTTTGCGTCTCAAGGGCAATTTTCAAACAGAAGCAAACTCTACCATTGCTTTAATGCGCACCCTGCAGGCAATCTCGCGGGCGATACTGCCCACGCGGAAGCACCTCCAAGATCTGCATACCGTCAGCGTTCAATGGTGCATATAAATAGCTCACCGTTATTATTCCGCACAATCGGTGGCGCGTGGCCGAGTTGTTTAAAGCGGAGCGCTGAGGAGCGAGGGGTCGCTGGTTCAAATCCGGGTGCCGCACTTGGAAAATTTTTTCTCCTCACTTATTTTTCTTTCTTGGTTTTAATTATATATACATGCATATACATATCCGGGTCATGACGGCGACGACAGAAATCAGCCGAGAGTGTCCATATAATTTCTATCGCAATAACAGATTATTTTATTTCGAAACAGGTTATAAGGATCGCTTAACATTACAGCTCTTTATACACTGCGCCGCCAGCAGATTTACTTTGGCGCTTTTGTAATTGATGGGAATCGCTGCTTCGCTTGCCGACCAGCTGGCGGGTTGCCATAGAATTACAAGAACTTCACTAAGAAGCTTCCGCACGATGGCGCAAATATGGCTGTAGAGGTTTACCTTGTCCCTAAACGTAGTACCGTTTGCGTAATACGGGATCACTGGACAGGTGTAAAACAGCAACAACGCTGGTAGCGACATTTCTTGACGCATCGTGTTTACGTAAGATCACAAAACTGCAAATGATTTCTTGTGTTCTACTTATCAGCTGGCGTAAAGCGTTCTTTCACGACATATTCACTAACGTGCTATGTTCTAACAGTTTTTCTTCTAAGAGAAAACGTGTGCAGCCCAGAAATACTAGACGTATTGTCTAGTTGCGCACTGAGTGGCAGGACATTACCGCTATTCAGAGTATTACCACTTACAGCTCCGTTTACCTGGTGATTAGTAACAGTAAAAAAAATTAGGGATGCCTAAAAATGGAAAAGAAATATATTGAAGTAAAATACAAAATGGTTCCGCGTTAAACAGTCACAGTGAATAAGTATAGAAACTTCATACATGCGGGATCCCTTGTAGCTATGACAATTAAGCACGAAATGTCGCCGATTTCCCTATAAGGTAACAAAGTAGAAAATGCAGCGTCTAAGGAATATAGCGTAAAACGGTTCGTTGGGAAGCTCACGAGAAAAACGAAGAGTTTGATATAAGAATATTTCTCGAATCCCCTTCCTGGCATCTTTTGAATGACTCTTAATAATTTCCGTTACTATAAAGCAAACTCTACCTTGCTATTTAACTACGTAGTAAGCTGAATTTCTGTTAGTGTACAGTCCATTAACGCCCACATTGTTATATATTTGTCCTCAACATCATCTTAACATAACAGTAAACACAAGTGGAATGTAAATATGTAAAAACAAGTATACATTAAACACGCAGCTAACAGTAAGAATAAAGCAAAGAGCTTATTTTTCCAGCACGTTACAAAAGACACATTGCCGTGAACACAAGCGAAAAAAAAAATGGCCGCCATCTGAGTCTGAGTCCGAGTGAGCCCTAAAGGCAAAATATGCTTCATGAGTGAGTCTGAGTGAGCTCCACACTTTATGCCGACCTATGATCGCGATACAGGCATAAAATACCCAAAGAGTTTTTAAGATAGTAGCTGAGATACATGCATCTTCGATAATGCCCAGCAATGCAAACACGGCACAAGCTCGTTTTTCAATGCAGGGAAACAGTGACAGGGTTGCAAGTTTCGGATACAGGCAGCTTGTCACTGAAATGCCTAAGCGGGAACTATGCTATGAACATAGGCGTAGCGGAAAGCAAGCCAAAAGTGACTGCAGTCCACACATGCAGCTCCGTGCTATATGCGCGCACTATTGGGTAAGATACATTCATTGCTCACATTTACTCCATAGCGTGGCAAGAGAGGGGGCCCTCCCTCCGAAACCGCTCGATCTTGGCAGACGCCGTAGCCTCCGAAAAGGACAACCTGACAACCAGCGTACACAAGGGTGTCCATTGCTACTTCGTTTTTCTCCGAGCATGGCTCATACCCAATGCAGGGGATTGACCGAGTAGTGGGTGAATTTTGCAATATTATCTTTAGAGTGTCATTCGTAGAAGCTATAAGTAACTAATATATTGAATTAATGTATCAATTATTGGTAATGAAATATTTAAAGCAGGCAGAATTTAACTAGATATTCTTTTAGACTCTCTAATGAATTCCTCAACGGCGAACAAAACATCCCTGTGGCTGTATCCCAGAGTGGTGGTCCCAAAAGAAAGTATAACTGGATCTGTTACTTCTAGGCCGAGAATTCGTAGAGGTGTCACTATGATTCTTTTCCTCAATGCCGTGAATCGGCGACAGGATATAAATAAATTCCCAATGGTTTCCTCCTGATTGCAGAAGAGGCACAGTGGGGAAGTCGCTAAACCTGCTCCACGTAAGTAAAATTTCAGAGAGGTAACGCGGCAACGAAATTTTGTCATGGCTACTTTCGTTATTCTTGACGTGGATAAATCGCTGCGCCAGGAAAATAAGAGGTGCTTACACTCTGGAGAAGAAGTCAATACTGGGTCTGAGAAACTTTTTATGAATGTTAGTGTGCGCAATCTTGCAATCGTGATGTAAGCTGTAAGCGGGAAAACACGAATAATCGGAGCCAAAAGCGACGCCTTTGCTAACGAATCAGCTATTTCATTTAACAACAAACCTTTGTGTCCTGGTACCCAGATTAAATGAATATATTGAAGATGAGCGGGAACTAGTACCTTAAACAGCTTTAGTATGGGCGTTTCACCAGATGCGGAAAGAGAAGAGCATACAGATAAAAAGTCGGTTACAATTGCAACTACTCTAACTGATATACTTAACTTGCGTAAAGCTAATATTATTGCCATAAATTCAGCTAGAAAAAGAGGAAGAAAATCAGGCAACCGTAATGAAAAAGACCAGTCTAGTTCAGGTCAAAATATTCGTATGCCAGCTCTTTCCTCTGATTGCGATGCGTCCGTTGCAATAACAACATTCGTTGGGAGAGTATTTAGGTGGTCTTGTAACAGCCCATTTAAAATACCATGAGGTAGTAATTTCGCATGGTTTGGAAAAATATCGTGGTAGACATTTTCTGGAGTGTTATGTTGCATAGTCATAGAAAGCAGATCACGAATTTGTACATTTAGCGAATCAAGTAACGTTTGAACAAATAAAACTTGCGGTGTGCGGAATCTGGGCCAATCCTAGGAGAAAAGAAAGTCGGGATCAAAGATGAAAACTATTTGAGTGTGGTTAGAAGGGAAATCATACAACCTTAAGAAAGTCTGTACCGTAAGAAGGTTAAAACGGCATAAAAGGGGAGGCGTTCGCGCTTCCAGGTATATGCAGCATTTGCAACGTATTTTGAAAGGCCTAAGCACAGCCGTAAGGCCTCTCGCTCTAATAGAACTAGTGGCCGAAGCTTGTATGCTGGCGCACCGGAAAAAAGAACATAGCCGAATTAGTTCTTGCTCTCGTGCAATGAAAACGTTTGCTCCCTCGCTTATTTATGGCGCCTACCCACTATGACAGATAGACAAAGAAGCCGGGAGTTAATGTAAGTGTAGACATAAAATGTTAAGGAAGCGTAAGGAGAAAGTTTTACATTTTTGGAAATTGAACAGTGTATTTTGATACGGTGTAAATAAATAAATAAATAAATAAATAAATAAATAAATAAATAATAAATAAATAAATAAATAAATGCCAACAGAATAAATCAAGTGATAGCAAAATAATTCCCACAATTGTTTAAAATATTCTTGCCTTTCCGAAGTATCGAAGAGTTAAATCTTATTAATTAATTAACAAGGTATGCTTCTTGTGTCAGCCAAAAATTCACAGAGGACCTCGCAGACGTTTTGGTTGCTGCAGTTCAATGAAGCCGGCCCAAAGGATGCAAAGTTTAGAGTATTTGAACAAACTCCTAAATTTCTGAATAAAATTATGAACTGCTTTTTTGTTTGATATATGAATGGGCGACAGATTAGTAAAAAATGGTACATGTTTTGAGGTTCGCTACAGCAAGAACATATGGGAGATGACACCAGAACAGACCCGTTTACAGACAGACATAGAACTTTATTTGGGTCTTGAGAAACGCTACTCTTATAGCAACGCCGCGGGCAGCTCCCACGTGGGGACGGGGAGGCCTAGCCTCACCGCCGCATCATGGGCTCTCTGGACAGTCCGTAGTTGCGGCAAAAACTCTCCGTAAGGCAGTGTCCCAATCCTGTTCTGTGAGCCGAACTAGGCCCCGTAACGAGGGGCACCGCCAGAGCATGTGTTCCACGTTGCTGGCCTCCCGTTACTGGTCAGGGCAGGTAGACTCGAAAGCCTCCGAAGAGACGATGCTGAGAAAAGATGGACTAGGATAAGACCTAGTCTGTGGCATTCTGAACGTGATGGCCTGAGGTCTAGACAACTTGCTGTGCGGAGGAGGAAAAGACCGCCTACTCAACTGGTAGTGTTGGGTGACTTCATTGAAAGTAAGTAAAGCGTCCTTAAACACCCCACAGTCAACCTGCGGACCTATACCCCAGCGCGGAGGGTTAGTGCGCGCGCCCGGGAATGAGCAGTGTCGTTGAGGTTTGCGAGGGAGTCCAGTCGGGATTCGAGATGTGCAGGAAACCAGGTAATGGTACGTGGAGAGTGTCCTATTTTCAATTATTTTGAATGCTTCGGCAGAGATTGAACCAGAGGCAAAAGCCCTGACCGCCGACCTGGAGTCGGTATAAATAAAATTTTAACGGAGGAATAAGGCATCGCAATTTTGTTATTGATACTTCCAATTGACGCGTTCGACACCATTTATGAGGACAGCTTGAAAGCTGTCCTCATAAGCACAAGCCTGACTACGCCTAATGCAACCGTTATGCTCATAGGTATGCGCGCAGGCGTGCATAACCTACTGCTCAATTTGAAATTATAGACCTTATGCTGCCATCTGGCGGTCGCCGGGCGCATTTCAGCCATATTGAAGGCTAAGCGCGCTCTGCATATGTACACACGGAGCGTACGTATCAACGTGTGGCGGCTGATACGAACGGCAATGCCGACATATTTTCGTGTGCCGTGTTGCTCAGATTGAGTAAATTGGGATGCTGAAAAAAGCTTTATAAGAAAATAACCTTCATGTTGTTAGATTTCCTCGCAGCCGACGAGAATCAGCACATCGTTCCGCAACCACATGTCACGGATGTCACGTGGTCACGACGTCGACGAAGACCGCAGGCGACGTGTCCAAGATGAAACTCTCTATTTGGCCGAACTTCTGGCCGAGAAACGGTAATTTAATTTACAGCAGTACACACGGTACGCACTGATAGCGGCGAACCGAGCGTCGGCCGTCGATCAACTGACAAGCGGTGAAGCGCGTCCACATTTATACAACTTGCGTCGAATATTCCAGCGTTATCGCTGGTTGTCGCGCAAGCTCTAGAATAAGCTCGAGTGTTCGCGTCTTGCGCGCAATCTTAACAAAACGATCTACAATAATCGCGAAGCTTCTGGAACAATGAGGCGCGGTTTGCGCTGAGCGTTGCTGAGTCTTTGTGGGCGAAAACCGAAAAAGTGATGAGAAACGCACGTGGCACTGCTTACAACTACCGCCGTGTTTACGTTCGCCGTTATCAATAGGTGCGCTATGCAACAGCATCGGCACTCATCAGAATACTCTTTCGTGTCATGCAGGAACGAGACAGTTTTCGCGCCGCGTGCTTCAAAGCTGCATCGCGGCTACTCGCGCATGTCTGCATAGCTGTTGACAACATTACTTCGTTTATTACATTGCGATAACAATAACATCATAGACAGGTAGCTCGAGCGCATCTTCGGTTCTCAGCGAACGGACCGATTGTGCTAGAGAGTGTCTTGTTTGTAGTTTCTTTTCGATTGGTGGCGTTTAACAAGGTAGCGTTTGCTCGGTTGCTTAGCGTGCGTACTGCTTCACTATATACGTATTTTTCAAGCATTGCATGTGCTACCACTGCCAAATACAGAGGCGCGGCTCGTTTGTATCGGCCGCGCCTCCCCCCCTCCCCCTTACCTTTTCTTTATTTATTCCCAAAGAAGAGCACATATCAAGTTCTCCCAAACGCTGATCACCCTTTGGAAAAATTCTTTGTCAACCCCCGTGTGCTATGAAATGTCAACAGATCAGGGGCGTACCCAGAATTTCTTTGGGGGCGGGGAAAGGAGGGGGGGTTAAACCATACTTTATGTATGTCCGTGCGCGCTTTTGTATGTGTGAAAAATAGAAAATTTTCGGGAGGAGGGGGGGGGGGGGTTGAACCCCCCTCCGCCCCCCCAGTGCTGAAAAAATGCTATTCCGGGAAATATGTTACATCCGACCGTGAGTGCACTACCGTTGGTTACGCACTGAGGTGGTTTCACAAGTGTTCAGTCGGCGACGCAAAACTGTCTTGCTGCAATGAGTTGAAGTGTAAAGGCGCCTGTAAGCCCCGAAGGCAACGATGTGAACGCGAATATTCTTGGCGTATCGTGTTATTCCCGAGGACATACCGGAAGGATATTCAATAAAATACCAGCTAATTGGCACACCACTTCTTGGTACAACAAACACTTTTGATGTTCACTTTTCACGCGTGTCATATACGGAAATTTTAACCCTGCGGTAATTCTATACATAACATACGTCGATGACTACAGCAGTGAAATATTCTGTTATTTCAAAAATAAAAAAGAGGTAAATGTTTTATTTAAAATTAGGTGCGCAATACATCAGGTCAACTTAGGCTGCCTCTTATGAAATACGCTTTGGAATGGGACAACAGCACTTACCTTCGTCGCTGTGCCTAGCCGTGTCGCGCGTTAAAGCCTCTTCCCAACCATCCTACATTACACGCATGATATTGTCACGTGGTCGTGACACTGACGAAGGCAGCAGTCGGCGGGTCCAAAATGAAACTCTTTATTAGGCCGAACTTGTGGCCGTGAAACGGAAAGTCAACCTACAGCGATACACACCGTACACTTATAGCGGTGAACAGAGTGTCGGCCGTCGATCAACTGACAAGCCGTCAAGCACGTCGGCTTTTATACAGGCGCTATCGAACTTTCCAGCGATATCGCTGGTGGCGGCGTTAACTCTCGACAAAGCTGGAACATTCGCGTGCGGCGCGCAATCTTAACGGAACGTTCTAAAACAATCGCGAAGCTTCCTACGCATCGCGGCGCGGTCTGCGCAGCGCGTTGCCCACAGTCTTTGTGGGTGAAGCTTCAACTCATGAAAAATACGACACGCGGTAATGTCCCCCTCTGAAAAAGCATCGTCCCGGTGCTTAAAAACAGAACATGAATACATGCAATACTAAAGAAAACTAATAAAGCAAGCAAACATTAGAGTCCTCAGGTGGGTTAACGAGCATAGTATGGTTTAAGGCGCGCCACATGCACGACCTCGGGTCGAGCTCGGCGCCTCTGAGAGTTCGTGATGCCGTCGGGGACAACCTCGTAGTCGAGTGCGCCGAGACGTCGAAGTGCCCTGTACGGTCCGAAGTATCGTCGAAGAAGCTTCTCGCTCAGTCCGCGTCGTCGTATTGGCGCCCAGACCCAGACACGGTCGCCGGGCTGGTACTCCACGAAGCGTCGTCGAAAATTGTAGCGACGGCTGTCGGTGTGCTGCTGGGTCTTGATGCGCAGGCGGGCGAGCTTTCGAGCTTCTTCGGCACGTTGTAAGTAAGCGGCGGCGTCGAGATTTTCTTCGTCGGTGACGTTGGGTAGCATGGCGTCGAGCGTCGTCGCCGGGCTCCTTCCGTAGACCAACTTGTATACGGCGTCATCTGTGTCGTTTCTTGGACGACCATTCTGTAAGCAAAGGTCACGTACGGAAGAACGGCCTCCCAGGTCTTGTGTTCAACGTCGACGTACATGGCCAGCATGTCGGCGATGGTCTTATTTAGACGCTCGGTGACGCCATTGGTCTGCGGGTGGTAGGCGGTGGTGCAGCGGTGGCTCGTCTCGCTGTATTTGAAGGTCGCCTGAGTTAGGTCCGCAGTAAAGGCGGTACCTCAGTCTGTGATGAGGACCTCTGGGGCGCCATGACGCAAGACGATGTGCTCCACGAAGAACTTGGCTACCTCGGCGACACTGCCTTCGGGCAAGGCCTTTGTCTCAGCGTAGCGGGTGAGGTAGTCGGTTGCTACGACGATACACTTGTTGCCGGAAGTCGGCGTCGGGAACGGCCCCAGTAGGTCCATCCCGATTTGCTGGAACGGCCGGTGAGGTGGTTCGATTGGCTGCAGAAGTCCCGCTGGCCTAGTCGGCGGTGTCTTCCGTCGCTGGCAACCTCGGCAAGTCTTAACGTAGTGGGCGACGTCGGCAGCAAAGCGTGGCCTGTAGTATTTTTCCTGTATTCTGGCGAGCGTGCGGGAAACACTGAGGTGTCCAGCCGTCGGGTCGTCGTGTAGGGCTTGGAAGACTTCTGGTAGCAATGATGAGGGCACGACAAGAAGGTAGTCGGTTCGAAGTGGCGAGAAGTCCTTCTTCAGGAGAACGACGTTCCGCAAGAAAAACGACGGCAGTCCTCGCTTAAATACCTTCGGAACAACGGCGGTCTTGCACTCGAGGTACTCCATAAGGCCCACCAGTTCTGCGTCGGCTCGTTGCCTTTAGGCGAAGTCGGCACTTATAATTCCGAGGAAGCAGTCATTGTCGTCGTCTTGAGGCGGCGGGTCGACGGGGGCACCAGACAGGCAGTCGGCATCAGAGTGTAGTCGTCTGGACTTGTACACGACGGTAATGTCGAATTCTTGAACCCTCAGACTCCATCGTGCGAGACGACCTGAAGGGTACTTCAAGTTAGCTAGCCAACATAAGGCGTGATGGTCACTGACAACTTTGAAGGGCCTGCCATAGAGGTAGGGGCGAAACTTTCACGTAGCCCAGATGATGGCAAGACATTCCTTTTCTGTTGTGGAATAGTTGGCTTCTGCCTTGGATAGTGACCGGCTAGCATAAGTGATAACCCTTTCAAGCCCGTCAGTCTTTTGCACAAGAACGGCACCGAGTCCTACGCTGCTTGCGTCGGTGTGTATTTACGTATCGGCTCAATCGTCGAAATGCACAAGTATGGGAGGCGTCTGCAGGCGTCCTTTAAGTTCTTGAAATGCCTCGACTTGCGCCGTTCCCCACTTGAACTCCACGTCGCTCTTCGTGAGGTGAGTTAGTGGCTCGGCGATCCGTGAAAAGTTTCTGACGAAGCGTCTGTAATAGGCGCATAAGCCCAGAAATCGGCGCACGGCCTTTTTGTCGGTAGGTGGCGCGAAGTCGGCGATGGCAGCTGTTTTCCGTGGGTCTGGGCGCACTCCAGACTTGCTGATCACATGGCCCAGAAACAAGAGCTCGTCGTACGCGAATCGGTACTTTTCTGGCTTCAGGGTCAGTCCAGAGGTCTTGACTGCTTGAAGTACTGCCTCAAGCCGCCGGAGATGCTCGTCGAAGGTCGAAGAAAACACGACGACGTCGTCCTAGTACACAAGCCACGTCTGCCACCTGAATCCGGCCAGCACGGTGTCCATGACGCGCTGTAACGTCGCAGGTGCCGAGGAAAGACCGAAAGGCATGACCTTGAACTCAAAGAGGCCGTCGGGTGCTGTATATATAATCCCGGGCCTCTCGCACTTGTTGCAATTTCTAGTGGACTGGCCTGACGCATGCGATTATGAAAGAACGCGTACACTTTCATTTGTTCCCACATTACATGGAATCAGGTGATTCGGTGTACATGCTGCCGCGCGGCGGCCACATTGTGTATTAATCGGATTAAAGAAGCAGCACGTCACAATGGGTCGCCATCGGCACACGAACTGAAGAGGCGCCGCTATTACGGAAACGAGGCGTTTGATTGGAAGATACGAGGTAACAAAAAAAGTGGCAACGTGTTTCCGGCACACAGCCTGAATAATCTCAAACCGGATATTCCTGCAGCTTGCCCGGTGCCTTTAGCGAAAGAAGGCAGTGCTCGATTTGCAACAGAAGGCTCGTTTACTTTCAATGAACGACACCCAGAGCCACGCAAGCGCGCACATTTGCTCATGGTGGGGTGGGAGCGGATACATTGATGACCGAAGGTGTTAGTGGATAAGGGGGCGGGGGGAGGAGGTTAACTGACAAAAGGAGCCGGCGGTAGACGGGGCGATGAGGAGATAATATCAGAGCAGGTATGATTCACCGCACCATCCCTATAGGTTCTGTGGGAGCTAAGCTTGCATGGGGGAGCTGTAGTGGCGGTCGTGTGGTGGGCATGGACTGTAGCGCTAAGCAGCGGTCGGTGGAAGCCGGGATACAAGCATATAGTATACTGTACACAAACTGTCCCACAGATGCGAACCAGCGCGTCGGTGAACAATCGCGAAGTCCCGTCGGGCCTTACGAACCGCGACTTTCAGGTTATACCAGAGGGTGTGGATTCGATGGAGGTGTACGGTTGCCGCAGTTTGTCTTGCCGCGGGCAGCGTTAGTTATCCGCTTTCCCGTGTGCCCTTTTCTTTAGGTTTGCTACCAGTATAGCGTACGGTGCTCACTGAGTGATGCTACAATGTGGACAGGAGAGAATACCAATAGAAACTCCGAGCATCTCTTTATACTTACATGTTCGCAGCTACAGTTTTTATCAGAATGTAATGAACCCCTTCGCAAAAGTGCCCTATACAGGTGACATGTCGGGCAAGCAATCGTGTTAACATAGATTACATAGCGTCGTAGAAGAGTAAAATAACAATCAGGCGTCACACAATGCGAATTGCGCAACAAATGGCCGGGTCGTTCATTGCTTCCAACCCATTACGACAGGCTCAGCCATAATTCTTCACTGTCATCAACCGCAGCACAAACAAAATGCACATAATGCCCGACAGATGTGCAGCGGGTACCACGCTTCTTCGCAGAATGACGAATAATGGCATAGTGGGTGCTCCCCTACTTCATGAAAGTTACGACAATTTATGGCGTAGTGGGTACCTTGCATGTGTACTAGTGATGCAGAAATATCGATGGTACTATCAATACTATCGATAGCCGAGTCAATATCGAAGCATCGGTGCTAAAAGATACTATCGGTAGCGCTATCGATAGTAAATTAGATGGCAATATCGATAGCATGAAATCAACAGCGTGAACTCACTGCAGAACAAACTTGGTTCCCCGCGCGCGCGGTACATAGTGGAGCCGGAGGAGCCATAGAGTTTCCTAAAATTAACTAGAGGGGACTCTGGCGCTGCGATCGTTCAGCCACCATGGGAATGATGGGTAGTACACAAATTTGCCTAGTCTTCGTGCTTGCGGCTTCAAACGTACTTGAGGCTTTGTTTATTACTGTGTTTTGGCGTTCCTTTCGGATAAAAGAATAGACCGTTGTGAACTTCGTGACCAGATTTGAATCAGTGAGCCTAAAAAAGTCAAAGTGGTGAAGTGGAACTGCTGACTTTTGCTGAACTTTGTTTTGCGACAAAGCGGATGCAGCCGACGCGGAGCCAAACGGAGCCGAAAGTACGAAGTTTAGACAAATTTGTGTACTACCCATCATTCCCATGCTGGCTGAAGCGTCATGCGTTGCAGCTCCCATAGACACTAGCGCCAGAGTTCCCTCTAGTAAGTATTGTAGGAAACTCTATGGGAGGAGCAGGCTGAAGGGCAAGAAAGTTGACATGCTTGTGTTCTTCACCAGAGTGCTTTGCTGACACATGATCATGAAGTCAAACTGTTCAGCTTTAACGGAAAGGAAGGAGTTACATGTGGTGGAACTGCGCGGCTTCAAATTTATATAGCATTTTATGATTTCAAAATGAGAAAATATATTCAGAACTAAGTTTGTTAATTGTAAGGTGCAACTGGTTGTTTTTGTATGCGACGTTATTGTTGGATATATTCCGCCATTTTCACTGCGGAAATAATTTATTTCTCTCTCCAAAAATTGCTCATAACTTAAGCGAAGCCGATAATAGGCTATCGCAAATATTTTGGCTATATGGCTGGCCAGCAACAACACCATTATTCGCATCACTATCGATACTATTGCCACGTGGTTGTGCCGATGGGGAATGCTGCATCAAGACTGGGAAATACGGAGCTCTTTATTTGGGCGAACTTTCGTTCAGAAAATGAAAACTCAAAAGACGAACGATATACGCTGCGCACTGATAGCGGCGAGAACAGTCGTCGGCCGTCGAGTGATCTGATCATCGATTAAACGCGTCGTCTTTTATACATCAGTCATTGAATCTTCCAGCGTTATTGCTGGTGCTCACGTAAGCCCTCGAATAAAACTTGACTATTCGCGTCCGGCGCGCAATCTTAACAGGATGATCTCAAGGAATCGTGATACTTCACAAACATTACGGCGCGGTTGGTGCCAAACGTTGCTATCAGTCTTTGTGGGTGAAACCCGAACACATCAAAACAAAGCAATAGACACGCGTGGCAGTAATACCGCTAGTAATATTCACAATGGAACTGCCGATTGCACCTTCCTCCTCGTCCGAAAGCTTTCTGATCCAAAAGCATTGCAAGCTTTCTGCACCT
Source organism: Rhipicephalus sanguineus (assembly GCF_013339695.2). Lineage (NCBI taxonomy): Eukaryota > Metazoa > Arthropoda > Arachnida > Ixodida > Ixodidae > Rhipicephalus > Rhipicephalus sanguineus. Next base: position 148,211,697 of record NC_051182.1, read on the forward strand.
GACATGGTTTTGAACAGCCTCCGTGGTCGGCAAGCCTTTGCTCAAGTGGCGATGTCCTGCAATGACGTCTGATGACGTCATTACAGGACATCGTCATAATGATGTGAGTACCACGTGACGAATTCTAGCGATCTGTGACGACATGAGGACGTCATAGGGTGGCACCACTCATGGCGTCGTTTTGCATCGAGGTCATGTGAATAATGGTACGCCGACTGGACATATACATTCACTTTCGTATCACATGACTTTTGACCGACTTTATTCTTAGTTCTTTGCATCATTCGCGTTGACTCCGACGCCGGTTTTACAATGTATCGTCAGGTCTCGCCCAATCTCGAAGATGCCGACGGTCAGTCTTTTTTTGTTTAACGGAATCTAAGGCTTCCGCCTTAAAGAGTTGTTCGCGAGTATAGTCATCATTCCTTCGTGACCTTCGCGATCTTAAAAGGAAAACCACCGATTTTAGAGGCCACCGTTATTAACGAGCACGCAGCGCCAGCTCTCGCGGCTGACATGCGCACTAACGCGGAGTTTCTGTTTACAGTTATGAATTTATCTCGTGCCTTTGCAAATAATATGTTAACAGACGCTCGTTCCGAGAGAACAGCTGAGCTGCGCTTGACTTCGATTTTGGAATTTTTCATTCATTCGGGGTATACGTAAATATCGAACGCAAGATGTTTTAATAGCGAAGCCGTTCTTAGTCGAGGCTTTCGGGGTCGGCGTAGAAGTGATCACGTGACCTTGCGGTGCGGCGAGAGTCAGGACGCTAGGAAGGGGAGGGCTGCGCCGTGCTGCGAGAGGCGAGGGCGTGTCGCAAGGGCGAGGGCGAAGGATGTCGACGATTGAACCTTCGAGAAACGCGCCGACATTGGGTGAGGATGAGGCGAAGTGGTGTGTAAAATAGCTTGTCAGTGTCAGTGTTCAGGAGCTTGCGTTTTCAGAATGTCGAACATTTCTCCTTCTCCCGATGAAGAATGCACCCGACGTGAGTCAGCGAGAGCTGACGCGAGAGCGGGCATGTCGTCGCCGAGCCAACCGTAATGTTTGCGCAAGGGAGGCCGAAGCTAAGCGCCAGCGAAGTGAAGACTTGAAAAACATAGAAGTACGTTATAGCCTGATGAATAACGGGCATAAGCTTCGCTGTTTCGACAGTGTTCGCGAAGCGGAGATGACTGTTTTTTTTCCCTCTTTTACGGTGGATGCGTTTCGCATAGCAAGAGTGTGGTTGGCTTCTGGGATGTTCGCTCATCAGCGCTTGCTCTAAAGGATTCGATTGAGTCGGATCGCGCCCCTGCCCCTGCCTTCCTGGCTGTGCGTCAATGCTTACGTCAAATACTCATGAGATGCCCACTCAGGGAACGGAAATTCACTAAATAATAAGAATGAGTGGAGGAGGATGTGGCAGTACTATCTAATGACGACGAGCCATCTCCCGCTGCTCATGAAGGGAATGTGTACAATCTATTGTAACAGCGAAGCCGTTTAAGCTCGGCGTAATGTGAGAAACAAATGATAATCACCGTAAACCGGCCCGTGCTCTATATTATCTTCTTCATCTTCGTCCTTTTCTGCTTCGCTCCCAGAACACATGCGCTGGTTTTTCCTGCGTGACCTGTAATAAACCAGATTAGTGAGAGAACGAGCACAGATAGAGAGAAAGAAAGAGCGCGCGAGAGAGGAAGGAATTCTTGGCGAAAAAAATTCTTCACGAGGCCGGTTTCGACCTCGCGTACCCTCGCTCCAAAGGTGAGCGTCATCACCAGTCGGCTATCCAGGCACGCTAGCAGCCTTGTATGGCATAGCCTTGTACAGTATAGTGAGCAAGGGGGTGGGAAAGGGAAGTGATCGTGAGGAAGAGAGATGTATGTTGAGAAGGAGAGAAAGGAGGCGGGAGTAAAGCAAAGCACAAAAGAATGAGAGAAATAGAAAGAAATGTGGAAAGCCAGAGAGAGAAAAGGATAAAAAGAAGAGGAAGCATGCGAGAAATAGAGAGAGAGAGAGAGAGCGAAAGAAAGGAATGAAAGAGACAGAAAGAGGAAGAAAGGGAAAAAGAGTGAAAGAGAAACAAATAAATAGAAATAAACAAACAAAAATAGACGTAGAAAATAACAAAGAGAAGAGAGAAGAAGAATAACATCGAAGAACAACGACAGAGAAAATTTGCAAAACTTGGCAATACAACAAAAGCCAGGACTACATAGGCGCCCGTCAGCTGCGCGGTACCTCGCTTCCAGTGCAAGCTACGCTATTGTGTTTATTTATTTATTTATTTATTCATTTATTTATTTGCTTATTTATTCATTTATTTATTTGCTTATTTTCAATACCTCTTGTGCCTCTGTGTAGGGCATAGAGTTTCCCATAGTATTTACTAGAGAAAACTCTGGCGCAAGTGCCTATGGGAGCCGCAACGCATCGCGCCTCAGCCAGCATTGGAATCATGGGTAGTACCAGCGCCTCCTTTATTTTTCAGTGCCTGGGCGAACGCTCTCCTCGGGCCGTCGAGCGCGCGCTCCGCGTCCGCTCGCCGCTGCCGCGTGGTGGCGCTGTGCAAGTAGACTACGGGAAGCTGGCGCTGAACGGCCGCGCGTATCGCGAAGCTCACGAATTCGTGTTTGCAGCCTAGTTTAATTGCATTTGTGCTTCTTGCAGGCTTTCACAGGTACAGGGGGATGGAAAGAAACGCGAACACAGCGGCGCGCTGTTTTCACCACGCTCTAACCGTGGTGGCAATAAAAAGATGCTAGATGGTCTTTTATTGTGTCATGAATGACGTCGTGTTCTCATCAATCATCGGGGCTCTAACCACTTGAAAATAGATGCGAAACAGCAAAGAATGCAGATGCCGCATGTTCGCGTGTCTTTCCATCCCCGCTGTAAGTATTCCGCAAGCAGACTGTCGGGCTGTGCTGCCGGTTCGATACTTCCACTCGAGTTTGATAGTATTCGCGTTTTATTTTCTATTTCAGTCTATTGCAACCGCCCCAATGCCTTAGTATGTCATACTGTTGTGTTCCACTCTGCAAATGGAACTGAAAGAAATCACGATTGTCTTTTTTTTAATTTCCATTTATTGATAAAGAAAAGAAATCTTACAGGGTTCTCTTGTGCATTCATCTAAGACGACTGAAAGGCGAAAGCCATCTTTTTCTTTTTCTTCCAGTTAATGTATTGAACATTTCCTGCCTCCCTGCGAGATATTTCTGCGCCTAACGTGGTTTTCGATCGGAGGCAGTGCAAGATTTCTGCACGTCAGCGGAGGCATGCGCTGCCTCCGTGATCGGCCCATTTTGACCAAGCGAAGATGTAATATGAGGACGTCACGTTATGTGACGTCACGACCATGTCACAAAATTTTATGATCTGTGACGTCATATGATGACGTCATCACGTAATAATTTTTGCATCACTCGTGCTGACGCCGCCGACGGTCAATTTTCGCCTTTGATGAGGCATCTATGGCTTTCGCCTTAATAAACTGTTCGGCTGTCGTTCCATGAAATTCCAGCTGCCGTTGGTGTTAGGTAGAGGTGGCTTGCAGTATTTAGGCGGGATAATTGGTCTCCCAATACATCTTCAAACTACACTAGAATATGGAGCCGTCGTTTACGACGCGAAGATTTCATAGAATATAAGAAGCGGCGGCTTACGAAGGATGCAGTAGCGTCACTCTTTGCAGACCACCCTTCACGTTTGCAGCCCAAGGTAACAACTGAACCGAGCATGGCAAGTATCCCTAAACGTGACCGTGTTGCGTCCGAACAGTCAACGAATGCATGTAGTACCAGTAGCAACGCTGCCTCGCGATCGCCGCCAAGTGCATGCAGCGCTGACATTAGGTCGCGAAGCTGAAGAATCGGGGCCCATGGACATTACATGCGCTACCGGCGAAACAACCAACAATCATTATGTGCATTGTCACTGGAAGCAGCTTAGTGACATTTCATGCTATTTAGCGCATGAACTCATGGCTTGCGTATAGTGTGCTACACCAGTAGACGGTAGCACGCATCGGGGAACTTTAAGCGCCAAGCTTTCAGTATTAGCTCTTGGCAAATGCTACTTTCGAAAATCGACTTTCAGACAGTCGATAACCGACTCTCAGTCGAGCGAACGTAACGGTGACACAACAATTTTCCGCGCATCACTGGCATGCGCTCTCTGGAATCGGGCTAGCAGACGACGCGCGAGCATCTCGATCAAATAGCCGCGAAAGACACATGCCTTCGAAATGGGCTGGTTGCCCAGAACGACAAGTGCTTCATGATTCCAGTTTACAAGTTTTCATTATACTTTAAACAACGCGAATACAGCCGTAAACTGAACCATATAGCAGCTTCGAAAGCAGCCACGGCATTCGTTTCCGCGAGCGACGACGCGACGGCTGGTCTACTACGGTGGCGGCGCCCGGCGGCTAAACGCCGCACTGACGCCGACGGTCGGTTCCCATTGCGCTCCGCTCCTTCGCCCAGGCACAGAAAAATAGAGGAGGCGCTGGTAGTACACGTAATTATCTTCGTTATTTCGGCTCCGTTTGGCTCCGTGAGGTCTGCAGGCGCGCTTTGTCGCAAGACGAAGGTCAGCAATTGCTCTGCAGTTCCACTTCACCACCTTTACCTTTTTAGGCTCACCATTTCAAATCGGCTTTCGAAGTTTACAACAATCCGTTCTTTTATCCAAAAGAAACGCCAAAACACCAGAATAAGCAAAGCCACAATTGCGTTCGAAGCCGCAAGCACAAAGATCAGGCAAATCCGTGTACTACCCATCATTCACATGGTGGCTGAACGATCGCAGCGCCAGAGTTTCCTCTAGGTAATTGTTAGAAACTCCATGGTTCAGGGGTATTACATGAGCGGTGGTCAACAAGTGAACACTGTACATGTTTTACAACGTCTTCTTTGAAAAGAATCCAACTGAAATGGCGCACGGTGTTGGCAGGAAGAGAAGGAGGAAGTTTCATCGTGGCCATAACCCTGCTCTTTGCAAAGTGACACTACAAGTCCGACTGAGTAAATCTATGTGGCAGACTGCGCCTTCACCCCCCCCCCTCCCTCCTAATGAGATTAGGGCGGAGGCCGGACCCTGCCTCCCTCGTGCGCACGCCTATGATTACGCTTTACTTATTTACGTCATGTAAAGTCCGTCTCTTTCTTTTTATGTTGCATAGCGTTTAGCTTAAGTTTCCGCGTTCCATAGCGAATGTGCAACTATTTGGGTCACCTGTAGGGTCTACTAAGGGTCTGTCGAAACGAATCTTCTGCCTCCGTGTCTCCATTAGATTGTCGCCTTGCGTTGACCATGCACAGCGGTCAGCACGCTTAGCTCGAACGCTCTGCCGCATGTCCTCGACCCGCTTCGACTGACGCCAGCGCCGCCAAGCGTTGGACACGGTATGTTTGCTGAGCTAACGATAGATGGAGCGCGGGTCAATTTTACTATAGTAAATTTGTTTCACTTCTGCCTGACCGGCGGGTCGAATACGCTCACTTGGTAGGTCCGTTTTCGCCACGTTTCGCTCGCGGCTAGGTTCTAACGCGCGTCCACGAAATTCGTTGCCGTATGCTCATCTCGGCAATGAACCATTGGGTGCGACAGCTCACGCATCTTTCGAGCTTGAAATCGCAGCAGCCGTTTGAAAGAAATGATATATTGAAAAAAGCAGAGCAAGCGCACGTTCATGGCGTTTGTAAAAGTTACACAAAGAATAAATCTGAAATGCATTGGTGTAGATCATATTCTGATTCACTATTTTCAGACAGCATGAATCAGACTTCTCGCATTTTAGTGTTCACTTTCCTGTTGAGTTCACGCTGCACTGAAGATACGGTGTCGGAGCGTAAGATCTGCCCGTGTCCTGAGCAAGAAAGACGCATGGATACGATGCAAACAAAGCAATTTTCGTGCATAGTTATTACGGGAAAGCGTTAGGTGCCATCTTGTCGGATAAGAGACTGACTCTTTAGGTAAATAGATAAATTGTGGTGATAAATTCAATATATATCGAACGGTAGCACTTTGTAAGGCGAACACTAAATTGGGAGAACAGTCCGACCACATACGGCTCTCTGGGCGCCGCCATAATCCTCTCATGACTGTGCTAAATAGTCGTGACCCCTCAAAATGCATTGCCGAGAAACCAGCGTTGGAATTTTCTCGGTGCGTGCAGCGCCGCCCTGGCGATCAAATTGCGCACATCTCGGCCGCTCTCGCGGAGGAGTCTGGCAAATGGTAGAAGCTATGTTGGCGCAGAACGCCGAAATACAACAAAATGAGGCTGAGCGGTACCGTTTCGGATTCAGGTGCGACAACTACGTAAGGTTGAGAGAGGTTGTATTCTACATTTTTTTAAAACCCTATGAATAAGAAATGACGCAGCGTTGGATCCAGGCAGTCTAGTGAGCTGAAAAGTTCCTGCTCTTGCCGACCAGTTCAGCGGCGCCGTGCTGGTTCCTAAAGCGGATTTCGCGTGTCTCCCAGATTTATTCAATAGGGAAGACGGCCAGCAGTGTAAACCAGGTCCAAACAGCGGAATATAATCGGCGTTTTGTCGGGAATGAAAATAGCATATTATGCAGCGTACGCCATATGTAACAATTCTTTCACCTGACAGCCACCACCAAGCCTCTTCTGATGCCACCGCGTCAAGTGAACGATAATAATAATAGTATTAATATCTGGGGTTTTACGTTCAAAAACCACGATATGATTGTGAGAGGCGCCGTAGTGGAGGGCTCCGAAAATTTCGGCGAACTGGTGTTCTTTAACGGGCACTGACATCACACAGTACACGGGCCTTTGGAGTTTCGCCTCCATCGAAATTGTAGCGCCCCGACTGGGATCAAACCCATGACCTTCGGTTCAGCAGCCGAGCACCATAACCACTGCTCCACCACGGCGAACGTCAAGTGAACGATAAAATAGGCAAGCAGTCTACATTATTTGTGCACAGTTACCTAGAAGGAAAGCTGCCTTGGCACACTAAATATTTTTACATTCTTAAGGGTGTAAATCGGTTTGTCGCCAGGCGGATACCCTAAGGGTGTTGTTGTCTACGCCCTTCATCCTGGGTGTTAATTTAGCACCCTAGACAAAGGGTGTCCACCAAAATTTCATGGTGTGTGAATACGGGCTAGCCCTAGCCCGTATTAACGCCTCCCTGCATGGGCGTTGGAAGGGTGCACGCCATTCATTACGAATAATGTGTAATGGCCAAGTCTCAAGCTTAAGGTTGTGAGCCCAAAGGGCTTTATGCATGTATTCCTGCGGATGTCATGGATACGGGGCGTACTAGTGAGCCTGTTTCCTTTGCACAAACGCGATTTCGCATTGGTTTTGCGAAGGTCGTGTCTGCGTAAGGAAAGCTCGGTGGTAAAGAGACCCCGAATAAATGAAATCTGCAGTGATCCATGCGTAAGTCTCGTGCGTTCATTTGAATCTTCAAACACGGTCATCACACACTCGAGCTGCATATTAGGGATCATGAAATATAATTAGAAGAGGTAAACACATATAAATATAAATACAACATCCCGACGTGCACATGTACAAAGCAATGCCTAATGCGGCTTCTCGATGCAGCCACACTGCCCTGCGAGATATAACGCTTTATTTTCAAGAAGAATCTAAAATATAGATTGTATGCTGTGACACAGAAAGGTATGCATAAATCGGGAAAAAATAGACATGAGTAATGATCTAACATTTTTAACGTACAACAAAATTCCCACGTTATGTGCACTTTGACAACATAAGCTGATCAAAGCTACCAATAAGGGTCCTTGATACTTGAAAATTATTTGTTCGGGCACAAAGAAAAAGCAGTATGAAAGAATGCAAATTAAATTTTTATGGCCTTGCAAAAAACCGATAAGGCAAATGTTAACGAAGGCGGTACTAAAATTCCAATTGTAAAAAAGGAACTGAAAACCTTTATGTTTTCTCATACATCGCACTGTATAAAAAAACCATAGTGGAAAGTAGATGTGAGGCTTCGATACTGAATATATTTGAGAGAACGAAATAGCATTCCTTAGATATCTTTACTTCAGAATAGGCTAGAGCGAATAGCTTTATTTCAATGTATATAACACCATGGGTGTATTTATCCTCTCAAATAAATAAATAAATAAATAAATAAATAAATAAATAAATAAATAAATAAATAAATAAATAAATAAATAAATGTGGCGGGCTGTAAAGAGGGGCACTCGAAGAGCATGTGGTTAAAATCGCTTTATCCGCCGCACTTGGGACACGAAGGGGAGACCTTCGTGAAACGATTATAGATCGAAAGGCTGGGATGCGAGTGCGTTTGTAATAGCCTGAGCGTAAGCGATTGAGGACGTGGTAGGTTTCCGCGGGCATAGGCGTGCGCAGAGGGGGGGGGGGGGGGGGCAGGTGGGCTGCTCCACAAGGCAACAGCACCTAGGAAAGCAGATGAATTAAACGCTTTCGTTTTGCCGAAATCTCGAACGGAACTCTGGCTAATATGGAGGCGTCTAGACGTGCGTACTCCTCGCTGAAGCGGCAGGTAGTGTGACTTATCATTGTAGACATACCGTTGGCAGAGACATAACAAGGAAATGGGTCGGCGTATTTCTAATTTCTGAAGAGGAATGTCAAGAATAATTTTGGTTACCCTGGCATAACTATCAAAATTACGAGCAATAAACCGGGCTGCCCTGTTTTGATTACTCGCTAAAATTCTAAATGATGAGGCGACCACACAGAACAGCAAAATTCTAGTTGCGGACGGACAAATGAAAGGTAAGCTAATTTGCGCACATTGGAAAGCGAGGTACGCAAATTCCTACGGAGGTAACCTAGTGGTTTAGATGCTTTAGAAGAGATAGCTGTTATATGCGTACGCCATGAGAGGACCGATGTAAGACGAACACCGAGGTATTTATATGAGGAGGCTCTGGTAACTGGGGCACCCATTTATTAAGTATGAGAAGTCGGTGGTAATGGTCTTACGGCTGAAGGAGAGCACCACTTACATGAATTCATAGACATCTGCCAGATGTTGCACCAGCTGTAGATTAGATAGAGGACGTTTTGAAGAGAAGGATGATCATCTAACGTGTTAATTGAGTGATCTACAATGCAGTCGTCAGCGAACAGCCGTAGAGATGAAGACACGTCGGAGGGCAAGTTATTGATGTACACCAAGAATAATAAGGGTCCCAGAACTAGTGATGCAGAACTATCGATAAATTGACTATCGATAGTATCGATAGTTTCTTTGAAACTGTCGATAGTGTAAACAAACTATCGATAGTACTACTATCGATAAACTATCGATAGTCGAATCGGTAGTACCATCGGTAATATTACTAGCGATATTACTGCCACGCGTGTTTATTGCTTTGTTTTGATGTCTTCGGGTTTCACCCACAGACTGTCAGCTGTGTTTGACGCAGACCGCGCCGCAGTGTTTGAGAAGCTTCGCGATTGCAAATCAGTTCTGCGGAATCCCGCAAGGTGGCGGAAGGGTTAAGAAAGGGAAAATAGACAGCCACCCATTTGTAGCACGAAGCCACAAGGAAATCCATACGGATTTCTCAGAAGAGCGACCGCTCTAGTGATTTTCGTGGTAGAGCGACCGCCCCGGAAAGGCGTTGGTCCCGGGTTCGATCCCCGGACCAGGACGAATTTTTCGGCAACTAAGAGGCTTTATTTCTGAGAAATCCGTATGGATTTCCTTGTGGCTTCGTGCTACAAATGGGTGGCTGTCTATTTTCCCTTTCTTAAGCTTCGCGATTGTTTGACATTTTAAGATTACGCGCCGGACGCGAATATTCAAGTTTATTCGAGAGCTTACGCGAGCACCAGTGATAACGCTGGAAGGGTTGATGGCTGATGTATAAAAGACGAAGCGTTCCACCGGTTATCAGATTATTCGACGGCCGGCGACTGTTCTCGCCGCAATCAGTGTGCAGCGTGTATCGCTTGTATTCTGAGTTTTTATTTTCTGGGCACAAGTTCGACCAAAAAAAGAGCTTCGTATTTCCCAGTCTTACTGCAGAATTCTTCGCTGTCACAACCACGTGACAAACTATCCATAGTGGTGCGAATGAGGATGGTGTTGCTGGCTGGCCAATTTGCCAAAATATTCGCGATAGCCTACTATCAGCTTCGCTTAATTTATGAGGAAATTTTTATAGAGATGAATTATTTGCGCAGTGAATATGGCGGCATATGTCCATCAATAAATTAATATTTAAAAGCAACCAGTTACATCTTACAGTTAACGAACTTAGTTCTTGACAATTTTTTTTTATTTTGAAATCATCAAATGCAATATAAAACTCAAGCCGCGCAGTTCTAACCCATGTAACGGCTTCCTTTCCGCTACAGCCTGTTCCTCCGGCTCCACTATGTACCACGCGCGCGGGGAAGCAAGTTTATTAGATGCGAAGCAGCTTTTGCTCGGGGCTGTGTCCGTAGGTCCGTAGTTCCGTTGGCGACCATCCGCTTTCTACCACCTAGCATAGCCGTCTGAGCGCACGCTCGCGCCAAGGAGAAGTCTTCCTCCTCTTGTTCTTCGACCGCCTTGACGATGATACGTGCAGAGCACTTTAGGGGCCCGGGTTGCCGTATGCTGTCCTAGCTTGGCGTAACGCAGACAAAACCATGTGTGCTGGCACGCGCTAGCGCGTTCGGGCCTGTGTAAGGGGCTATGTAAGACGCTGTGGCCTCTCCCCCTTACACTCTCTCAGCAATCATGTGATGGCGTCGGGGAACGAGATTATGCGATCAACCCGCGTGGCGTACTTCAACAAGAGTTCGGGAGGAGTAACAGCAACAGCAACAACAGTGATTTCATGGTGTGCTCCACTTGCAAGGACGCGTTAACATCGGGTGATGATGGGAGATGGTGTAATTATTTTCTGCAATGAGTTCGCGCTGTTGATTTTAAACTATCGATAGTACTTACTATCGATAGCACTATCGATAGTATATTTAACTATCGATAGTTCGATAGTGACTCAACTATCGATACTATCGATAGTACCATCGATAGTTCTGCATCACTACCCAGAACGCGCCCCAGTGGTACACCACAAGTGACGTCGCAAAGCCCCGAGGAAAAAACCATTTACTGTTGACGAAAGCATAGGAAGTTACGTAACGATGACAGAGTTAGGCTATGTGATCGGAGAGTACATAATTTAGACAACAGACAATATTGAGCGACTCTGTCGAAGAAAGCCTTTGGGAAATCTAAGAAAACGCAGTCGGTTTACTCGTTATAATTCATGTTCTAATAAAGATCCTTTGTGAGTTTAAAAAGACTGTGAATCACAAGAGTAGTTCTTCCTGAAACTGTGTTGCTTAGAAAAAAAAAGAAGGTTTTAGATTCAAGGTGTTGATAGACATGTGAAACAATGTGCTCAAGTAGCTTGAAGCATATACACGTTAGTGATTATATATAGACCTATAGTTTCCCGGTGAGTGTTTATCGCCATTCTTTAATATAGGAACAACCTTAGCTACCTTCCAGTGTTTAGGCAACTCTCCAGATGCTAATGATTGGCTAAAAATGAGACATAGGATGTGACTCGAAATGGCAGAGATATGTTTTATTATTTTCCAATTAATACAGCCTATTCCTGATGAAGAGGAACGTTTAAGACGATCAATGAGACTTGCAACACCCTTCTGAGTGACTTCGATTGGCGATATAAGAAGTAAGGATTTGATCACGTACAAGAGGCACATTAGGATAATCAACATTGGTGAACACAGAAGGAAAAAAAGTCATTGAATATTGTTGGACACTTTTCGTCAGGAACGGGAGTGTCTCCCTCATGTAGGGCTATTTTTACGGTAGATGTACCTGGGGCAATGGTTGCCCAAATCGTTTTCATGTTATTGTATATAAGAGAGGGCAAATCCTGAGAAAGATATTTATTCTTAGCGGAGCATAAGGTTTTGCAGTATGTTCGTAAGCAATCTGCGTAGGCGGTCCAGGAACGGGCACTATTAACACGCTTAGCAGTATTGTACAATCGCTTCTCTTTGTTCCTCAGTGTTCGTAGCTGCTTACGAAACCACGGGTTTCTATTATCATTTTTGATGACAATGAACTGAATGAAGTTCGTGAAGGGTCCACAAACTTTACGTTTGAAAAGAACGCATTTGTTATGTGCAGTTCGTTAATGAAACGTTGGTCGAAACGCTTTTTAAAAAAAGCGGACAATTTACTTGTTAATGCTGCTTTCAGCTTTGTTGTAACCACGGATGCTTTTGACAGTATTAAGACTAATTGAAGAATGAATAATAATAGTAAATTGTAGCAACCTGTGGTCAGTGAACCCTTCCATACACATTTCCGGTCCTGCAGTTTCAGGCGCGTTCGTTAGAACAAAATCCAGGATGTTACGCCCTCGAGTATGCTGGTCTACTACTTGCGATAAATTATGATTTAATGTTTAATTTCTGAAATCGGTGGAAGCACAGCAGGAAGACGATAGAGCCCATCATTCAACTAATGGGTAATTGAAATCACCCGAAATGTAGACGACATCGGCACTAGACAGTTCAATAGTGTTGGTTATATTATCGTGCACGTATTTGCAAATGATGAGGCACCATCAGGTGGCCTACAGCATGCTCGTAATAAGACTCTAACGGAGGAAACAACGCATGTAACCTAAACAGTCTCGATGTTAGAGTGGACATTAATTGGAAATGAGGGTAAAGATCTTTTGACCGCTAATAAGACACCGCCCCCTCTTTTATCCACTGTGTCACACCGATAAATATTATAGGTACCTTTGTATGCGAGTAGTACAGCATTTAAAACATCAGAATGAAGCCATGTTTCGGTTAGCGCCAAAATATCTGGTCTGCTATCGCCAACGTACGCGCACAAATCACAACGTTTCGGCAGTAAACTTCTGATATTAGTAAACGATACAGATAGCGAATGCACTAAGAGAGTGTTGCCCGTATTCTTTCCATAGCTATGTGGAAGAGAGCACAACGCTATTAGTCGCATGGTCAAGCATGTAAATCTTATCTTATTATCCATGCGCATTTTATCCACAAATATATCTTGAATGGTTTCTCGGAAGACTTAGCAAATGCGATTAGGCTTCGCCTAGCCAGCTTTGTCGCCGGCCAAAAGTCTTCACGTATCGAGAATGTGGTTCCTTCCAGCTTGTGCGCGGCGGACAAAGTAACTTCTTTGTGTTTGAATGAGCAAAACATTGCGTTAAGTGTTCTACTGTTTTCACTGTGATACCAGCTTAACCTATGAACACGCTCAAACTGAGAGGTTGCCACAGTCACGCAAAGATGCTCAGAGCAGAAATAAAGCACTCCATGCTCCGACGTAGCCTAATCTTCACCTGGGCTATCACCTATGCTAAAAAAACAGAAACAGGTTGCTTCGTTGAAGACGGCATTCCTCGTCGTCACATCTTATCACAACCGATTGCACACGGTCAGATATTTCACGTAACAGTGTTAGTTGCAACAGATACAACGGGATTAGTTGAAGCGACAGTTGTTTGGAGCATTTTAATTCTTTCGGAAAGTTCTTTATGCTTGCTAACAGTGGCCTCTTGTTTTTCTTTACCCTTCAATTCGTGAAGTACGGTTGCTTGCTCTGCCTCAAGTCTATGCATAGTTTCAGGAACAGACTAGTGAAGACTTACGCGTGTCATGGTCAGGCCCGGCATTCATTTCCACACCACCAGAGAGCACACGCACTAGGGAACGGCAAACACTAGACGGGAAAAGCAGATCTCAGTTTATCACAAAAATCATGTGGACACGACACCGCAACTAGACAATAGTTGTTGGTTTTTAAACGAGGAGCCCTCGGCGGGTAACTAACCTGTGAGTAGAGCAGCGGTGAATTTCCCGCATTGGCATCGGCGTTCTGCCCAAAGTGGGCGGTGAAGGCTTGCTGCTTATGTACTGCGAAGGAAGCGTGACGTAGATAGGTGACGTGTAGGATCCATGTTGCCAGCCGTTTTAATAAATGGCGTTGCACCCAGCCGGCTCTGTTGAGGCTCAGGCGGCGGGGCGCGCCACGTACTCCAGGAGAGGATGCATGCGGAAGTGGCACATGGTAGACGGCACATACGACAGCAGCCTGTAAGTACAGCAATGGTTAATTTCGCATATTGGCAGCGGCGTCGTGCCCCAGATCTGTAGATCTCGCAAGACACTTTTTATTCGCTGATCCAGAGTCACGACTGCTTCCATGAACTCTAGGCAGTCCAGAGGGCCCACGACACGGCGGTGAGGCTTGGCTTTCCCGTCCCGACGGGGGAGCAGCCCGCGGTCCTCCCTCTATGAAATCGGGGGATGACTTCCTCAGAACGTGAATACAATTTACTAACTACCTACCTGCTGATAAATACGGATGACACGTTCATTACTTTCGTGCTCTGCCTCAGCCTTAAAGGGCCCCTAAACCACCCCCGATAATGTTTTAGCATTTCAGGTAAACGCGCAAGTCGAGTTCAGAATACCATCACGATGAACAGTGCCTAACGCGGCAGCGGTACGAGCCGCGGGTGCGCCACAAACTCTGTGAAAAATATCTTGTCCTAAAAGAATTAATTGTTGGGCTAGTTGTTTGTGTACAACTGGCTGCGAGATAGTAGCACAAGGAATATAATGACGAACACAAAAAAAAAAAACACGAAAGAAAGCGTTCGTCGTGCTTGCAGGTACGCGCGCCCGCCGGTGTTCGTCCTCGCGCGCGGTTATGGGTAGCCAGCACTGCCTAGGTGGCGCGCCTAGCTAGCTGCGAATAAAGTCACTGGAACGGGAAAAGTACCGCGTTCCTTTTCTCTTCGCCGCCGCGCCCTTTCGGCGGCTTCGCCACATAAATGGTCCAGCTCGCTCGCCTCGCTAGTGTCTCCCGGCCGCAGACGCACGGCGCTTTGGAGGGTGATTGTTTTTATAGGCTCAGGAAAGCGTGCAGGAACATTGCGACATCCCGTATCCTTTTGAGACTTCATCGAAAGCCTATCGAGGCATCGAAGAATGCCTGGGTGCTGCGCTTTTGGGTGCAGCAACCGGCGGGAAACGAGCAAGGCCCTCTTTGCCATTCTCAGCGGCAAAAAGGATGCCAAGCGACGGGCTGTGTGGCTGCACAGAATAAGGCGGGAAAATTTTGCTCCCACGACTGATACCCTCCTTTGTGAGGTAAACGCTTCATTGAGAATTCGCGAATGTTCTTCGGGGAATGTTTGCGCCTACCCTGCACTAGTGCAGCTTGTTTCGCGTGGTTGTCGCAGGAGGTTCATGCACAATACCATTGCCAGGCGGCTCTTTATTATGTTTGACGTAAAACTGACGCCTTTGGGCTCACATATAATGATCAGCGCACCATGATAAATGACTGCTACAGATTGGTACTGCCTGACGTGACTGTATGACGAACACAAATAACAGGTGGTAGCATGAAAATAATGGCTGATGCTCTCGCAGCCGGTTCGCCTGTTTGATATGCACGAAAATCGGTATTGCGTGACGTGACTGTATGACCAACATAAATACCGTGCGGTAACATGAAAATAATGGCACGCATGCCATGTAAGGCATGATTTACATACCATGCTCATGATGCTCTCGCGGCCGGTTGGCTTGCTTGATATGCACCAAAATCGGTATTGCGTGACGTGACTGTAATGCGAACGTAAATAACAGGTGGTAACTTGAAAATAATAGCACGCATGTCATGTAAGGCATGATTTACATGCCATGCTCATGATGCTGTCGCGGCCGGTTCGCTTGTTTGATATGCACCAAAATCGGAACTGGGTGACGTGACTATATGACGAACCTAAATACCCTGCGGTAACATGAAAATAATGGTACGCATGTCATGTAAGGCATGATTTACATGCCATGCTCATGATGCTCTTGCAGCGGGTTCGCTTGCTTGATATGCACCAAAATCGGTATTGTGTGACGTGACTGTATGACGAACATGAATACCCTGCGGTAACATGAAAATAATGGTACGCATGTCATGTAAATCATGTTTTACGTGTCATGTCTGTCATGATTTGCACGTTATAACCAGTCACTTATGTTCGTCATACACTCTTGTCACGCCATACCTATTTTGTTGTGTATCAAGCTATCGAAGCGGCCGCGAGCGCACCATGAGCGTGGCATGTAAATCATGCCGTACATGGAATGCATATCATTATTTTCATGTTATCACCTGTAATTTGTATTCGCATTACAGTCATGTTATGCCGTACCAAATTTGGTGTACATCCCATTAACGAAGCGGCCAGGACAGCACAAAGTCGGGGGCGGCTAGATAGATAGATAGATAGATAGATAGATAGATAGATAGATAGATAGATAGATAGATAGATAGATAGATAGATAGATAGATAGATAGATAGATACGTACAAAGTCGCAGAAATTCGCTAAGAAATGCTTCGCATGTAATAAATGCAGACAGCCGAGCGCGTAAATGCCGCGCAGTTCGCATTTCTTTATCGCGTTAGTACGCGTGCGTGCGCATCTAGGCAAGCGCTATTTCTTTCCTAATCAGTCAGAGAACAACGGTATGCTTCTCTCGGGGCTGCAAAAGCGCACGCAATGCGCAAAACATGGGTTACTCCACGTGAAATCAACACCGCACCGCCGCCGCTTCGGCCGCGCTGGACCAAATATGGCGGCGCGCAGGATGGTCGCGGTACTTTTCCCGTTCCAGTGACTTTAGCTGCGAACAGAGCCATATATACCCTTCGGGAGAGTTTGGCGATTGTTTCATCTCGCCGCTCTCCGAGCTCCGCCCCAGCTCGGCCCTCTTCTCGTGACGTAAACCCTCTCTCCTCGCCGGCGGCGGCGGGCGGCAGTGGCGAAAACGCGCCGCGGAGTCCGGCGCTCCCGCGACGGAGAGACGCGGCGCGCAGCACGATCGCTGAGGAGCGCGCATAGGTTACAAAGCTCTTGTGCGAAGCCGCGTGTATTCATGGTGACTGCTCCTCGTATTCAAGTGTTAATTTGTTGCGTGCGATGGACTGCTGTTTCGCGGTTGGCTGTTCAAACAGCAGCGCGCAGGGTTTCCGCCTTTTTAGGCTTCCGAAGGAAAAGAAGCGACGACGCCTTTGGATCAGAAACATCAGACGCAGCAAATGGACCCCGACCGACTGCTCCGTGCTATGCGAGATACGTACTTGAGTATTCAGCTTGAATATTGCTCGTATTATAAACAGCGTACCATTAACACAAACTTATTATTTGTTGTGCAATGGGGCCCTTTCAGGCGCACAAACTTTAAAAATAATTTTGTCACGCTGAAAAAAAGGAGTTTCATGGTTCCCGTTTCGATCGCTTGGGCAGATTGACATTTTGCAGCGATCACGCTATAAGTGTCAAGCGTGATGTGTTGCGTTTACGTAATTTATCGCGCGTTCTCAGCACGAGCTTGGTATGTTACCGTGATGTTGTGAGGGGAAGATTTATTTCGATATCGCAGGTTAGCGCCGCGCGTCAGCTGCGGCGGTTACCTGGCATGTGTTGTACGTTATGTGGTCTGCGTTTCTGTGGCTGCCAGCCAATGGTGTCATTTACCGCTGTTTTGCCACTTGTGTACTTGCTACCAGTTTCACGTTTAATTGGCGCATGTAAATTAATCTGCGCCTCTGTGCTAAGCGAATGTGCCTTGCGCTTTTTAGTCATGCACGTATAGTGCACGATGTTTGTGCTCTTGCAGGAAGCTCTTCCACAATAGCAAGGGGCCCTTATGTGCTCGATGAAATTTCGTGATTAGGAAGTATAGAGCGCGAAGAAGTTGAGCAGAAAAATGATTTTGTAAACCAACAGGATGACCGCTATCAGACTAGCCGAACGGGGTATTGTTTTCATTTAATACGTGCCTACTGGGGGCCCTGCACCTGCTCTGAAGAAAGCCTTAGATGCCTCAGCAAACGCGAAAATTGACCGCCGGCGTCCCGCGTCGGCGGCGTCAACACGAGGGATGTCAAAAATCATCACGTAATGACGTGACCATACGACCAAACATTGTGACGTCATCATGACGTTGAATAACGTGACTTCACGCGATGACGTCAGCGCATGACCAGATGTGGTGTAGAAAGATTGCAGTGCCTCCGATCTTGGAGGCAGTGCGGAACAATGTTAGGTCACAAAGCTTCCGAGGGGGGGGGGGGGGAGGCGTGAGGAACAATACATCAACTGAAGAAAAGGAAGACGGCTTTCGCCTTCGAGTGGTCTTAGGCGAATGCATAAGGGACCCTGTGAGTTTTAAATGCGAAGCATTTCTTAGCTTTTTTTCTCTCTTGTTAGATAAGTGCCAGGGACTCCAAGCCGCTTCCTTATTCACCCTCTTACGTTCCCTTGTACTCTTGTACCCTTCCCTTGTACCCATGGACTATGCAAAGGAACGTAAGGGGCTTACGTAGGCAAGGCACTTTGGGGTCCCAGCACTAAAATTCTCTAAGAGGGAATTTTAGGGATCGAGATCCCCAAGCAACTTGTGTACGCCCGCTTTTGCGCTTTTGTGGCCTTAATACAATTACGTGCACTGGTATCTCTGTTTCTTTTAAAAGCATAGCTGTTTAAGCTTGGAGAATCCCCGTTAGTGGCGAATAAAAATTGTCATCATCATGAACCGGCACGCAATCCGTCCTCTTCTTTATCTTCTGCTTTGCTGCCAGAGCACGTGACAGACTTTTCCGGTGTAGTATGCAATGATTCTCACGTCACACTTGCCACGTGACATGTTCCAAAGGTCACACCTGTTAATATGCTCGTCACAGAGTCACATCACGCAATACCAATTTTGATGTAGATCAATCTGGCGGAACGGCCGCCATCGCACCATGTGCGTGGCCCGTAAGTCATGCTGTACATGACACGCCTGTCATGATTTTCATAATAACTCCTGTTATTTATGTTCGCCATACACTCTTGTCAAGCCATACCAATTTTGGTATACATCAAATTAACGAAACGGCCGCGAGAGCACCAAGACTGTGGCATGTAAATCATGCTGTACATGACATGCATGTCATGATTTTCATGTTATGACCAGTCATTTACGTTTGTCATACAGTCACATTATGCCATACCAATTCTGGTATACACCCCATGAACGAAATGGCCAGGGGAGCACAAATTCGTAGGCGGCTAGATAGGTAGATAGACAGATAGATACGCTCAAAGTCGCAGAAGTTCGCTAAGAAATGCTTCGCATTTAAAAAAAAAACCAAGATAGACGCAAACCCACAGGTCTTCATAGCTCGAAAAGTCACCGATGATCACGATACTCCCTCATGCAAATTCTGAGCGCAGCTTTGTGTTGAGGCAACGCGAACTGTGTTTGAATTTCTGGCTATCCGTATTGGAACATTCGTTACATAGTGCCACAGAAACTGCCAGTGCTCGAGTGCTACGCTCGCCACTCTATGCATTGCAGGCGTCATCGACATTCCCGTCACGACAAGCGAGACAGTAGCAGCGCACCCACCAGCCCTGCATGCGCACGAGCTCCGACCGAAGGGCGAGCACGCATGACGGAGGGAGAAAGCGATGTTAGAGGCCAGTGGCTCGCGATATGGACAGAATCCACGTTCGCTGTATTTCGTCCTAGTTCGCTCTATCGGTTACGCCGACTACGCTAACGGCGATGCCGAACAACGCAGGAACAGACGCCTAAGAGCTGCGCTCTAAAAGCCCAGCGCGTATCGTAGAACGTCGTGGACTCGAATCGGCGTGCAGAACTCAGTTTCACGATGATTTGGACACGCCTAATTCACTCCATATTCTTCATTAAATTTGTATAACAATGTTCTTGCACAATTTCGCTTTCGCAATTTGTTTAGGAGCGCTAGATTTCATGAACGAACAGCGCGTACATAGCCTCAGCCGTGCGCCCGTCGCGCGGAAAGACTATATATGGCGGACGCCGCCGGAGCGGAGGCGGGGCGGTGACGTGAACAGCGTCATAGCCGCGCCGCGACGTCACTGCCCCGCCCATTCGCCAGACTCTCCCCATCGACGGCTCTGGCTGCGAAATCAAGGGGCTTTAGGGCTTTAGCTGCGAAACATCTAGTAATACAGAGCCACCGCGAGGCGTACGACGGCACGTTTCAACGTGCCCTCACATACCTCGAGGCACGTTCAAACGCATGCTGAACGTCAGTCGACACTACCGCGGCTTTCGCTCGATGTGCGTCGTTTTGTAGGTACTTTGGAACGCGCAAGACTAGCGAAGATCGAGACGCTTCGCTGCAGTTGTGGCACAGCGGGCGAGCAGCGATGCCACCGATTATTCTCCGCGGCGGCTTCAGTGATGTGATGTGTGCGGGCGGGTACATTCGCGAAAGTATGCTGTCGAAAGGACGGAAGCTGTCCAATGCGAAGTATGTCTATGACGTGGAAGAAGCTGTTTTTCGCAGAGACAGCGCTTGTGACCTTTCGGCGAAGTGCCAAGCACCGCACGACGTAAACTTTCAGGTAAGTGTGTTCAAAGTGCACTAGCAAGCTCGACGGTGTATGCAGTGTGCTCGTTGTGCGCCCACTTTGAAATAAAATTAGTGCCTCAGGCAGCACTGAGAACATTCAGCCCAGTGAGTGGCAGCTGTTTTGAGCGAGCATATCACATTTACGTAATCTGTAGTTACAGCTCTCGTGCTATATTACAGAAGCTGTTTCGCTACACGCTTTGCTTTACGATGTTTTTAACGGCTTGCATGTGCCCACTAAATGCTCGTATCGCAGTCTTTAAAAAAAAAACGTTTTTGAAGCTGACGGTGAAGCGTGAAATAAATGTAAAAAGGCGGGTGTAAAGTCGAGATCAGTGGTGTTAGCGGAAATACAAACATGTCGCAGGTCTCGTGCATTAACGACGTCGACTCGCCATCGTCTGCAGACCATTTGCAAACTTGCGATCGGCCATCGTCTAAGCCTGATACTTAGAAAAATTGCCTTTGAGGAACATAGTGGTAATTGACTTCGTGGTGGTTCCGAGTTTGACATGCGGTGTGTGAGCAGCAACGGAACATGCGTAGACAACACGGTTTTTCTAGAGGTCATGGATTTGTAACCGGTCTAGAGCTGTGCACATGACAGTGACGTATAATACCGTTTTACTCGAATGTAACGCGAGTTTTATTTCTAGTTTTTTGTAACCTAAAGTCGACCCTCGCGTTTCAATCGAATACCGAAATTATATTTTTTCTTCCTGTACGTAATGAAATGTCACCCCTGGCGTTACAATCGTGGTGATGCTACAATATAGTAAATACGGTATGTGTAATGTACGTCGCGATGCTTACGCAATTTAAGCTGTCATGTGCTTTCTTTAACTTTTTCAAGGCCAGTTTCAAATAAAATATTTGTGATGTTTTCCAGAGCGCCAACTCATGTGCATCGGTGGAAAGCAAGACCGAAGGGAGTCAACTATGCTCTGGACTATTTTTTTTTTCAGTTATTAAATACATTTTTTATTGTGGCATTTGTGGATACAACAATACCGCCGGTCTCAACGCTTCTTTTTCCTCGTTTGATGATCGCGCACGGCGGCATGGTTCACGTTAGCAGCCTCTCGTATTTGTTTGTATGCCCGAGTGTTTCCGGCCGTGCCCAGAAGGGCGGCGCACCCTGTCCGCGGAAACTCCAGCGCTGGTTCCCCATAGGAGGGACACTCGGCCAGGAAGAGAGACAAGTCGACGCAAACATGAGGCTTCACACGTTTCGACGCGCCGGCAGTTGAATAGCCCGTAATAGGCACCATCAAATCCGAGACTCTGGCACGATGTGGCGCAATTTACGCCGATTTTATCAGGATGGTGCAGTAAATACCATTTGGCGCAGTTGGCTCAGGCGTGAAATCATTGCAATGGGTTCAACGAAGGCGGCGCCTTTTAAAACTAGCTTTCTTAAAACTAGCTTCAGTTGCTACGTGTTGATTCAAAAGTAACGCAAAATGTGAAGTAAAATAGAAGAAATTTGACGGTGAGCGTAGTTATTTGCAGCGCCACCGCCCGGGATTGAAGAAAAACGTAAAGTATGGCCTCCGAGATTTTTGCGAATACGAGATTCGAAACAAGATTTCACAGTTTACGTTACTTTTTGTATCAGTACGTAGCAACAGAACCTAGTTTTAAGAAAGAAACGAAAACCAATACATCTACAAAAGGTGACACTAAGAATAGAAAGACATCGTCTACAGCTCCGATTCGAACTCGGGCCCTTTGAGTGGGAAGCGGGCATTCTACCCCTGCACCATTTCGGCGAAGCCGCGCGCAACTCTTAAACAACGACACATCGCAGACTACCGATCGCAGCGCCACAGGAGGACTGACCCTGTTTGGGCTTCACTTTCTGTACATTGGTGCTGTGGCCGCTCCGAGCACTCCCCTGTTTAGTACACTCTAGTACGGTGAAGAACGTGCTGTCTCTGGCCGAGTCGCGCTGCGCGCTGTGGAGCGAGCGGTCGTCAGTTCGACTTTTTCTTCTAGTTTTTTCTTTGCCATCTGTTAGTCTATATATTTTACAACGTCATATCCGTGACGGAAATACGTTAGTAGAGCCGTGGTGGACCCTCGCATAAAACACCTTCGTGGTAAAATAATTTACAGTATGTTTTTAAAAGTTAGTTTCGGTTCCTACTGTACTCAGACGTCACGACACGGTATGATAGAATTGGAATAATACGAAAGTAAAGCGTGCCCTTACAGAAGTAACTGAATGTTTACTGTACATTGATATAAGAGAGTTTGCACAATGTATATTGATGTCTGGCAGCTATAGCACCGTTAAAGTGGATGCACCCACTTTTATGGTTGGTGGTACATCTCCATCCTGACGACTAACGTCCATGTTAAATGACTAAACAAACGCTTGTGGTTGCGTAGCTGTAGTATAGCTGTAGTAGTTAACGGTGAAAGCGTAATCAGAGAACGATGTGTGATAGCCAGAAGAGCGTCGCATATTGGACGCAGAGCTTGGTCGCCATCCCGCGGCATGCTAAAATGTGATTGAACACCACGGCCGGGCTAGAGGGAAACGCAAAGCGCGTCGTGCCGCCCCGGTAGCCCGGCCGCGATTATTCTTGGGGCGAGCGCGTGAGCAGGGAACGCGGTGTTACAGCCAGGTCAGACAGGCGCGCGTCGCAGAGATATTTTGGTTTGGATTAGAGTGATGCTATGAGTGAGGCTGACGCTTTTACGACGCTTTAAAGTCTACGACGCTTGGGGTAAGGTCGCCACCTCGCGGTGTGTTTAGGCATTGACAAACTTGCACTTCTATTGAAAACGCGCCGAATGGGACGGACGTGTAGCGCGTTGCAGGTGGTAATCGCGGAGGCCACAGTAATGACGAATTACTTTACTTTACCGCTCCCAGAGGGCAACACTACGCCGCCGACCGGTAGAGTGGTAGATATAAAAGGCGCGTTTGTAAAGCCTCTAGAGACTGTGACCACGGCGCAGTGGATAGCGAGCCCGGCATCTGTTGTTGCGGATCGAACGATCGTGGGTTGGATGCCCGTTGACGGAACTTTTTTTCTTTGCCATCTGATCGTGTGAATTTTTTCGACGTCATTTCCGCGACGGAATAAAACACTTTCGTGTTAATATGTTTTTAAAAGTTAGTTTCGGTTCCCACTGTACTCTGACGTCACGACACGGTATGACGTTCTCATCGCGTGCTCACTCAAGATATCGTGATGTTTACACGGCTGCTCCGCTCCATGGCTACGTTCGCCAGCTTTATGTATGTACAGATCGCCAGCTTTATGTATATACATAGCCTCGGCCAATTCCCTTGCCACCTTGTCTTTGCTTTTCCGCAAAATGCGCACGCTGTCCAGTAGGGGTTTGCACGTGCAAGCCTTACAGTGATGTGGCAAATGAGATCCGGTCCCATTCCTTATAGACAGGGCATGCTCTGCTAGTCGGTCAATAATACATCTGCCCCTCTGGCCGATGTACATCCGGCCGCAACTCAAAGGAATCTTATAAATAACACCCGTTGCACATTCCATAAAGCGCATCTTCTTCGTGTGTTCTTTCCCACACCCAGGACTCTTATCTGACGACACACGAGCACAAATACGAGAGAGTTTTTTCATTGCGTTTCATTTCTTTTAGGATCTGTTTGCGAGGCTTTATTGAAGAAAGTTCGGCGTGATGTCAGTGGTGCTTCTCCAGTGAATGATAAAAATAGGCGTCCCGTCATCATTCCCTACATTCACAAGGTATCTCATTCTTTGAAAAATGTGGCCTCTAGGTGCAATGTACCGGTAGTGTTTTCGGCTCCGAAAAAACTCTTTCGTATTTGTGCTCGTGTGTGGTCAGATAAGAGTCCTGGGTGTGGGAAAGAACACACGAAGAAGACGCGCTTTATGGAATGTGCAACGGGTGGTATTTATAATATTCCTTTGAGTTGCGGCCGGATGAACATCGGCCAGACGGGCAGATGTATTAATGACCGACTAGCCGAGCATGCCCTGTCTATAAGGAATGGGACCGGATCTCATTTGCCACATCACTGTAAGGCTTGCACGTGTAAACCACTACTGAACAGCGTGTGCATTTTGGGGAAAAGCAAAGACAAGGTGGCAAGGGAATTGGCTGAGGCTATATTCATACAGAAAGCTGGCGATCTGTGTGTCAGCGTTCCTTCTACAACTCTTTATCAAAATGAGTTTTTTGGTGGATAGGTTTTGATCAAGCGATGGTATCAGAGATTGATTTTGCTTTTGTGGTGTTGTGCGCATGCTAGAGGGTTGTTAAGCTAAGCTTTCGGAAGACTAAAATTTAGTTGCGAGTGTGCGCTTGTCCGTGTCTTACGTGTCTTCTACGTTCCTGTCTTAACATTTGCGCCATCAATTGAAGTTCAGTAGAATAATTAACTTACCGAATGTTTTCTCAATTAGGCCATCCAGCGCATGACTGCCGATGATGGGAAGGGTCGTAACCACCATGACGGCGTGGGTCATCGGGTCTGTAAATGTATCGAACGGTGGACGCATCCTGATGACCAGGTCGGCGCCAATGCAAAGCCTCGCGGTCCCCGACCAGAAGCAGCGGGCTACAATAGTTGGTACCACAGGCACCGGCCCTTGCACTGGCTGTGCTGGTATGATCCCGAGGCAGGCCGATGTCATGACCGCCTTGGTCACAAAGGTGATCATCAGCGTGACATCCCAGAGCATTTGGAATCCGAACCGGCTAAAGCACGACGACAAGGTCGGCGTGCTTGCGGTGGTCTAAAAACGGGAACCAACGAAAAAACTGTTAAATGTCGGGAAATAAAATTGTGCAAAACATTTAATGTGCAGCGCACCAGCCTAACGCAGAAGAGGGGCGAAAAACGGCTCTTCGAGAAGATGCTTCGCAATAAAGTATCTGTTTATCTAGTGTGTGACATAGCATTCAGTAGTTTACGTGATCTTCTAAAGGGGCCACTTCTGGTGGCTCTAGACGGCGATGTTAAAGTGAAATGAGCGAAATTGAGTGTGCTGAACGTTGTTTTTAGATTCTGTTCATACGCCTCACACCTAGGCTTCGGAAGAGATTTTCGCATCTTCTCTCAGATTTATTGCACCCTGGTTACGTCAGCTGGTGTTGTTAAGGTACCGCGCGTGCATTTTATTTTGAAGAGAACGTGGCGAAGAAACGTTGAGTTGATCACAGACGCTGTGGCGGGAACTGGCTATTTGGGGGAAGTAAGAATTAGGCCTAACATATAAATTAGTACGAAGAGGTATGATCCAACTCCGTCGAAGCCCTTTCCCTTATTCTTTAATGTGCAGGCTTATGGCCATGACCGTTCATGACGTAACTGGCGGCCCAGAGCTGTCGCATTCGAAAAGCTGGGTTTAAAGGCGGGTCGTTGTGAGGCAGCAAGTAATCGTTTCATATTCATTTTTTCATCCACTGCGGGCACGGTAATAGGAAGGAGTGTGCTGTGCTAAAACTCACGCTCCCCCTAATGCAGAACCCTTCGAATGCCTATGGCAGGAAACATATGTGGGGATTGAGATATGCCTTCCCTTCGAACATAACGCCACAGCTAGCGTGTTCTGTCGGCCCTGAGTGGCTCGATCGCCGGGAACTGCAGTTGGACGGCAATATGGTGGCCAGAGCCACATCGCCGAGCCTTCTTTCCCTGCGGAAGCCATGCTTATCCCTCGCCGGCGTGACCTCCTGGCACCGCGCTTCCTCATAGGTCGCCAGTGACGGCCTCCGGGCCCCCTCGCGACCTGAGCTCGCTCCTGTCTGGCGCTTGGTCGCCGCGGGAGAGATGCCACCGAATAAACAATTCTCTCGGGTCTGCTTCGCGAGGGTCATGCGCGGCCTTAGCTGGTCAGTTCTCGTTCGCGCGCTTGGTGGTCCCCTTTGTGAGGTAGCGCCGCATGCAAGCGCACTCGATCGATCTTGCGGTGTTACCCTGTTCGGCCGTGTCTATCGCACTGTGCGGCATCTACAGGTTTGTTGAGATCCTGCCTCGAAGGCCTTTTCTGCGCAGTAGCGGAAAGTCGACAAACCGGGCCGTAGCGTCTTCGTGCGCGGCAGTGGTGGAGGATCTCGCGTCCCTTCCCGGTATGCGCTAGGAGGGTAAGCTCGTGCAAACCCGACACCACACATATTCTTGTACAGACTCCAAAGTGTGGTTCCCAATACTGAACTGTTTCTCTTTCTTAGGCTATCAAGCATGATCCTTACCTTCAGTGCAATTTTTTTTTATATAAGGAACTATAGATGCCTAAATGAGTACCACACCGTGGCCGAGTGTTCTAACATCGACTTCGTCAAGTGGGAGGCGATGAAGATTAAACTTCATAGCCGGTGGGCAATGTGGACCCAAGTTAATAAAAAAGCAAGCAGACTGAAGGCCAGAGATGACGCGCAGGAGAAGAAAAAGAGTGCGGGCACTTGACTACCAACCAGGAGGTCGCGGAAGAACTGCGATTGACGTGCCAAGGAAAGCGTTGTACCTTACGGCGTAACGTTGCCGAACCATTTATAGAATTCTATGAAAGGAACTTTAGAATTCGCGCAATGCAGCAAGTGGAGAGAGAAGCGCTGCGCATATTGGGACCAATACTATAGTTCCAGACTACCTTTGTCGCGTGAGTCTAATAGGTAACAGCTAACTAGACGCATACGTGGCTAATGATGAGAGAGTGGTTTCCAATATTGTCGGTCCCGATCCGTCGTCGACGCATGCTCATTCACAAGATACAGTTGAAGATCGTTATTTCGGATTTCATGGGAAAAGGTATCCGAATGAACCGAAGTATGAATTATCGAAAATATCAAGACAACAATAAACAAGTGACTGTTACAACCATAGACTTTATTTTTGTTTATGAATACGTAAATCCTGTACTTATTTTCCATAAAAGCGGCGTAAAAGCCACACTTTCTGGCATACCTCGTCCACAATTTCACCGCGGCACAAGACCCTTAAGCTGAAACGTCTTCTGAATCTACCCCTTATTACGTACCGGACCCAACCGCACGTGACCCCTTTTTTTTTTCGCTGGAAAAATGGCCAATAACTGATTGTTCGTCCATCATAATGTAGCAAGCGAGTTTTACGCCAGCATATGGACTTCGGCTGTAGCTCCATCTTCAAAAGCGTCCGCCATATTTGAGTTTTGTGACAATGTGCGCGTAGACTGAAGTCAAAACGAAGCTACTGAGTGCCGCATCCGCTGTGGACGAAACCTCGGTCGCTATCGACACGGAGAAAGAATTATGCAGAAGGCGAAACTGCGCTCGCTCAGGCGTCCCAATGAAGTCACGGAATCGGGCACTAGAACTACTGTATACGGCTCATTAAAACGTAGCATACATACAGTAATTCTATCGGGCACAGCACTGAAGCGCCCTTTGTGGTGAGAGTGTGCTAGCGAAGAAGGGGAAACGCGCGCTTCGTTCTCCCCGATGAAGCTCGCCGATTCAAGGCAATTCGATACCGATTCATCAGATCAGCTTTGCGCGCGTATGGGTGTGCGTTTTGGGCCATCTCGCCGGCTCCAAATTCTGTAATGTCACGAGAATAAAGGCGTCACACAGAGGAGAATCCCATGCGTGAAATATTTTGTAGAACGCGAGAACTATAATTTGTTACGTGAACTCGATAGATTAGATGTCATTTGTTGCAACGAATGATGGGACTTTATCATGCCATCATTTTTAAATGCGAAGCATTTCTTAGCGAACTTCTGCGACTTTGAGCGTATCTATCTATCTATCTATCTATCTATCTATCTATCTATCTATCTATCTATCTATCTATCTATCTATCTATCTATCTATCTATCTATCTATCTATCTATCTATCTATCTATCTATCTATCTATCTATCTATCTATCTATCTATCTATCTATCTATCTATCTATCTATCTATCTATCTATCTATCTATCTATCTATCTATCTATCTATCTATCTATCTATCTATCTATCTATCTATCTATCTATCTATCTATCTATCTATCTATCTATCTATCTATCTATCTATCTATCTATCTATCTATCTATCTATCTAGCCGCCTACGACTTTGTGCTCTCCTGGCCGTTTCGTTAATCGGACGTATACCAAAATTGGTGTGTCATAACATGGCCTTATTACGAACATATACGACAGGTCATATCATGAAAAACATGACACGCATGTCATGAACAGCATGATTTACATTCCACGGCCTTTGGGCTCCCTGGCCGTTCCGTTAATCGGATGTATACCAAAATTGGTGTGTCATAACATGGCCTTATCACGAACATAAATGACAGGTCATATCATGAAAATCATGACACGCATGTCATGAACAGCATGATTTACATTCCACGGCCTTTGGGCTCTTGCGGCCGTTCCGTTAATTTCATATATACCAAAATTGGTACGGCGTGACAAGAGTTCATGACGAACATAATGACAGGTCTTAACATGCAAATCATAAAGCGCATGTCATGTGCAGCATGATTTACATGACATGGTCTCGGGGCGCTCGCGGCCGTTTAAATGAAGGGATACATACGAAAACTGGTATGACGAGACCTTTCTGTATGACGAACATAACTGACGCGTGGTAACATGAAAATCATGATATGCATGTCATGTATGACATGATTTACATGCCACGCTCATGGCGCACTCGCGGCCGTTTCGCTAGATTGATGTACACCAAAATTGGTATTGTGCGATGTGACTTTATGAAGAACATGAATAACAGGTGGTAGCACGAAAACCATGACATCCATGACATGTATGTCATGATTTACATGCCACGCTCATGGTGCATTCGCGTCCGTTTCGCTTGCGTGATATACACCAAAATTGGTGTTACGCGACACGACTGTATGACGAACGTAAGTGAGACGTGGTAACATGAAAATCATGACATGCAAGTCATCTACGACCTGATTTACATGCCACGCTCATGATGCGCTAGCGGCAGTTTCAGTAGATTGATATACACCAAAATTTGTATTGCGCGATGTGACTGTATGAACAACGTGAATGACAGTTGGTAAGATGAAAACCATGACATGCATGTCATGTATGTCATGGTTTAATTGCCACGCTCATGATGGATTCGCGGCCGCTTCGCTAGCTCGATGTACACCAAAATTGCTGTTGCGCGAAGCGACTGTACGACGACGGTAAATGAGACGTGGTAACATGAAAATCATGACATGCATGACATGCACGACATGATTTACATGTCATGCTCATGACGCACTCGTGCCGTTTCGCTTGCTTGACACACCAAAATTGGTATTGCGCGACGCGACTGCATGACGAACGTAAATGAGAGGTGGTAACATGGAAATCATGACATGCAGGTTATGTATGTCATGATTTACATGCCGCGCTCATTGTGCATTCCCGGCCGTTTCGCTAGCTTGGTATACACCAAAATTGGTATTGCGCGACACCACTGTATGACGAACGTAAATGAAAGGTGGTAACATGATAATCATGACTTGCATGAAATGTACGTCACGATTTACACGCCATGCTCGTGGCGCACTCGTGGCCGTTTCGCTAGATTGATATGCACCAAAATTGGTATTGTGCGATGTGACTGTATGAAGAACATGAATAACAGGTGGTAACATGAAAACTATGACATGCATGCCATGTATGTCATGCCTTACATGCCACGCTCATGGTGCATTCGCGGCCGTTTCGATAGCTTGATATAGACCAAAACTGGTATTGCGCGATGTGACTGTATGATGAACATTAGTGACAGGTGGTAACATGAAAAACCATAATATTCATGTCATGTATGGCATGATTTACATACTCTACTCATGGTGCACTCGCGGCCAATTTGCTCCTTTGATATACACCAAAATTGGTATTGCGCGATGTGACTGTATGACGAACATAAATGAGAGGTCTTAACATGCGAATCATGTTATGCATGTCATGTACGGTATGATTTACATGCCACTGTCATGGTGCGCTTCCGGCCGTTTTGTTAACGTGATATACACCAAAATTGGTATGGCATGACACGAGTGCGTGATGAACATAAACGACAGGTCATGCATTTATATACCAGAATATGCGTTTCATTGGCATGGTCTACACAAGATTGTGCATGCATGCGTGCATGGCAAACATGCCATATATGGTGGACTAGATGCCATGGCATGAATGATTTCATTTGGCTCAAAGACAAACAAGGCGATGTATGCAGCTCTTTGCTGGCTGCTTCGCATTACATCGATTCCCACAGTGCGTGGGATCTGCCGAATTTTTTAGCTTTTGCTTATTACTGCCTTCCCTTCATACCTTTGTTTAATGGCCACCGCTTGGAACCACTAGTTCCTGCGATCAACGCTACTAGAACAAACTCAGTTTCAAAGCTCCGTATCTCCGCCAGCGGAGGATGGTGGTCCGAACGGCGGTCGCGAGAACTAGCGGCGCTGCAGTTCCGTCTTGCGCCACTATCGGCGCGTCGTCTGCTGCCATGGCATAACGCTGCGATCCGCCGCGCAGCTGCTCGTGGCAACTGCGCGGCAACTTTCTTATTGTATTAGTTAGGTGGATACTTAGGTGGATATGCATCGTCTGTATGCATTGGCCCGCGTGCATTGTTCATTGATTGGCTAAGAATCGATGTTCTGTCTATATTGCCACGCCCACTTCTTGTTTTATTTTGATGTATTCGGGTTTGACCAGCAAGAACGGTTATCAACGCTCGACGCTGTCCGCGAAGCAGTGTTCGAGAAGCTTCGCGATTGTAATAGATCGTTTTCGTAAGATTGCGCGCTGCACGCGAATGTTCCAGCTTTGTCGAGAGATAACGCCGCCACCAGCGATATCGCTGGAAAGTTCGATAGCGCCTGTATAAAAGCCGACGCGCTTGACCGCTTGTCAGTTGATCGAC
The DNA here is from genome assembly GCF_013339695.2 of Rhipicephalus sanguineus. Classification (NCBI taxonomy): domain Eukaryota; kingdom Metazoa; phylum Arthropoda; class Arachnida; order Ixodida; family Ixodidae; genus Rhipicephalus; species Rhipicephalus sanguineus. The sequence continues at coordinate 148,243,090 of NC_051182.1, forward strand.
GGTCGACGCTCTGTTCGCCGCTATTAGTGTATTGCTGTAGTTTGACTTTCAGTTTCCCAGCCACAAGTTCGGCCAAATAAAGAATTTCATCTCGCACCTGCTGACTGCTGCCTTCGTCGACGTCACGACCCTGTGACAATATTTGAGCTGTATACATTGCGCTTAACTTCCAAGCATAGAAGTTTCTAAGCGAATGAGGGTTTTCAGAGTAATTTTTATAACTACCACCACAATTTTAGCCGCTACCGTCTAATCTAGACCAAGAACAACCCAACACGTTTGTAAAAGCCTTTATAGTGCACAAATAAGCGTACTTACTCGAGATACAAAAACGTTCGAGAAAAACAGTACTCATGTTTCTACAATTTATTGAAAAAAACTTTCTCGAAAAACATCACCAATGCTTTGCAATGTTTACAAGGCACGCTTTCGCGACGGTTAAAGGAATACTGACCGAAAATCGGAAAATTTTACGAGAAATCGGTAAATGAAATCTCAGTGTGCGATTACATCGAATAGATGACGTCTCTGAGCAATTTTTTCAGCGAATAGTTGTATTTTCGGTGTCTCATCTTTCTACGCCGCATCCTTCTACGGTGCCTTAAACAATTCGAACAGATCGGCCGTGATGTGAGCACCGAGCAGTTATTCGCGCGTACTCTGTCGCTAGAAGAGTCGTCAGTATTCAACTTCAGTTTTTCAACTTCACCGAGCAGATGTTCCATGACCGCAGCACTTTACACTGTACGACAACCGTTTGCGTTTCGTGCTGTAGCCGTTCACTACGCAGTTAAACTGCTCGTCAACTACAATTATCTTTTGCACAAGTAAGTCTCCGTTCCCGAAGCAAATTGTGGGATTGGGCTAGTTGGTATTCCATTATTAAACTGCTCAGCGCAAAAAAATTGACTCGGTACACATAGAAAAGACGATGACCAGCGCTGGTCCTCGTCTTTTCTATGTGTACCGTGTCAAATTTTTGCGCCGAGCAGCCCGTTCCCGAGCCGACGAGTGTAAAATATTCCGCACATCTTGTTCAATACCTCATCGTAAAATCTCTCGAAAATCCACTGCTTTGAAGGCATAGCGACAGCTGACAACTGATCGAATCTTAGTGTGATGCAACTCTCAGTCTCGGTAGCGTATATAGGTAATCGCCTGCTTTTCGTTTTGCTGTTCTATTTCTGGCGGCTCCTCCAAATTGGGCACTGGGCTTTCGCGGAGCGCCGTGCGTTTTGGGGGGATTTGCGCCTAAACCCCAAACATTTTGGCTTTGAAATGTGAGGTGGAAGTGCTGGGAACAAGCGCGGCACGGCACCTGGCGCGAGTTCCCACTTTCCACGTGGGATCAAAACTTGTCCCGCAACGACACGACGATAGTGCTTTACAATGTCGTCACTCTCAGAATGAACGTCACAGACCTTGCATTTCGCAGTAAGCTTTCTATCTTTGCGATGCAAAGCTTGAATGGCGTAGGGTCTTTTGCAGGTCCGAAGAAGTGTCGTGAGCGGAGTCGTCGTTGCGGTAGCCGCTCTTGCAGCCCGGCGCAAAGCAAGTCAACATACCGTACTGTGAATCTGTTCGCCCTCGTTACGCTTCGTACATGATGCACGTGTCTTCGTACAAGACGCTAAGCCTGGTCAAGAACAGTCGCAAAAATGACGAGCTAACAAAGCGCAGACGACGCTGTAACCCACGTGCGCTCGTACATCGGCGGCGCCGATCACAACAAGCGCCAGCCGCGGTAGCTAGACTAGTGTGCCTCTAAGCTAGACTAAAGTCACTGTAACGGGAAAAGTACCGCGTTCCTTTTCTCTTCGCCGCCGCGCCTTTTCGGCGGCTTCGCCACACAAATGGGCCAGCTCGCTCGCCTCGCTAGTGTCTCCCGGCCGGCGACTCACGGCGCTTTGGAGGGCGATTGTTTTTATAGCCTCAGAAATTAGTGCAGGAACATTACGACATCCAGTACCGTTTTGACACTTCGTCGCAAGCCTGTCGGGGCATCCATGAATGCCTGGGTGCTGCGCTTTTGGGTGCAGCAACCGGCGGGGAGCGGGCAAAGCCCTCTTTGCTACTCCCAGCGGGAAAAAGGATGCCAAGCGACGGGTTTTGTGGCTGCACAGAACACGACGGGAAAAATTTGTTCCCGCGACTGATACCCACCTTTGTGAGGCAAGCATTTCATTAAGAATTCGCATATGTTGTTTTGGGGAATGTTTGCGTGTCCCTTGCACTAGTGCAGCTTGTTTCGCGTGGTTGAGGCATAAAATTCATGCACATAACATTGCCGCGCAGCTTTTAATTATGTTTGGCGTAAAACTGACGCCTTTGGGCTCACATATAACGATCAGCGCGCCATGAAAACTGACTGCTACAGATTGGTATTGCGTGACGTGACAGTGTGACGAACATAAATAACAGGTGGTAACATGAAAATAATGGCACGCATGTCATGTAAGGCACAATTTACATGCTATGTTCATGGCGCACTCGCGGCCTATTCGCTGGATTCATATGGACCAAAATCGGCATTGCGTGATATACGTGAATGTATGACGAACATAAATACAAGGTGGCAACATGAAAATAATGGCACGCATGTCATGTAAGGCATGATTTACATGTTACCACCTGTCACTCACGTTCGTCATACAGAAATATCTCGTCATATTAATTTTGACATATATGCATTTCATTAAACGACCGCGAGCGCCCCGAGACCATGCCATGTAAATCATGTTTTACATGAGATGCCTGTCATGATTTGCGCGTTATAACCAGTAACTTGTGTTCGTCATACACTCTTGTCACGCCATACCAATTTTGGTGTGTATCAATCTAGCGAAGCGGCCGCGAGCACACCATCACCGTGGCATGTAAATCATGCCGTAAATGGCATGCATGTTATTATTTTCATGTCATAACCTGTAATTTATATTCGTCATACAGTCATGTTATGCCATACCATATTTGGTGTACATCCCATTAACGAAACGGCCAGGAGAGCACAAAGTCGTGGGCGGCTAGATGGATGGATGAATGGATGGATGGATGGATGAATGGACGGACGGACGGACGGATACGTTCAAAGTCGCAGAAGTTCGCTAAGAAACGCTTCGAATTTAATAAATAATACCGACAGCCGAGCGCGTAAATGCCGCGCAGTTCGCATTTATTTATCGCTTTAGTACGCGTGCGTGCGCGTGTAGGCAAGTGAAAACTGCCGCTATTTCATTCCAAATCAGTTAGAGAACAACGGTATGCTTCATTCGGGGCTGCAAAAGCGCACGCAATGCGTAAAAAATGCGTCACTCCGCGTTAAATCAACACCGTGCCGCCGCAGCTGCTGCCACGCTGGACCAAATATGGCGGCGGGAAGGACGGTCGCGGTACTTTTCTCGTTCCAGTGACTTTAAGCTAGACGTGACTGCAGCGCCACTAGTTCTCACGACCGCCACGCGGACCGCCTCTCCGGCGGAGCTTTTAAACTGTTTGTTCTAGTAACGTTGCCTGCGATGGTATCGCTTGAGGCGTTTGCGAACCTGAAGACGCTGCTAAGAAACGTAATGCACTGAGTGCACTTTGCATGTTCTTCATCCAGTGAGCCAGTTTTTCAAGCTCGCCATAATGCCGCCATCGTTCATGTCACACCCCGATGAGTCATTCTCGGAAACGTTGTCAGGAGTCGTGAGCTATCGATCATTTTTTTGGTATTGCGCGAGGGTTGCACTTCGAACATCACAAGCTCAGTCGGAACTTTGCAGGTAATTACCTCCTCCTTGCAGGACGCGTAGCCACTGTTGCAGTTAAGCTCGACACATTTGCGCCCCATCATACCAAAGCACTGATGGAAATCCTGGAGAGCGATCGCCTTTGTTGAGGCGTGAAAAGCGCGCGTAGAGAGCAAGAAGCCAAAGTCACCGGCGCAACACGGCAGCCCGCTAGAGCGCTAGAGAAAGACGGAAAGTCTGCAGATCACAAAAGCTTGCACTCCGAAGGCCACCTATGCACGCATGCGCAAACATGCGAGCGAGAGACTACCTGTGGGTGCCGCAGACGTCGTCTGCTTAGGGACCATTACTTGTAGCTCGTTTGAAGCGCTGTACGGCCTATAATTAGGGCAATATCTATTAATATCTGCAGCTAAAATATCTCTCACCTTTAGTGTTTGACGCTACGGACGGAATTCTGGGAAAGTTTACAATCTACGAAACGGTATCCTGAGATTTATGCGTCGCGTCCATACAGGAACATGCAAACGATGGCAACGCGCTGAAAACGACACCTGTCATGCTGCGGCAAAAACCGCATTTTATCCGTGACGCTATCGCGCCGCCCGCGCGAGCAGCGGCGACCTCGCAGATTCTTCTCCACAAATACTTCTTTCTACATGGCTATCGACACAATCATAACGTCCACGCGGTTCTATGAATACCCCCATGAGGGGACTTTAAGGAAATAAAGTGATGTGATGATGTGATGAAACTGCACCACATCTGCTGCTGAGGAAACTGAACCTTTTCTAGTAAGAACCTTAGCCAAAAAGCAACATCAGAGGGGTAGCTGCTAAATAAATGCGTTCACACCACTTTAACGAAGCAGACTGCACATTAAACAATAAACGCCAGTTTCCTTTGTCGCACTCTGAAAAATTTAGGAGCTAAAGAATTCCCATTTTCTGAAGGTCCATCGAAGTTGTGGATCTAATACAGTAAAACCTCGGTGATACGATCCCGGCTCGTACGAATTTCAGGGTGATACGAATATTTCTGCGGTCCCGGCCAAAGCCCATTAGCCTGCAGTGTATTGGAGTACGGTTGTTCCCGAACCGATTTTCACCCCGCGACGTTTGATACGAACGTACGCTAGCGCACAAGTACAAACAGGTGCTGGCCCCGCTCTAGCGGAAGACGCGGCAGGCACGCGCGGGCGCGGGCATGCGCCCTGCGCAACCATCAACGGTGACTCGTTGCCTCCGAGATTGTGTGCGCGAATCTTGGAGGCTTTTCTGCATCTTCGCGTTTAGAATACAGATGGCGTTGACGTCGCGATTATTATTTTTTTTTCAACGCGTTGACGCGTGCTGCTGTGCTCGAAGCAGCAGCGTCTTTGGACTGGATTGGATTGGAATAACTTTATTAACAAAGTCCGGAGGCGTGTGCCTTAGCACACGGCGGGCCGCTCCCACGACGGTACAGTCAGGCCGAGACCTACCGCCGCATCGTGGGCCCTCTGGACAGTCCAAAGTTGTGACCGAATATCCAGACTCCTCAGAGCTGAGCCCCACTTGCTGGCCGATGCTGTATCAGTGCCACGTACCTAGGGGCGCTCCCAGAGCATGTGGTGTAAGGTGGCTAAACCTCGGAATTAGTTAGGTAAACATCAGGATAAAGCTTGTGTATAAAGGCAGGGTTAGGATACGTTTCAGTTTGCAGCGTCTTTGTACTGTGTAATAACTCGTGCCTGCCACGTCAATGCAAGCCATGTCCTCATAAATCAAACGTTCTATGAAAGAAGACTGAAACTTTGGCTGTGGGTCCATCATTAAGTCCTAATAAAGGTGGACGAATACCCGAAGAGACGAAGCGGACGGTCTTGGCGAAGGCAATAGGCTTCGCAACATACGCGCACACCTGTCAACTCTCCGATTTGCACGGGAGACACCCGAATTTTGAGAAAACCTCCCGATTCTGCGGGCACGGCCGTAAATCTCCCGAAAAGCAGCCACAACACCACCGCGATAAGAAAATAAGAGCAACAAAGGACAGCGGCTCTAAAATTTTCTGGCCTTCATCCATCGAGTGCAAAGCGCTCTTAAGAGCACTTTGCACTCAATGGCACGGAAACTTCTCAACGGATGCAGTGGAAGACAGTCACTTTTGCCGCAATGCTCTCGTGTCATGCAGAAAAGCGTAGTAAGATTAGGAGAGGTCTAATAGCGGTAACGGATGGAAACACATCTGGTTCATTTTTTCACAAGCGCGCACGCAACCGTACATTCAAGAGTGTAAGTATGATTGTTGACGTCTAAAAACTTTACTGGCAATCATTCAGAGCTGTTCATGACGTCGCTGCGGCCCTGAGAAACACTAAATCAAAACGGATGCCAGCTTTCTTTTGTCGCATACTAATTTTTCATGTTTACTGGTGATACGAATTTCGGATGATACGAATATTTTAGGTAACCCCGCAAGATTCGTATCACCGAGGTTTTACTGTATCTTCACTTTCATTGAACTGATGTGCCTCTCTGTAAGTGTCAATAAGTAATTTTATTCACCTACACGACGTCGCAACCAATGCTACAATCGTTCTTTCACAGAATTACATACACCCTGGGAACGTGTACGTACCGTTGCAGAAAATCACTTAATTGACCGTATGACACTACGCAGGCGTGAAGGCTAGTAAAAAGGATATTTGCAGGCAGTCAATTAACCCTTAACCGCCCGTAGGAAACTATATTTCTCACCATGTTTCAACGTCTTTATCTCGAAGACGCCTAATTCCTCCGCGCTTAGACGGTTGCAACATCTGAAGTAATGCTTAAGAATCAACAGGAAAAAATTTTAGCGGCTGAGACGCAACCAGCTCCTGGCGCGAGAGTTCCCGCTGGCGCCACCGGCATTTTTCTCTCTGCGCGGGAGCTCGTCGCGCGCGTTTTCACCAACTGCTGTAACACGTGCATTAAGGTATTTGCCGTATTGAGAAAGGTGAGTAAATGCATTTGTTTAATGTCTCAAGTGTCGGGCTATTATATTACTCACTTTTGGAGCCTAAGGTAACGAAGAACTAAAGTTATTGACATTTGAATTAATTGTAATTATGCAGTGGGAATATACTTCCCTATGGACCTTTCACGATGGTCATCCTCGGGATACGATTTTCTCTTTCTCTAGATGGAAACGCTTTTGACCGTTTAAGAGGCTCTGGACTCGTACTTTTGTTTACCTGATGATATAAAAAACTGTTGTGACTGCAAGGATGATGATGATGCGGACGAAGCGTTGTCCATGATTATTCGCTCTCCTGGTGTTGCAACAGACCTTGACCATAGGACTGCAATGAAAAGCGTTGGCACGGAAACTTCTCAACGGATGCAGTGGAAGACAAAGGGCAGCAACGCACGCACCCCGAAGGCCTTCCAAGGTGACAGGAAAAACATACGGTGCACCAGATGAAGTGCGATTTTGACATGAACCGCATTTTCTAGAGAAACAGCAACATTCAAACGCTGCTGGTGCTGCTCAAATGAACAGAATGACAAGAGCCCGTAGATTGTTTGCTCTACGTGCAATGTTCACCTTTGCGCCACGCCATCCTTTGAGACGTTCCACCAGAAGTAGGGTCCTGCTAAAGGCCCATAGGGAAGTATATTTGCACCGCAATAATTTTTATTTTACGCCGTATTAGAAAAATTTTGACGCTGCATTATGTTCTTTGGACAATAAACAGTGTTTTCAATCTTGCATTAGTATTTATAATAGATACACTACGCGATTGTAAGGGTTAAGGCAACTTCGTTAAATGTAAAAAAAATAACGAAGAACTGATAAATGTTCTGCGTAGATTGTGATACGAGGCTTAATTTAGGCATTCAACTCAAATGAGAATCTTACAACCTGAATGCAAAAAAGTATGGCCCCAAGTTGAAGACTCCCTTAATGGGAACATTGCCTTTGAATGAACCAGTTGCCTCTGATGAGACACACGCACTGATACAGTGCCGAATCAGAAAATTATACAACTCTGCCTTCAATGGGCAGCAGAGTTTGTGTAGTTATGCTTTGTGGCAGTACACCATCACTGGCTCCTAATGACACAGGTTGCAGAGCTATTCTGTAAAAAAAGATGGAATTGTTGAAAACCTCACATAACCCTTCAAAGGCTCCAGTAAACAGAGTTCTTTTAGGTTATGGACGCTACGACTCTTGCACACATATCTCCATGACCAAAGTCTCGGGAAATGATGTAGCCACGGCGCATTTCAAAACGGTTTTCTAAAGCTCGGCTGTAGGACGAGTTTCGAAGCGGGAGTTGTCGCAGAGCCGTTGCAGTTCACCATCTCCTAGCGGCCATTCGATCCTCGCTGCGGGTCGACATGACGCCGACAGAAGTATTCCGCAAACGTCCCCACCCATGCAACGACGAGAACTGAGAATTCATGCCTATTTCAAAGAAGATAAACAACCTCATGGTACGGGTTAACTCCAATGACACGGTGGACGAAGACACAAGCTTTCGGGCGGCTCCTGCCCCGTCCACGCACCACTGGCGTCCATGGTCTCAGCGGCATCGATAACCCCCACTACAGAGCCATCACCCGGCTTCTCTACGAAGCACACATGCAGAGGCAACAGCGATTGCTCGGTGCCTCCAATCAGCGACTTCCAGAGCACTGTCCCGGTCCGAACGAACTGCGACCGCTCTGGCGGTGCCTTTAACGGACGACCATGAACGCCTAGAATTTTAAAAACCGCCGGCGGCAGCTGTTTTACCGTGACAACGCAGCACTCTTTACGTAAGGATGCAATGACGGGCAAGTCGCAGTTCAAGATGCTTATGCTCCTTTCGAAGTCTGCAAGCCGGTCGCCTCTGCAATCCCTGTAACCAGTTGTGCCATTCTTCTCAACGTGACGCGAGCAGTTGTGCTGGCTGCTTCATTCCAAGGATCTTCCAAGGGCATTTCCCCTCCTCAATTGCCTCGCAGCTCCCGGGTGTTTTTTTTTTTTTTTAACAGCGAAAGCTGTTATGAGATCATTTCAACGGCCGTTTTTGGCGCCGCAACCGCTATCGCCCGCAATAAGAAAAAAAAAAGAACGAAATAAGAAAATATATTCAGGATAGAACGGGGTTCGAACCTGGGCTCTCTGCGTGGGAGCCCAGTATCCTACCTCAGAGCCCTGCCGGTGCTCAAAACTGCTTTGCAAAAAGAGCCTATACAGGCATCATGTTGGGAAGGAACCACATTAACATATGTAATGTAGCCTGGTAGAAGAGTAAAATAACAGCCAGGTGGTCACACAACGCGAATTCTCTAACAAGGCGTCACACAATGCGTATTGCGCAACGAGTGGGCTGTTGAATGCTTCCAACCCCTTACAAATGGCTCTGCCATAATTCTTCATCGTCATCAGCCACAGCATCAACAAAGTGCACATAATGGCGTAAAGGTGTTTAGCGGGTACCACGGTTCTCTGCAGTATGACGAAAAATGGCATAGTGGCTGCTTCCCTACTTCACAAAATTATGATGATTTATATCGTTGTGGGTTCCTCGCAAGTGCACTTTTGTATTGGTTGCCAAAGAAGCCCATAAGCCCGTATGATCCATTTCCTCAGGGTCTCAATAAAGTTAATTCCCCCTCTCTCTCTTTCTCACGTTAACATATGTTATATAGCGTGGTGGGAGAATGAATTAAGGAACGGGCGTCACAAAAAGCGAATTACCTAACTAGTGGGTCGTGTAAAGCTTCCAACCCATTACAAAGGGCTCAGCCATAATTCCTCATTGCCATCAGTCGTCGCATCAACAAAGTACACCTAATGCCTTGCAGATGTGTAGCTGGTACCTCGCTTCTACGCAGAATGACGAATAATGGCGTAGTAGTATTGCTTTCCAACTTCACAAAAATTATGATTTATGACGCAATGGGTACCTCGCTAGTGTACTTGTATTAGTAGCCACAAGAGAGTTTACAACGGGCTCTAGAAATGACGCTCTTCCAGCTTTCGCTATGACTGTGGTGCGCTTTCCGCGCAGGCCTGGCGTTTTAACCCCTCATCCGTCGCTGCTGCAAGCTAACCCAAAGACACAGCAGACATGGCTCCTCCCATCACCTGTGTGCATTAAACAAAAGCTTAACAGTGCTAATAATAGAGTGCTTACACGTCATGGTGTTATTTCGGCCTGCCCAGCAATTTCAGTCATCCTGCACTGCTCGTAGAAAGACGTGGGAAGACTGCGCGAAAGCTAGTGATGTTGGGCGCGATATGGTCAGGGCTGGGCAAAGATACTTTGAAATTGTATTGCTATGAAGTCCAGGGTTCGACGGAAACCCGTCTGGTCGGGAAAATTCATGGAGGGAATGGCAAGCACCGACCAATCGTTGAAACACACAAATTGACGTTTCGGCCCCGCTACGGGGGCCTTGTTCACAAGGAATCACAAGGAATCCTTGTGAACAAGGCCCCCGTAGCGGGGCCGAAACGTCAATTTGTGTGTTTCAACGAAGGATTCCTTGTGAACAAGGCCCCCGTAGCGGGGCCGAAACGTCAATTTGTGTGTTTCAACGATTGGTCGGTGCTTGCCATTCCCTCCAAATTGTATTGCTATACGATACAAGATACTCAGGCAAGAAGTATTTGAGATACAGATAAAGATACTACATCAATGATTGTATCCGATACGATACATTCCTATTGTATCTTAAGATTCTTCGGTACATTCGCAAAATTGTTAGTATGCATCATTATAACGTAACACTAAACGCCTAAGCAGCAAAATGTTCGCTTGAAAATTTAGTAACTACGACCAATTTTGTTGCACTTGAATGAAATGCCTGTTAGTATCTCAAAATTTTTGTACTCTTTTATCAAAGTATATTAGTTTCATTCTGAAACAACCTATTGGCGTTGCTTTAGCTGCTTCACACGACAGCTCTTTATACACATCACTGATAGCGGCTTTTGCTTGTCACTTTTGTAATTGATGGGAGTCGCTATTGTGCTTGCCGACCAGCTAGCGGGTTGTCATCTAATCACAAGAACTTCAACAAGGAGCCTCCACACAATGGTGAATATACCGCTGTGGAGTTCCCCCGTGACCCGTAAACGTATTACGGCTTTCGCAATAACGGATCACCGGACAGATGTACGTCACCAAGAATATGTGCAGCCCAGAAACGTTTCAGATGTATTGTACAGTTGCACAAAGCGCCGCAGGACACCGCCGGTATTCACACTATTGCCATTTATAGCTTCTATTACCTGGTGATTAGTAACAGTAAAATAATTTAGGGAAGCAAAAACAAGGAAACAAAATAGATCCAAGTAAAACAGAAAAGTAGTTCCTTATCAAAGACAGCGAATAAGTATAAAAACACGATACAGGCAGTACACCCAAGAGCTAATAATAATTCTTGCGTTTTACGTCCCGAAATCAAGGTATGTATATGAGAGACGCTGTAATTGAGGACTCCGGGAATTTCGACCACCTGGGTTCTAAAATCTAAATAGAAACACAGGGCCTGTAGAATTTTTCCTCTATCAAAATCCACCATAACCACAAGACCACCGCGGCGGGTAACCCCTAATGGCTATAGTAATTAAATTCAGTGCCTATGGAAAATAGTGTAAAACGGCTCGTTAGGACGCTCATAAAAAAAAAACGGAGCGTTTGGTATAACAATATTTCCCAAATATCTTTGCTAAAATATTTAAGATGGCTGCTAATTATTTACGTTTTTATAATACGAACTATATTTCGCTATTTTACTTAGTAGTCAGCAGAATTTTTGTTGCTGCATACTCCAGGCGCGCGCGGACCATTGTATATCTGTTCCCAAAATCGTGTCTACGTAACTGTAAACTCAAGTAGAATATAAGTATGTAAACAATAGCAGAAATGACGCAGACAGTTAAAAGTAAGAATAGAGCAGGCAGAGAGCTTACCTGGACAGCACAATAAAGGCATATTACAGCAAGCAGACCGGAAAAAAAGAATATAGAGATATATGTAATGTATGAGATGGAAAAGAAGGACAGCTAAGAAGGAACTTGTACTAAAAATCAAAGTATAATTTTAAATACTCTTGGAATAAAAGAAAAATAGACGCACACAAAGACAGCGTCTGCTAGGTGATTGCTTGTTCTGTTAGCTCCAGCATTGGTACTAGAGCACTGCACGGGCCCGGGCCGGCCCGAAAGCCCGGGCCGGGCCGTCCGAAGCGTTTTTCGGCGGGCCTGGGCTGGGCTCGGGCGTGAAAGTGCGGGCCGGGCCCGGGCTTGAAGCTGCGGGCCTGAGCCGGGCCCGGGCTTGAGGCTGCGGGACGGGCCGGACTCGGTAAGTCGGGTCTTCGAGCACACGCGAACGTTATGCATTGCATGGTCTAAGGTATACTGTGCCAAGCTGAAGTGACACGTGCAAAGAGCTGGCTCTTAGTAAAACTTAGCAATAAAAATAGAAAAACAGTTGAAGTGCTATTTTTTTTTTCACCAGTATAGATAAAGATTGGCACTGTATATTTTCACTAACATTTCGTCTGCTGGACCAGACTTTGCAAAGTAACAAGTACATCGTGGTGGGTTTCCTTATAAACACGCCAGATCACGCGTATATATATATATATATATATATATATATATATATATATATATATATATATATATATAAACAATAAAATGCTAACAAAGGACCCGGAAGTAAAAGTTGAACATGCGACGGTACCGCAATACGGTACCGCATATTGCGGTACCGTCGCATGTTCGCGTCACTCCGACGAAGGCCGGTCCCGCGGCCGAAACGTCAGTCCTTTACTGAACAATTTTTCCTTCGTGCTTGATTTTTTTCAACTATATATATATATATATATATATATATATATATATATATATATATATATATATATATATATATATATATATATATATATATATATATATATACTAACAGCACTAACAATGGGCCAGATCACGGTTGTTCCCATGGGAGGAATAAAGATTTCGGTCTTTTATTCTAGGTTGACACATACGGTACATTTCATTTATATTCCTTGGCATTGTGCCAAAACCACGATATGATTACGAGGCACGCCGTAGTGGCACCGGATTAATTTCCACCACCTTGAGTTCTCTACCGTGCACCTAAAGATAAGTATATAGACGGGTGTTCTTGGATTTCGCCCCCATCAAATTGCGGCCGCCGTGGCCGCGGGAATCGCACCCTTGTCCTAGGACTTAACAGCGAAACAGATTAACCGCTGAGCTACCACCGCAGGCAAAGCAACCTTCGATGCATGTACACACCGGATTTTCCGTCCGATCACCCGCTACAAAGCGCACGGCATCATTAATAATCATCATCAACTACTAATATCCTCTAGCGGGCCCGGGTCGGGTCTGGTCATGAACAAGCGCGCCTTGGATTAGTTTAGTAATGGACACCCGGACCCGGCCCGGGCCCGGGCTTGGAACGACGGGCCCGGGCCGGGCTCGGGCAGGGTACGGTCAAGTACACCCGGGCCGTAAAATCCGGCCCGTGCAGTGCTCTAATTGGTACCGGTGGTGCTATAGCTGCTAGAATCTCATTTGCATATAAGTCAATGTCAGTGCTTGTAAGTCACACCTACATCCACGAGATCCTTGATATCGCTATTGGGTGAACGCCAGGAAACGCAAAGCAACCCCCCCCCCCCCACACACACACACACACGCACACACTCTGGCGCTCTTCAGACTTCGTAACGAAGCATCACGCAAGAGAAACTTCGATAATGACACTACAGCGGCATCACAATGTGTGCGAAAGATTTCGCACGCATTGGAGTACGCGGCACAGGACAAGTGTTAAGTGCCAAGTGTCATGGCATAGATACAACTAAAAGAAAAAGGAACGATAATACAAAACGTCGGCTGGGCGTAGACGTTCGCGTGCTGGTCTGTCGAGAGGACGCGAGCGCCACCACGTGATCTACTCCACCAATAGAGGCGGTTAGAGCTCATCTCCTATCCGTGCTAAGACAACTCTGCCGGAAAGATAAAATAATGCTACTGCCTTTAGTTTTATTCTGGTGACTTAGAGGCAGCAGTATCAGCTTGAGAAGCTGAGTTCAGCCAACGTTTATTGTTTCGCACGGTGGTGGTACGATCGTAGTATCTTGTATCTTAAGTTACACGATACATTCTTCAATGTATCGAAAATACAGATACTGATACCCGTCTTGCGAGATTGTTTGCGATACAGATACAGGATAACCATAGAGTATCTATGACAGTACCTAAGATACATGCATTTTCGATACTGTCCAGCACTGGATATGGGTAACTACTTTTCTGATTGTGCCGAAAAGCCACTCGCCGTCGTTTCGGTTTGAGCGAGAGACTACACCGTGTAGGTTCACTGCACGACTTGAAACCTCTATGCGCAAGCTTGCGGCTCATGTGGTTTGGAACGGCATCACCAGTGAAGGAATGTCTCTTCGTCCTCTTCCCCTGTCATCCCGATCTTCCTACTCTTCAATGTGCGGCGTTCCTTGCCACCATTACAATATTTTGTGCTGCAGGTCTGCGCTTCATGCTTTCTTCGTGAGCTCATATCAAGAATGTCAGATATGGAATTTATCTTTGATGCAGTGTTTTTTTTTTACATGTTTATCGCTTTTTTCTTCTCTAAATTGCGCGTACTTGTCGCGTTCTTTCGGTGATCATGTGCAAGGACAATGTACGCTCTTTTCGTTGTTATGTTTCTGTGCGTCAGCTTATTTATGCCATCTCTGCTTGCTGCTGAACGGTAATCGCCAGGGAAGCTCAGTCAAGCTCACAAGAGCATTTCCTTCCGATGCCCTCCGCTCCCTGAAGTGGTAAATGAATTTATTGGTTATTTGATCGATTGATTAGTGTATGCTTAAAGACTCCTACGACGACGAATGACAGTTGTATAGGGGAACTCGCCTCGAAGCCCGAGTGCGACAGATCGACGCGTTCCAAGTTGCCCATGCTCACGTTGGCGCCCCTGAAGTCGAGAAGATGCAAGTCCAGCCTGGACAAGTCGACTCCGTCATGTTGTGGCCCTGCGTACCCCAAGAAGTGATTCAATACATTCCGTTAAAGCTAAATGAATGGAGGGAAAATTGCGCGGAATTATGGACAGAAAAACTATCCTGTATGTGCAGAACACTCAATGCAAGACGCAGATAGATAAATGATTACATTCAATATTAGTGTTATGAATGCCCTCACAAGGTCTTTCATGCATTCGCCTAAGACGACTCGAAGGCCCAAGCCACCTTCCTTTTCTTCTCGGTCGATGTATCCTTCCTACCCCGCACCCCTCTTATAGCTTTCTGCACCTAACGTAATTTTGCACTGCCCCCAAGACTGGATGCATAGCAAGTTTTCTACACCTCGCCCGGTTTTGCACTGCCTCCTTGATCGGCCCTACTTTAACCAAGCGACGACATCATGGAATGTCGCCTTAATGGGCCATTACGCTACGTGGCGTCATCGTGACGCTACACAATTTGGTGACCTGTGACTTCATGATAATGTTATATGGTGACGACATCACGTGATGACTTTTTACATCGCTCGTGTTGACGCCGACGGTTAATCCTTGCGTTTGATGAGGCATCTACGGATTTCGCCTTAACACGTTATTGTTTGAATCACATTTTCACATCCTACACTAGCCAAGAGTGGTATGCGAAAAGTCACATGGTCTCTCATGCATTTGCCTAAGACGACTCCGAGGCGAAAGCCTTCTTCCGCGGCTTTTTCTTCTCGGTCGATTGTATTGATCCGCTCACCTGCTTCACACTTGGCAATGTATTGTTACATAGGCGGCAGCCAGGCTTCTTTCAATACACAACGATCCGCGTTGTGCGGCACACGCATTAAATTACCTCGGCTTTCTGGGTAGATTGCGCCATTGCTCCCCACTTGAAACTTTCTGCTCCTTGCGTGGTGTTGCACGACCTCCGGGATTGGCGCAGCTTGGATCAAGCGACGATGTCATGCGATGACGTCATAACTTGACCTCACAATGACGTCACGCTGACGGCACAATAACAATGCTACATGTGCCGTCGCAATGACCTTACGAACCTTCTCGATCTGCGACGTCGTTACACGTCACACGATGACATCACAACATGGCGTCACAATGGCGTTGCATTTTGTTCCACTTCATTCGCCTGCCGTGTTTCGCTCAAGGGGACGCTCAACGGGACTCTTGAAGGAGTATCGACTCGAATTTTAAATGTTTTCGAATTCCTCCTCTAAATAAAATCACTGGAGTCGAGAGCGCTAAAAAGAGTATACTGTGGCGTCTGGGAATGCATCGAATATATTTTATTTGCCGCTAGCTTAAAAAATGCTTTCGCTTTCTATATCGAGAGGGTGGCTTCTCATTGACGTGTCATTGCAGTGTGACCTCACGGGGGACTGCAACTTGCGACGGAGTAGCGGCAGATCCGTCATGTGCTCGTGCTGCACGTAAAGAACGGTGAGTGACCCCGACAGTGATTTCTGTGATTTAGGCTGCAAGCAGGACGCAAAGATTGGAAACTCAGTGTAACTGTGTTGACTCGACGGGATACTGCGTCAGTTTTTAAAATAGTAGACTGTGTCAGTATTGGAAAGAGAGGACAGTGTCCTTATGCAAGAGAACGGACAGCGTCAGTATTACTTACGTGAACCGCTTCGGTACCGGACGATAGGGCCTCCAGCATGATGGTTGTCTCCTTCTTAAAGGCGCGGCTCACGGCTACCGAAGCCCTGCGGACAGCGTTGGTCAGGCGACGTGTGGGAGACAAGCAGACTTTCGCCGACCGCTCGACGGATGTCGTGACGCCTGTCCGCACTCGCCTCCGCCGTTGGGTCCAACGTCTTGTGCTCCGTGGTTAACTGCGTCTTTGTAGCGGTTGCTATTATCCAGCCTATATCTGGCGCACAACGACCATGCGTTATTGGCGTAGAGATGGGTAGTCTAGGCCAATATACGGCGTGCCCCAGCTAACATTAGCATGAGTTCAAAATTATGTCGACACACTTTATGACGACGCGACCAAATGCACGTTCCTCAGTGCTGAATGCAGTAAGCCACACCATATGTTATGTTATCCTTACTTGCTTAATTAGGCAGTATTAGTTAACCAACTTCTGAAGCAACGAAGCCGGCAAAATATTTTCGACAGAAATCTTTGTAGATTGGCTTGCTACACGTCCGACTGACACTTTTCATTTGGAAATTTCTGCCCAGATTCGTGCATTTAGAAGTGGGTAATTATTATTGTCCGATTAGGCAATTAAGGAGAACACCGATATATTTACTTACTCCGTGCAGTAGTAAGAACATGCATCTGGTCGCGTCGTCATTGAGTGCTCCGGCAGCCGCCGAAATGTGAGGTCGTGCGTTCATATCTAGGGAACGATGAAATGTGGCAACGAGAAATGACAGGTGACCTGGACAAAAGATCGGATTTCCACATCAGAAACGGCTGATCGTCGACAGGCCCAAGGTCGAGAGAGCATCAGTTATTAGAAAACGACGCGTAAAAATACGCTTGTGACCGGCGCATCTTCGAGGGCCGCATTTCGTGCAGAGGTTTTTCGCGTACCACAACGCCGCTACCGAAGTCTCTAATAGATAACGAGCTTCGCTTGCAAATCTGACCTGCGTAACCGTCGGGACGTCGCCCACCGTCCTCTTCAGCTGGTGCTGCTGGGAAGCCTCCTGAGTGACCACGCCGATCGGTGCCTCCAGGCCAACGCCGGACGCCATCTTCTGGTCGGAAGGATTGGCCGGACAGTACGTGCGCATGAGCGTCCAGAGCGCCGCGAACACCACGATGGCGCACAGCAGGACCAAGCCCATGAAGAGCATCTCGTTCATTTGGTCCGTGCCTGACAAGGCTGTCGGGGTGATGGCCCTGGACCCCTCAGAGTTTGCGTAGGAGACGTACGAACCGCCTAGCTACGCTGATTGCCGTTCTGATCCAAGGAGACAAAAGCGAACGACAAGAACCTCGAGCCACATGCTTGTTTTGTCGCCTAGTGGGGACTGGCTCATACCCATGAGGGGGATTAGCCACACCGTCATTCATAAAGGGAAATATTTGCTTGCTTGCTTGCTTGTTCCTTGTGTTGGCTGTTACCCACCACGGGGGATCGGCCATGAAACCGGCGGTTAATAAGATATTCAAAAAGATTTTGTTTTTATCTAAAGAATGCAGAGTAAATCAATTGCCGAAAGAATAAAGAAAAATTTAAGAATGACTTGTACATATGGAATAAGGAGCAGAATAATACAACAATATGAGTAACAATGAACGAATGAAAGGAATTCTGGAGTACCAAATTTTCTTCAGGGAAACGTAAACGCTATGTTTCATAAAAGAAGAAGAGGAGAGATGAATGAAGCATCCACCGTTTTCTTCTTCTTCAACTTCTTGGCAATTATTCGCAGGATGGTTGTGCGTATTTTTCTTTCTCCCTTGGTGAATCCCACTACCGGAGATTGTCCGAGAAGCCGGCTGCTGATGTGATGTTTTAAATAAGGAAAAGACAGGGACGACCAGCGAAGACGCGAGTGACCGGTGCATTTTTGGGGGCCTTATTTTCTTTACGCTCGCGGGCGCCGGTTTTTTACGGTGCGATACCGAAATCTGCCAGCTCTAAAAACTTCGCTTACAATTCTCCTTTGCCATTTACTGTGCTGCTCTCTGCAGTTTTGGTAAGGGCCTAGACAACCGGTATTGCCAGAACGAAAGCCTCCAAGATGAAGAGGCGTTTCGCGACTTTTCCGCTGGCGGATGGGCACATGAGCCATGGCATCGTAAAAAAAGTTGATCTCCCACTAAAGGGAACCATGTGGGGATGCGAAGCAGCGCATGGGTCGACCTAAAGTCCCGTTCATCAGGGGCATCTTGCCCGATGTTAACGCGTCCTTGCAAGTGGAGCACACCATGAATTCACTGTAGTTGCTGTTGCTGTTACTCGTCCCGAACTCTTGTTGGAGCACGCCACGCAAATTCATCGCGCGTCTGCAGAATCTCGTTCGCCGACGCCATCACATGATTTCTGAGAGAGTGTAAGGGGGAGAGGCCACAGCGTCTTACCCAGCCCCTTACACAGGCTCGAACGCGCTAACGCGTGCCAGCACACATGGTTTTGTCTGCGTTACGCCAAGCTTGGACAGCATACGGCAGCCCAGGCCCCTAAAGTGCTCTGCACGTATCATCACCAAGGCGGTCGAAGAACAAGAGGCAGAAGGCTCCTCCTTGGCGCGAGCGCGCGCTCAGATGGCTATGCTAGGTGGCAGAAAGCGGATGGTCGCCATAGGGCACATACGAAAGATAATGTCACATATCCCTGTGCTAGCATTGTTGTTTTTTCCTATGGATGGTTTTTTCCCTGCCCGTATTTTCAATTCGTTCGTTGCGTGGAAGAGCTTTTAAATTTTGTGACGGCGATCGATTCCAGTAATTAAGGCGACAGCCTTAGTAGCCTCATCAAACACGGAAAGTGACCGTGGGCGTCAACACGAGGGATGCAAAAATCATCATATAACGACGTCACCTCTTGACGTCATCGTGACGTCAAAGACAGTCAGAATTTGCGACGTCATTCTGAATCATAGTGACGTCCTCATTTGGCATCACATAATGTGACGTCAAATGATGACGTCATCACACAACATCTTCACTGGGTCGTAAGTGGGATGATCCCAGAGGCATGTGAGGTTCAGAAAGCTTGCAATGGCTCCGATCTCGTAGGCAGTGCAAAACCATGCTAGGTGGAGAAATCGTTCGAGGGTGGGGGGATCAATACCATGGAGTGAGAAAAAAAGATGGCTTTCGCCTTCGAGTCCTCTCAGGCGAATGCGTAGGGACCATGCGATTTTTGCCGACAGTGGATGGATGGATGCAAAGACCGTCCCCTTTATAACAGGGCGGCGACCTACGCTCCACCGAGCTCGAGATTTATTATTATTATTATTATTATTATTATTATTATTATTATTATTATTATTATTATTATTATTATTATTATTATTATTATTATTATTATTATTATTATTCCGCGTAAGTTAACCAGAGAGAACCGACCGTTTCATGTACCCGTCTGCTTCTTCCCACACTCTACCGTTCACAGAATACAAAGCCTCTATAATGTTAATTACTTAATTTTCTTGATCTTGACGTTTTTCATAGTCCACAGTCATTGTTTTTATCCGAGCTTTTCACTATCTTGACATAGTATGGCACAATGTACAAAGTCTTCCCTTCTCCGTCTTTCCGCATAGTTGTATATATATATGCAATCTAATTTTTCATTCCCCTTCAATATTTCTCGTGTTGTCTTATTTTATTCCTCCCCTTTTGCGTTCATTTCTGTCTACGCGTTTTTGCACTTGTTATTTCTGAAGACTGTCTGAATTGTATTGTTTATTCTTGCACAAAGACCTTACGGTTGTTCCTGGGCACGTTAAATAAACGATTGATTATTATTATTATTATTATTATTATTATTATTATTATTATTATTATTATTATTATTCGTGACATTACAGCCTCACCTTGTACTAGCTGAATTAAGTACCGCTTCCAATACAAAAACGTTATGAATTCACAGCCCAACTTTCTGCGCCATACCGTAGATTAGCGTGAGTTTTCCTGCTATCTTCTTGCTTTCTGCCTACTTTTCCACCCCCAATCCTCTATAGTCGTCTTTTATTTATTTCTATCGCCGACCTCTTTACCTTTACGATGTTGTCCCTAAAACTCAAGGTTTCATGTAGACCTATGTTAACATACTCCCGAGTGGGTATCTTCCAATTCAGTTAAAACGTATCCCTCGTTTCCTTACTTTCCTCACGCATGTGCATTTCTCTTCACTTAATCCCGCTTGAAAAATATGCGTCCTAAGGCAACCCGAGCGCACTTCAAATAGCAAAGCGCTTCTTCTTGGATTATCATAAAATGTATCATTGCTTATTTTGTCTTTACCCTTTCGGTAGGTGCTCAGAGCCGTTATTGTTTCCATCACTGCTATCCAATAAGACTACCGCCTCACTGACTTTTCGCTTAAAGCTCTCTCTTAGCATTTCACTGTATACTCGCAGGTCAGTCTCCTAGTTTTTTTTTTCTTAACTGTGAGACAACGCTCTTCCCATACAAATACTGGAACGCTTTCTCTGCCCATCTACTGCCTTTCATGTTCCCTAGTCTTTCTTGGAAGCGAATTTTCAAAGCGCTGTATTGACATCTACCACCACAAGTCTGGATGTCGTACAATGACGCATAATCTGTACAATAATATTATTACACTGCGCTATTTTTAGGCGTAGGGTAAAATGTAGGGTAATAAAAAGTTGTGCAGCATAAAGTAGGATAATTTTGACCTTGACGTAGGACTTTTTCCAAAAATTGGTTGGCAACACTGGTACCGAGGCGTCATCCAATTGTACCATAGCCCCCGCATCAGACTTTCCCCGAGGGCTCTTTGGTGACGCACAACCTATTGTGAGTAAGTTTCTGTGAATAGCCCCCTACGATGAACCTGTTCGCGTAATAGAGAGGGACCCAAGCTCCTGTCTTAACGTTGCAGGAAAACTCCCTTGTGCCCGTCATTCCAATGGCTGACCTGTCTCCACGTTTGTGCAGCCAGGATCTTGCATGTCCTTTCCCAATTACCCTCCAACGGCGGCAGAGGTCCAAGTAAGCCGACAATATCCATAACAAGAACTCTGGCCTCCACGCAAATGTGCTTCCGGCCCGTTGAAGAACGCGCGCACAGTAAATAGCCCAGGGTACAGGAAAGCAAGTTTATTAGGGTAAATGGAATGCCCCCAGCATCAAAAGAAAACGGGAAAGATTGAGACAAGAGAACAGACAGAGGAGGCGGTGGCCGATCCTGTATTTAGTTGCCCCACCAGGGAAAGTGTATGATGCGCACTCCACTAATTACGTAAAACAAAAAAATTAAAAAACTGAGTGCGACCTCTAGGGCGGCGAAGGCGTCGTGAGCTGAAAAATAAAGAACGAAGTTTTAGAGAATATACATGCCTCAAAGGCTGCTAATACTAATATGCAGCCTCAACGTTAATGCAACCTGCGGGAGGAAAATCTAACAAGTTGCATTAACCTTGAGGCTTCATATCAGTGAAGCGTGGGAAATAATTTTTGAAAGCAATTTAGCCTTTCAGAAACCAGTCTTATAGTAAAGGCGCCTCTAGCTAGGCGCAGAGCTTTTCTATACACGCAGTAGGTTTTGGAGTCTCCGAAAGTGACGCTCGTTGCTAAATGTTAAAGGGACCGACAATCGATTTCTATAGTACCTATTCAGTGCAACGGAAAGCTCAACACTCAAAAATGTGTAATCGTAGAACGGTAACGTGGAAAATGTCGTGACACATTCATAATCAAAATTCTTCAATCTGTTGCGACCTTGAAGTCATACACACATCACGTGCAGCAAGCAGTGGCCGTGAGAGCGATAAAGATTATATTTCACCGATGGAGAAAATCAAAGCAGGGAAGCCCTGAGTATAGAAATGTAACACCATGTATGTAAAGCCTAAGTTGCGACGACTTCTGCTTTCTGGCGACTTCATTTTTTTTTACAACAGCTGCTGCGTTCTTCCACGCCTTCCTGTGCAAGTCCTTTGGCCGTACACAGTACACAAGTTTCTGTTTTGTAGTGTTCGCTACACCGGCCGAGCCGGAGCAGTTTCGCGTGCACGTGCAAGAACCGTGCTGCGCATGCGCGAGGACGAGTGATGTCACACAGCTGGCACACCGAAGCCGCCACCTCCGCGCACTCCGCCGCCGCCGCGCTCGACTCGCCGGTCTGCGCATTCCAGAGGAGTGACGTCATAGCCGCGGCAGACGGCGCGCGCGCAGCTGTGCACCCTCGCTGTGCAGTTGCCGTCTGACACTGCGCTGGAGTCGCTTGATAGCGCCTCTGGCTGGCGTTTGCCAGTGTGGTATAGCCATGGAGAAAGAGAGCGCAGATGCTGCTCACCGGTGCAGAAGAGCGGAGAAGCTTAACTCATCGGATCCCGAAAATTAGCGGTTGAGCGTAGGAACAACGAACGGCACAAGGCTAAACGCGCTGCGGAGACACTGGAGGAACGTCTAGCAAAGCGGCGTCTCTAGGAGGCTGAGCGACGTGCCCGACCACCTCTGCAGCAGCAACAACAAGACGCCGTCGATGACGTCAATGCTCGCCCAGTGCGACTCGGACCTTCGAGACGGACTTTGTAAACAATCCGTTTGGATATGTGTGCGACGTGTGTCAAAGACTGTGGCATAGCCGAGCTAAGTCACTACAATTTTTTAACCGAGCCAAGCTGAGCTAATTTTTCGAAAATGACACGATTTTAAACGTGATCGGGAGCTCACGTGTTGCAGTAGCTACGCGCGCCATTTTGGTCATGTTGCCATTTGACAACCTGAGCGAGCTAGAACATTTTTAGGCCACATGCGAACTCGAAATTCGGACCCTCAATAAATATCGCCGGAACGCCGTGCTCAGATGGACGACATCGGCAGCGACGAACTGCCACAGTGTATATCGTATGCAGCACAACTAGAGAATGCGGATTTGCTAGTAATTCTGGCATCACCTTGCTCGCAAACACAGGTGGTAGCATATCCGGATTCGAGGGGAGACGCAGGAAACGTCGCGCGCATGCGCCACAGGCTCCGTTTCATTGGTTGCCACGAAGGTGGTGCCTCCGCTCTGCGTCAACACCTTTTACATTTTAAGCAGCACAGAATAGAAAGGGGGTGCATAAAATATACGTTCTCTAATTTTGAGCACTAACTATGGCGCGCATGAAACCATCTGCTTACGTGCAGTCAGCGAAACGACTTAATAGTAAGGCATCAAGGTACCTCTCCTAGGCTGCGCGACGTACCGACTCTTCGTGATTTCTAAGCTTCATTCAAAAATATAAATACTACTCAAATCACCGAAAGGACGCTTGAATGTGTCTCGACAATTCACGCTCTTTTCCATCGGGAATGAGCAACGCGTTTTGGACGATTGTCGATCCCTTCAACTGTTGTGGCCCATTTAGATCAATTCATATAGTCGCGCCAATAAATTGGAAAGTCTGAAGATATCAATGCTATTACACAACGCAAAAGGAGCTGTGTTGACACAATTCTATAAAATATAAAAACATTCTAAAAGAACTAGGGCCATCTGTTCACACCGAAAAATCTTCATCGACGCTTTCTGAACACATTTTTTTTGTGTTCAGTGATATCAAGAGACGAAAAAAAAGACAGTTTGGCCGCTTGTGGTGTTCTCTGTATTTTCTTGCTTGTGTCCTGGTCTTTCGCGCAGTTTAAGAAGGTCTAACAGCGAAGTAAAAAAGTACGGAAAATGGGAAATTGACTTTCACTTACTGAATGCGGCGGCGACGCCAAAGCCACCCCACAGGCCGGCCAACACCTTGAGCCCGCCCCGTACGGCCACCACCAACAGCATCGCACCAGCCATCCAAGGAACCGAGCTGCCGCATGCCCTCGCGAAGCGCCATGATAGCTGCAAGAGAAAACATCACAGGTAAAATTTTGAGGCATTGTCTGAAATTCATCCCATTCAAGTAGTTTCAAGCATTTTCTGCGGCACACTATGGGCAATAACTAATTATTAAGCACGTAACTATAGAGAAACTCAACTTGGAGCGGTTAAATGTGACCCCGGTCAAATAAAGACATACTTTGACGTCACTTTGCTCGGGTGACAAGTAATTGAGCACCTAAAGCTTCTGTTAAACGTTGAGCTACTCAGAACGTGAACTCTTGCCCACAAAGAACAAGCAACACCGAAGAAACAACGTTACGAGCGAGCACAGTCGCCGGTCATCGAAACATGACGTATGCGTGTGAAATGTTTAACGCACGCAATGCTTAACGCACGCAATTGCTTAACGCACGCAATGTGGCATTAAAATCGACTATACAAGGCTCCAATAATTTCAGATAGAGAAAAGCGTCTCCTACGCTGACCAATAATGTCAAACATTTCGTACGCGGTGGAAGCGGTGAAAAATGGCCACAGAAATAAAAGAAAGTTGCGCACGTGTCAATGTCTGGCTCATTGTCAATGCGGTGAGTGTGGCACACAATTCTTGATATGCATCATCTTTCGAGAAAATTGGATGAAGGTGCGTGATATGAAGGGCAAACCAAAAAAAAATTGAAACTGCAAGCATTTTTCATGTACGCTATGAAATTCTAACAAACAGTCTTTTTACTTCGCGTGACGATAATTTTCTGTTGACGAGTTCTTCCCAAGAATGGGTCACTATATACGCATTGTACAAGGTAGCGGCAGCCATGGCGGCCAGGCTTTGCTCCAGGCCTCCGCTGCCATCGCATCTTAATTGAGGCGCAATGATAGAGGCCCGTGTTCAGTGCGAATTGAGTGCACGTTAAAGGTATTATAACAAGAATTTTTTTGTAGTTTTTTTCGTCAAACTAAAGGCAATACCATGAATACCCTAGAAATGCACTGGTAAGCTTGATCGCACCTGAAAAATAAATTTCATTATGTTTCTGAGCGCTAGTTTTGGGTGGTACTCTACCCTCCGCTTCATGGCTACGTTAGTGACGCACAACCGACTATTTTGGATGTATCTGTTGAACCATAAGCGAAACAAACACCTTCCTACCTGACCGAAATTTCGTACCTGACGTTATCGTATCTAGCCACCATACTGACATCATCACAACGAGCCATACTAGTGTCGATGTCACTAGGTGCGCCATGCAAAAATCCAATACCATATCAAAATAAAATATGTTAGCATTTACTGTGCTTCCTATTTGCTCTGGTCATCTCTGTATACAGGAGACTTGTTAGACGGAATAAACTCAGCTTCGAAAACTGGTGTCAGTGTCTCTTTAAAGAGCCACAGTTAATGAAAATTATCTGTAGCCCTCCACTGCTGATTCTCTCATAACACGTTTTCATTCGGTCGTTGAACCTCAAAAGGCAACCGACCAATCACGCACGGTAAAATATTAAACGTACCGGCACAATGTCGCCGAGGAGGATTCGCACAAGTGCATTAATGCAGTAGGAACCGCTCGCGGAGCAGACCAGAGCAGCGATGACCAAGGAGGCGTGCATTACAGCGTCGGTAGCTGTGTCGTGCACTGGCAGTAGCGCAATGCAGAAATCTGCCATATCACCGGTTCTGGCACCCATTTCTAGCAGCCACCTGGGTGTGTTGACGGGAGCAGCTGGCGCTTGCAGTGCATTTTGTGGTAGTCCGGCCAATACGAACTCGGTCACCAGCACTTTCGCACCGAAAGCTAGCAGGAGCAATGACATCCACACAAACGCGTTGCCGAAGCGGCTTAGGCAGCTGCTGACCGTTGGCAGGTGGGCTGTTGCCTGAAAAAGGGACATTAAGGTCGGAGAATAAGATCACACAATATTTAGTGAGCAGCACTGCAGCGTACTGCAAAAGACGGGCCCACAAAAATGGCGGTGAGAGAAAACCTTCTAGATAAGTTATGTGTTTATCTTGCGTATGACAAGGCATTAAAAATTCTGCGTGCTCTTCTAAAGGGGCCACTTCGCACGACTGAAGGGAGTGGTGTTAAATAAGAAAAAATGAGTCTACGGAACGTTTTTTTATTTTTGTTGTTGTTGATACGCCTCGCAGGCTTCGGAAAAGAGTTTCGCATATTCTCGCCGGTTTATTGCACCCTGGTGACGTCAGCTAGTGTTAAGGTACCGCGCATCTTTATTTTGAAGAGAACGTGGCGAGAATAAAAATTGCAAGACTTAAGATTCGCCTTTAAGAGGTAAACGCGACAGCGATATCCGCATTGCACACGCACGCACACACGCACACACACACACACACACACACGCACACACGCACATACCCACACACGCATACACGCACGCACGCACGCACGCACGCACGCACACACACACACACACACACACACACACACACGCGCGCGCGCGCACGCATACACACACGCACACACACACCCACACACACGCATACACACACGCACCCCCCCCCCCCCCCCCCCCCCCCCCACACACACAACCTTTCGCCTTCCCAATCGCTAGCCTGCCTTCGCTTCTCGGTGGAGACCTAAACTGTGTCGCCAGGAAAGCCAAAGTGCAAGCACCCGCTGACTCCTGTCTTTATTTGCATCTACCTCGAATTTTCGCGTAGGGCCAGTGGTGCTTTTTCGCTCACTACGAAAGGCGACGACGCCAACACCGACACCAAAATTTCTTTCGAACAAATTCTTTAACGCCCTCGCGTTAAAACGTTGTGTCGTGGATAGACGCTGTGACGTAAACTGGCCGTTTGGCGGCAGTAAGAATTAGGCTTAACGCTCTGCACAATCATGCAAGGCTGGGCAGATACTTTGAAATTGCATCGCAATACGATACAAGATACTCAGGCACGAAGTATTCGTATTTGTGATAAAGATACAAGATCCTGCCGCAACTATTGTACCCAATACGGTACTTTACAATTGCATCGTAAAATACTTCGTTGCATTCGCAAATTTGTTACTATCGATATATATAGAATGGAGTATCAAACCCCTATGCCCAAAAATGTTTCCTGGAGAATTTCTTACCTGCGACCAAGTTTGTTTGATTTGAATGAAATTACTGTTAGCATCTGTGAAGTTGTGTATTTTTGCTGAAAATGCTACTGAAAATAGTACTTTAATTCCGAAACAGCTTTTAGGAATTGCTTTAGGTGCTTAACATGATAGCGCTTCATACACAGCTCTGTGAGCAGACTTTTTTGGCCGTTTTTTAATTGATCTGAGTGGCTGCTTCGCTTACCGACCGAGCAGCATCGAAGATACATATATCTTCGATGCTGCCCCGCACTGCAAACACGGCACAAGCGCGTTTCTCAATTCAGGGAAATTGCGACAGGGTTGCGAGTTTCACATACGGGTTACCCCTCATCGAAATGTCTAAGCGGGAACTGTGCTAAGGCGGTATGCGTAGAAGAAAGCAGGCAAAAACCGGCTGCAGTCCAGACATGCAACTAATTCGCGCTATATGCGTGTACTACCGGGTAAACATACATTTGTCGTGCTCGTGCCGTAGATGGCGAGTAGGGGTGGGCCACCGTGCACCCTCGACTCCTTCAGGCAAACACCATAGCCTGCGAATGCTAGGATCTCAAAGACCGAATACGAGGCAGTCGCCATTGGGAGCTAGGTTTCTGCAAATCCTAATGGCGTCTCACAAACGCACGAGACCTCGACGATGGTGATGATGATGATGTGCCTCTACACATGGCTCATACCTCGAGCAATGAAAAAGTTTACTTTCTTGCTTCTTATTTATGGCGCCTACCCACTATGGCGGATTGAGCAAGAAGCCTGGGTTCAACGTAAATGTAAACATAAAATTGTACAAGGTATTTCGATAAGTTGTAAATTAGGGTGCCTCGATGCGCGCGCGCCTCCGCTCCAGGGTGGAGACACCTTTTGAAAGACTCCGCGCCGCCTGGTGGCTATATTGGTTCAAAAGTGTCGGGCGGCGCGCAGAGGCTAGCGCGGGGACGGTGCTGTAAGCGCATTGTTCTTGACGTATTGAGATCCGTTCTTTGGCCGCTATGACAGGCTGCTGTGTGCCACTGTGCACTAATTCACACGCGAAAGGCCAGCGGATGTGTCGCTTCCCTCGCAACAGCGAGCGAAGAAAAAAATGGGAAGCACAATTGAAACGCGACCGCTGGCATCCGAACGACAGCGCCGGATTAAACATGACTAAATAAATCCGGGTTAAGCTAATCCTGAACAAGTCAATGTTGAGTGAATTGAGAATGACTAGCCGTTTGGGTGACTGCGTATGGTCACATTAAGCCGATCCGGCTAAATTCGATTAAGCTGGATTAAGGTAGTCCGAATCTTGAACCATCCAATTTTGAGTAAGTTGAGATTGCCTAGTCAGTTGGATGACAGAGTATGGCCACAATAGGGCAATGTGGATTAAGCCGGATTAGGCTAATCCACATAAGCTATAACGAACAACTGAATTTGGAGTGAGTTGAGATTGTCTAGCCTGTTGGATGCCAGAGCATGGCCACGTTAAGCCCATTGGGATTAAGCTAATCTTGAGCAAGTCTCTTATCAGTAAGTTGAAATTGCCTAGCCATTTGGATGACAGCGTATGGCCACAGTAAGACAATAGAGATTAAGCCGGATTAATCTAGCTCGGATTAAGCTAATCCGGACTAATGTAATCCTGAACCAGCCATTTGAGTAAATTCAGTTTGTCTAGTCAGTTGGATGATAGAGTATGGCCACAAAACAATGTTGATTAAGCCAGATTAAGCTAATCCGCATTAAGCTAATCTCAAGCAAGCGAATTTGGAGTGAGATTGTCTTGCCTGTTGGACGCCTCAGCATGGCCACGTTGAGCGAACCCGGATTAAGCCGGATTTAAGCTAATCCGAATTAAGCTAATTCTAAAAAAATCTATTTTGAGTAAATTGAAATTGCCTTTAGAGCTGTATTACCGAGTCATGTATGTAATGGCCTGCATGACATGCATGACATGATTTACGTGTTATTACTAGTCATTTATGTTAGTCATGCTCTCTTACCGAGCCATATGTCAATATTGGTAGTCAACAAGTTAATAAATCCGCCATTGAAGCCCCATGACATCGTCATGGGTGTCATGGCGCACCTGACATGCATGACATGATTCTCATGTTAGGACCAGTCAGTTATGGTAGTTATGCCCTCTTATCATGTCGTGTCAATTTTGGTAGACACCAAATTAATAAAGTGGCTGTTAGAGCTCCATGACCGGCTGACGTATGTGATGGCTTACATGATATACGTCATGACATACATGACATAATTTCTTCTCATGCCATGTAAATTTTGGTACTCAACAAGTTAATAAAGCGGCCGTAAGAGCTCCATGACCGGATCATGTATGTCATGGCCTATATGACATGCATGACGATGTTTTCGTGTTATGACCAGTCATGTATATTTTCCTCATGCTCTGATCATACCATGTCAATTTTGGTATACATGAAGTTGACCAAACGGCCGTTGTAGCTCCTGGACTATGTCACGAATGTCATGGCGTACATTAAAGGCATGTCATGATTTTCATGTAATGAGCAGTCATTTATGTTTTTCACATGTGCTTGTCATGTCATGTCAATTTTGGTACTGGTCAACTTATTCAATTGGCCGCGAGACCACGAGGATCTACGCAGCCAGTGAGGTAAATAGACCGATAGATACGCTCTAAATGCCTTTATTTCACCATCAAATGCTTCGTGCGTAATAATTAGTGCCTAATCTATTTGTTACCAACATTATATGTGCAAGCCCTACCACCAGAAGGGATAAACTGAGCCAAATTACGGCGCATTTCGCTGAAAGCGTTCCATCTTTGCATGCCAGGCATTGCCACCGAACGCGAACATTTGAACCAATATGGCGTCCACAAAAGCAGTGTCTCCACCCTGTTCCGGAGGAGCACATCGAGGCACCCCAGTGTAAATAAATAGATAAACATCTGCAGAATAAATCAAACACTAGGAAAATAATTCCTAGACCTCGATTAAAATATTTGTGACTTTCCGAAGTGTCGAAAGGTTAAATCTTATTATTTCATTAACTAGGTATCCTCATTTCAACAGAGAATTCGCAAAGGGCCTCGCAGCCGCTTTGGTTGTTGTAGTTCAATGCAGCAGCACCAAAGAAAATTCAGTATTTAAAGGCATTCCAATATGTTGAATCAAGTTTTGAAGCACCTTTTGCTTTGATATATGAATCTGAGACAATTTAGTAAAAAGTGGTACGGTCTTCTCATGTTCGCTACAGAAAGGACATATAGAAGATGACACAAGACGAGACGTGCTAAATAAAAATTGAACGGAAGAACAACGCATCGTCGTTTTGATATTGATACTTCCACTTTTCGCGTACGCCACCCTTTATTATCTAATTGTCGCCTTTCTCTTCTGCGCACTGGCCAAGTGCGTCCAAGTGCTATCGCCGCTAAAACTTGAACTTAAAACTTGAATTCCTACGTGATTGTCTCACGTCGCCTTTGAGGGACCGGTCAAGAATCAGATAGTCTAATACAGATGGGCTCTTGGTAATTACAGCATCTTTAAGGGTATCCTCATCAGCAGAAGCCTCGCTACGCCCAATGCGACTACACTCTAAGAAAAAAAGAGTATAGGTGACTGGTTTCGGGGAGTTCTGGGGCCGAATTCACAAAGCTTTCTCTTGCCTACGCAATTTCTTAGCCAAGAATTCTCGTATCTCGAGGGAGTACGATAGCAATGGCACGAATTTAACTTACTCGCCATTTCTGAGGGGCAAGGAGGCAACGCGAAAGCCGATGAAACGACAAAGAAAGAAAGAAGTGCGCGCAGATGATAGCAAGGCAGCACGCGAAGCGTCTAGCATCGAGGGTATACGATGGCAGCAAATGTATTTTCGCTGCATCTCAGCTTCCAGTTCCGCGCGTCTGCTACAGCGCTTACACGTTGCCACGTTGCAGCCGACGTCCTGGGGTCTTGCGCGAAGCCAAGCGCTCGTGTTTCATCGATGACCATAACTAACAAAAAACTAGTTGCTCGAAGGCGTTAATAATCCGTGCGCTATCTCGTCAAGAGCAGGCGAACAACGCTCCAGATGCACCGAATCTATGAAACCGCGCGTAAATTGAAACATTGAAGGTTTGAACATGTGACCGAAACGTCTCCCCCTGTTAACCACAACTAGTTTAGTTACATTTTCATGAAGCTGCGCTGGCACTCAACTAATTAGGCATGTTCGAGCACGGTATGGTGGTTGCCATTAGGGTGTTTTGTAGCTAGACGTAAAATGTTGCATTTCTTACGAAGACCTTAGTACAAGACATAGGAGCGGCTTTTGAGCCTACGGAGAAACTGTACAGAAATATAAAGCAGCAGTAAGAAAGGCATCGTGAGCGTAATGTCGCAGGTTCAATCCATTGCAGCATTTTGACAGGGCGAGAATGCGAGTGCAATCGTATACGCTTATATACGTGAACGCGTAAAACAAGAAAGATTTGTTGCGAGGTTTCTATACTCGCGGACAACTTTTCTTGGCAATGAAGCGAAGGCTACAGAGCCACAATGCACGTATCCTACCGCTAATGAATGTAGCCCCACAACTGCGTCCGTATTTTCTGCGTGAGATATACAAAATACTCTTTCATTTTCTACATGTAGCTTTTTGAGACGGAACGCAGCACACACAAGCGAGATATTTATATTTCTTTTACTTTATACGTTGTCGCTTTGCGTTTTTGCGTGCGTGGAAAAGTCGCGCCTTTCACCCGTACCTTAAACGCTAAGCAGCGTTTGCGTCGAAATGCAACGCTAGCCATCACTTTCCACGGCGTTACGAGACGCACGCCAAACCGGACTATTTCGCGTGCAGACGATCCGCCCCCCTAGCTTTCCCTTCATTGCCAAGAAAAGTTGTCCGCAAGTATATGTGCTAATGCTTTTCAGAAAACACGGCACAGTCACTTTATCCTTGCGGAGTTTGCGAGAGCAAACATAAAAGAAGCGGCGTTCAGTTGTCTCGACCTGAAGTGCCATGACTACACGGTCGCCTGGATTCACAGGGCGCGCGTGCTGCGCGTTCGCACAATTAACAAAAAGAAAAAAAAAAGGAGACGGCGTTCGGGTGACTCATTCCGTCCTTGCAAAAGCGTGAAATCGAAGTGATAGAGGAGAAGATAAAGAAGACGATCCCCTGGCGCAGTAGACGTCATGGAAAGCTTCCGCGGAGCGGCATCGGATGCTTGGAGAACAGGGCCCGAATTCACAAAGCTTTCTCTTGCCTACGCAATTTCTTAGCCAAGAATTCTCGTATCTCGAGGGATTACGATAGCAATGGTACGAATTTAACTTACCAGCCACTTCTGAGGGCAAGGAGGCAACGCGAAAGCCGATCAAACGATAAGGAAAGAAAGAAGTGCGCGCAGGTGACAGAGGGGCAGCACGCGAAGCGTCTAGCATCGAGGGTATACGATGATAGCCAATGTATTTTCGCTGCATCTCAGCTTCCAGTTCCGGGCGTCTGCTACAGCTCTTACGCGTTGCCGCGTTGCCGCAGACGTCCTAGGGTCTTGCGCGAAGCCCAGTGCTCGTGTTTCATCGATGACCATAGCTAACAAAAATCTAGTTGCTCGATGGCGTTAATAATCCGTGCGCTATCCCGTCAAGTGCAGGCGAACAACGCTCCAGACGCACTGCATCTTTAAACCGCGCGTAAATTGAAACATTGAAGGTTTGAAGATGTGACCGAAACGTCTCCCCCTGTTTACCACAACCAGTTCAGTTACATTTTCATGAAGCTGCGCTGCCACTAAACTAACTAGGCATGTTCGAGCACGGTATGGTGGTTGCCATTAGGGTGTTTTGTAGCTAGACGTAAAATGCTGCATTTCTTACGAAGATCTCAGTACAAGACATAGGAGCGGCTTTTGAGCCTACGGAGAACTGTACAGAAATACAAAGCAGCAGTAAGAAAGGTATCGTAGCGTAATGCCGCAGGTCCGATTCACCACAGCATTTCGACAAGGCTGGAATGAGAGAGCAATCGTATACGCTTAGATATGTGCACGCGTAAAACAAGGAAGATTCGTCGGGAGGTTTCTGCGTGCTAATGCTTTTCAGAAAACACGGCGCAGTCACTTCGTCCTTGCGGAGTTTGCGTGAGCAAACATAAAAGAAGCGGTGTTGTCTCGGCCTGAAGTGACATGACTATACACATGCGCCTGGATTCACAGGGCGCGCGTGCTGCGCGTTCGCACGATTAATAAGAAGAAAAAAAAAAGAGACGGCGTTCGCGTTACTTACTAACGTCTATGGGAGCGAAAGCCATACAAAAGCGAGCGAACGTGTGATTGTGCTTATATATGAGAATCGAAGCAAATTAAGTGAGTAGTGATTTGTTTAGTGAATGTTTATTTAAATGACGATAACCGAAACAAATTGAACATTCCCTTAGTGAAAGTGACATTAGTGGCAGTCAATTAGCGATAGTTTATTAGTGATGTCGCACTCGATACAAAGTGCACGGTAATATAGCCCCATTTGATGGCTTTAACCTTCGAGTCACCTTAGGCGAATGCATTAGGATCCCGAGTTTTCTCTTCTTTTTTTGATCGACTTTCACCGGACGTCTTGAATTACGTGTCTTTCGAGGGAAAGATAATATATCTACAATGAAGTAAGTGTTACAGTGGCCAGCTCTCTTCTGAAACACTGCAGCGGTGGTCGAGTCGTTACAGCGTCAGACTACAATGCGGGAGGTACTGGGTTCGATTCGCAGTGTCGCCAAGCACCCACGTATTTTTTTAATGGAAAAATGGATAGCACGGCCTGAGGTTATGTGTTGCGAGCACTCTTTTCTTGAGAAGGTGGCCTTTCCGCTCTCTTCTTTCACGCCCCTTTATACCCAAATGCGCTGCGCCGTGCTCCCTCACGGATCATAGAAATAAGAGTATCTTTTTTTTTTTGCTCTAACCACTACTATCGCAAGGGTGCCCAGTCCCGAAACCCAATTATCATACCTGGGCATTACTTTTCACGACTCTGGCTATTCGACCGCCGGTCAGACATCGCGGTGTTTTCAAAAACATCAGGAGACACGCGCGGCGGCCAAAATGCTTGCGGCCAAGATGACTGCCTTTGTCGGGACACGTTTCCGTGCTAGTTGGGTTGGATTCATTACAAGCAGCTGCGCAAAACGACAGGGACAGAGAGAAAACACACAAACACAGTGATGTGTTTGTGTCTTCTCTCTCGGTCTCTGTCGTGTTGCGCAGCTCCATGTAATGCCTCTGTCAATGGTTATAAAGAACTCCAGCAGGCTATCGAGTTCTGAGGAGAGGGCAAAACAGTACGCCTGGGAAAACATTACGGCAAATTCATTTGCGTCATAAAGGGCTACTCTTCCCTTGGTAAGTACATGAAAATTTTAAACGCGAGTTTATTCTTTATCAACAGCAGTTACAGTATAGATGACAGGTGGACAGACAAAAATCCGCGCATTCAGCTTGACTAGTTTTGTGCCCTTAATAGTAATTGGCAACACGTATGACAAAAATTGGGGGCCGCTTAAACTACGCCTTTAAGAGTTCAACGCGATAGCGATATCTTGCCCCTAGTGTGCACTTCGAACACTACGAGTGTTTAACAGAATGCGCGCACTAAAGTGTGTGCCTTATGTAATGGGTAGCATGCTTTTAACCAGAAACTGTTTCGAAGTTGCGATGCACCCACTACGTGGCCTTAAGGGAATACGCGCAGTAACGTGTGCCTTTTGTAATGGGTGGCTGTCTTTAAACTACCAAGTCGTTAGGATATTGACATGGTGTGACGCCCGATGGCGATGTACGCTTGTACAACGCAATATTACTGTGATATTACATCTCGTACTGTGACACCTGTATACAGGACGCGTATTTTTGGGTAGCATTAAAGTTACTTTCAGTGCAGCTCCAAGCATAGGCGAGAAGTTCGGACAGTAGCGATCGAAATCGGATCAGTGCGGGGTTTTTACAGAAGGTTAGAACAAAAGATGTTGCTAAAGAATCTTCAAAACTTATATGAATTTGAATGTGAGGCGCCTGGTTGTTACACAGACGAAATCGCTAATGCCAAATGCGCACTCCAGAGGTACGACACCTTACGCTACAGAGGTGCCCGTGTTCGATCACGCAATACTCGTACCTTGCATTCAGAGGAACCCACACGTCAAGCCTTACTCGATGAATACTGCAACGCAAGAAGCAAATTTATACCAGATTTATATTCGCAAGGGTCATTGGTAACTAATACAAGTGAAATCATGACAGAATTTGAAGCTTATTACACAGCATTGTTCAGCGATTCCTATGAAAAACAGAATGAAGATCTAGTAACGCAGTTTCTGTCATTTGTGACTCCTTTATCGGACGAAGAGTGTGAGTCTATTAGTGGGCCTATCACTTTAAAAGAAATAGAACTCGCCGTTGACCAGTTACCGATGTCGAAAACGCCAGGACCCGACGATATGTCGGGCGAGTTTTACAAAACCTTTAAATCCTTACTGTGCCCGGTACTGCTGGACATTTTCACGCAGAGTTTGAATCTGGAGACCCTTCCTCAATCTTTTACAAGAAGCCACACTGTCCTAATTCCGAAATACTCAGATAGAGAAAAGCTTCGTCATGTTGACGGCTACAGACCAATTACACTGTGTAACGTTGACTATAAAATTTTTGCAAAAATACTATCAAACAGACTACAATTTGCAATGTCAATTCTTATTGGCGCCCACCAGACTTGCGGCCTGAAAGGTCGTTCAATACAAACCAACATACACATTGCCCGCACAGTATTGGAACATTCTTCCCACTCGTATGACCAACTGGCAATATTACAAGTGGATTTAGCGAAGGCGTTTGATCGGGTTCGTCATTCCTTTCTATTTTCTCTTCTAGACCATGCTAACATTGGTTCCACTATATTCAAAGGTATAAAACTATGCTACAGTGATTGTTCAACTCGTTTGATTGTTAATGGCCACCTGTCAAAACCTGTGTCGATTCACTCTTCTGTGAAGCAAGGCTGTCCGTTGTCGCCACTGCTTTTTGCCCTCTATTTGGAACCACTGTGCTTAAGCGTGATTCGATCTTGCAATGTTCATGGTTTCAGTGTTTACGGAATTGAGGTGAAAGTATTAGCGTATGCGGATGACCTGGCGTTCTTTTGTACAGACATTTCCAGTATAAAAACAGTGGTGTCCACTATTCGAGAATTCGGAACCATTTCTGGTGCACGAATGAACTTTGCTAAAAGTTTAGGACTGTGGTTTGGCCCGTGGGCTTATAAACCAACGAATGTCGAGGGTATTGCATGGTCTTGTGTGCCACCGAAATACCTTGGCGTTCCATTGGATGCATATAAGTCAAGCGCACATTATTGGAAAGAACGTGTACCCAGCCTAAAGCGTTACGCCCAGACGTTTATTCCCCATAACCTCTCAATTTTTGGCAGAGCTAAAGCATGCAATCTATTCCTGGCAACAAAATTATTCTACGTACTGCAAATACTACATCGTTCCAGGGTTTACATTCAGAAGTTTCACCGAATCTTTGCTACCTTTATTTGGTCATCAAGCTACGAGCCGATGAGGCGTGACAATGTTTTTAGACCAGTTTGTGCAGGTGGTCTTGGGTTGGTGCATCTCTTTATTAGACAATTGGTATCCCGTTTTTTCTACTTTCGGGACTGCGATCATCCGCTGCTTCGAACATTTTTACAATGAATCTCGTCGATGTTTTACCAAGTTTAGTGGTATCTGCTAATTGTGCCTCGCCTCCCTATTTGCAAGGATTCATGCGTGAAGTGTATGAATCAGTGCGGTTTCTGACAGTAAGGTTCTCTAACGACTATTTATTCTCTAGTTCACGAAAAGATCTATATAATGCCATATTAGATATGTTGTTTCCTGCACCTTTGTACCGCTCACTATATGCTGGATTGCCTGGACACGACGTGCTTGTGCGTGTGAATAAAATGCCTATTTCACCAACATCCAAGACATTCTTCTACAAAGTGCATACACAGACGCTACCTGTGAAGACCTGGTTAAGCAGCAAAGGCATCTTTGTATCTTCAGTTAACTGTCGCCTCTGTGAAGTTCCGGAAACTATAGAACATTGCTTCATCAGCTGTAAAGACGCCATACTCTTCTGAGACGTTCTACAAAGGGCTTTTAAAAAACAATTCGATTTAAATTCGTATAGCATACGTTATCTCATGCCACTCAAAAGCCATTCTATGCCCGTTGACATGCTATTACTAATGGGTATGCACAGTTTATGGAAAACTCGCATGTTAGACAGGCATGCGGAACCCATGGTATCATCGCGGTTGCATCTCATTCAAATGGCTCTTCAGCTAAAAGACTTTTACGAACAATTAGAGTTTCAACCGGACTGGTATCCACTCTTCATGAAATGTAT
Source organism: Rhipicephalus sanguineus (assembly GCF_013339695.2). Taxonomy (NCBI): domain Eukaryota; kingdom Metazoa; phylum Arthropoda; class Arachnida; order Ixodida; family Ixodidae; genus Rhipicephalus; species Rhipicephalus sanguineus. Next base: position 148,280,871 of record NC_051182.1, read on the forward strand.
AGCTTGAATACCCTTTTAGGACTTCTGTGTAACGCTTGTGCGCTGGTAGAGGCCGCCTTGAGTTTTTTGTTCGCTATGTATGCTAATTACACACATTTGTAATAAATACCATGAAAGAAAAAAAAAAGAGGCGTGGCTGTGTGGTAGAACACCTGCTTGCCACGCAGACGGCCTGGGTTCGATTCTCACTTGGACCCAACATTTTTAGTATTTATTTTATTTGCAGCTTTTTCGATTTTTCGGTCACGGACAAGATGATTTTTCGCTCACAACCAACGGTGCCGACGCCGACGGCGGAATTTCTGCGATACGAGCTCTTTAACGCTATTGCGTTAATACGTAGAAATACCACGCACATATGTAAAAGTATGTACACCCACGGGCGAAAGCTTGGTTCTGCTGGTTGAAGTCGACTAGTCTGTTGTACATATTCGACAAACGCAATGTGTAGAAACAATGTTACACAGAGGAGCTGTCCTATAACTTATTTTTGCTGGTTGGTTGCATAGTTCCCAACTTCTTGCTGAGAACTGTACGTTGTTAAGTGAAACATCTTGTTTGAATGCACACATTTTTGTAAGGTTACATTAATTTTTGCGCAGTAGAAAACATATTTGAGAAATGAAAATGAGATAGAAAAAGAACTAGAAATCAAATAGCAAAATTTTTATGAAAGTTACACTAAACAAAAAAACGTAAGTTTTTGTTTAAAAGATACATGCATGCATGCATGCATGCATGCATGCATACATACATACATACATACATACATACATACGAGTAGTAGTTAATAGGATGAACTGCTATAAAACAAGAATGCTGATACACGCAGTCTTGAGCACATGATGTTTCAAGGCAGTAACTTACGAGAGAAATCTCTCACCACTCTTATGTGCCAACTCGGCATTTCTCGAACCCTCTTGGAACAATTTCATTTATAGTTTCTGCTTCTGCCCACTCACAAGCAGTTTTTATACATTTTCGTGGGCGGCAGCCTACGACGATATATAAGAAAAGAGCCCCCGACAATGTGTTGTCAAGGAAAAATGCAATGCATCACATTTTTGTACATGTCTGCAAGATGACACATAGTTTATTTACATAGTCCGGCATATTGACACCACTATAACAAGCCATGTCAGGTGACGTGGGCTGGAAGATTGGCACAGCTTGGACGAATTCTGGACAATACATAAATAAAACAATTCACTGTTACTAAGCTCCTCGGTACAATTAATGCTGTTGTTGACATGTGAATACCCTATTGCTTCTTCTGAAAACACTCCTCAAAAAGGTTTCAAAATGTGCACATGTGCCGACTTCCTTCAAATGAGAGACTGCTGTATAGCAGTCTCTCATTTCGCTTGACAAAAATTTCGGTGCACTGCTGGGCAAGGAATGTGATGCAAAGATTCAGTACGTTGCATGTATATCTTGCTGCTGGCCTCAGCTGCAATGTTGATCAGCACAAATGGGCAGAATAACATTTTATAATGTGCCACGACAAAGTAATTATGTTTCAGGTGCATGACACATGGACAACAATAAAGGAATTTAAGAACATTTACCTGGCACAGTTTACAGAATCTTAAATACATTTTCATGGAGCTATCACAGCTTGTCTGAATATAGTAGTAATGGCTATCAGCCTTCAAATTTGTTCGAAGTCGCCAGTTTCTAGTTTAGAGCACACCAGCAGCCCTCTTCAGGCTAAACCATTGCACAGGCGCATCAAAAGGCATAAGTAAATGCATGCATAGTCACCATACAAAAAGCAATAAATACTTTCAGCAGTAATATGAGCAAAGCTGCATAGATGATAAACTATTTGCAGAGTATACAAGTACATTATGGAGAAACCTATGGCAGCAAACACTATATGAAAAAAAAATTAAAACTTACACAGTACATGCAGAAAGGTTGACCGTTGAAGAGGACAAGCATGCGATAGGATAACATTACACAGGTGCTAAAGCCTGTTGGACATACTAGGAATAGTGACGCTCCTTTTGCATCTAAATAATCCGCGGAAAATGACTTTCCAGAGCTGATATATACATAAAATCATTTGTGCTATAATAATGCGTGTATCCTGAACGCCTATATAGACCAAAAGCAAAACTATGCGCTTCAATGGTTTCATTCCTGCACTACCAAACATGAAAACACGGTTTTGGTTGCCGACCATGGCTGCTGTTTCTAATGGCAGTGAAATGCAGAGACACACATGCACTTTGAGTTACGTGCATGTTAAAAATTCAAGGTAGCCGAAATTAATTTGCACATTACCACTATAGTGTGCTTTACATTAACGTCAAGGTTTGGTATATTAAATGCAGATTTTAATTAATTTTGAATCCTCAGGTGCAAGGAATTGCTGAATGATGCACTGCTCAACGATTAAACTGCAGCTGTGCAGATTCTCACCATACAATTCAAGCTGTTCCAACTATCACAATGCATTCTTTCTGTTGACGTGCACTTTCAACAGCAGGACGCAGTCACTGGTAGTCGCTCTCTACTTGTTGGCCTGGTGTGTTTTGTCCGAGATACACTGCAATTACATGACAGTGGGGCACCTGATCCAGTGATACTGCTGGAATATAGAAAAATACAGATGATTGTTACAACCGTGCTATGTGTAAAAATGGACAGCTGATATGTGCTAACAACTCTAGCTGTTGAATTTTCAGAAGCCGATGACAAGTATGAAGAAATAATTAAAAACAAGAAAAAAGGTCTGAACATTGAACCATCAACAATGAAAACTTTGAAAAAGTATTTTATGATATAAATTTATAACTACGATGTTCATTTTGAAGGCAACAAACTTCTGCCCAATAGTGAGACATAAGCCAATAAATTGTCTTCTATTTCGACTTTACACTAGGTGCAAGAAGCCGACCAAAAATGAGTTCACTATGCTACAATCTAAGAAAAAAAACAAGTATTTGGGGAGTGTTGCTACCCCACAACTATAAACGTCATCCATCTCACGTACTTTCCTCGCGTTATCACCACGGTCCCGGGACTTCCGGGTCACGAATGACGCGCGTGTTATCAAAGTGACATAGCATTCTTGATAGAAAACTGCCAAGAGCGGGGTTTTGAAAAAAGGAAATGCGAGCAAGCAAGATTTTGATTATTGCTGTGTAGCAGAAATACTCCCAAATACACGATTTGTTCTTAGAGTGTACTCATGTATTTCTATGTTACAAGATAACAGCTATTGTTCATCACTTTAAAGTTATCTAACATAGCCACCTCAGCATACAGTGTGAAGGAGCAATTTAGACTTGAAAACACAAAGAATTATTGGATTATGTGTGTTTTTGTTGCTCGAAACGGTTTTTCCTAACAAAATTACACTTTGCAAAAAAATGCACTTGATTAGCAGAAATGATTGCGAGCAACAAACACACTCATAATCCATAAATGCATGTTAATGGGCTCTTATGGCTTCCACAAACACTCACCATCATTATTATTGATGTCACTGCCATGCCGGACGGATACGCTGTGTCCTGCTTAGAACACCAAAGGTGCACTGTATGACTTGTCTTGCTTGGGTGGGGGCTGCACTGCACTGCTGCTCAGCTGGGCCAGCCACGGACAGGAGGGTGAGCACCCATGGCTCTCAGGCATAGCGAGAGTCACCTTCAGAGATCAACAAGCGTGTACTCAGGTCACATACGATTTGTAGAAATAACCGTGATAACTATGCAATTGTGCTGAGAACATGTACGGCGGAAATACAACGTGCCACAACATTGAAAAAAGTTAAGCTACGGCAGGTAAAATGCGCATTTACTGCTCCTGTGTGGCCTGAGGTTTGAACTAGAGTTCTTTCTCCCTGCATGTTGCGAACAGCCAGGCGATTTTCTCCCGCTTGCTATTTCCATGCAGAGCACTTGATACACTGTGTGAGTGACAAGCACAAGAGCTCAATAAGCTATAAAAGTACTTGTGCTATTTCAAAAGCACAACTTTCCAGTCTCACATGTATGGAGTAAAATTCATAAGCTGTAGACTTTACACTTTCGACATTGTCAATTCTATTATAATTTGCTTCTCTTTACGCGTCCAATTAGCATCGCTGTGTGAAAATAATACAAGCATCCACTGTTAGTAACAATGTTTTGGTTGTGACGGTGTGTACATTAACCGGTGTTTACTGTGGTTAAACACCTAAAACACCTAAAAAAACTAACCTAGCAACCAGCCATTATGCAGTTTTCTACCCTTGAAGCTCCCAGGCAGAGCACAGTCCATCCAGATGAGGCTGCCATGCGTGCTTCCAGGCCCCTTTGAGGTCGGCTGGATGATGACACCCCCACCGTTGCAAAAGACTTGTAGATTTAGGGAGCACAAGTCCTTCCTATTTCTGTACAGGTGCTCCAAGTCATAAGGTGGCTTGATTTGCCAGTGCTTGCAATCGATGGATTCCAGGACCTTACGAAAGTCTGCGATCTGTGAAGAGGCCAAACAGGATATATTAAAAAAACCATCATTGAAAGCGCTCTTAATACATATTTGGCAGAAACACAAAAATTATCGCTTTGTCATAGCTATCAAATATGCTTTATTCAATTTGAAACAAACTGAAGCCCCATGTAAGCTTTACATACTGTAATGTATATGTCCTGGTAAAGTATAGTGCTGCCACAGCGGTAATCTTCTATACAAGTAATTTTGCAATATAAAGGAAATTCCTGAAAAAGTGCTAAATGGCTCCTGGAAGATAAATTCGCATCAAATATTTTTCTCTCAACTGTCAAGCGTGGTAAACAGACAGGCTCCTCTTAATAATCAGATAAGAGCCTGCTTAAGCAAAATCATAAAAACTGCTGGTGTACTTGCTCATATTGCAATATATGTATATTGGCCATATATACGTATATACAAAGCGGTAGTAGTACTTTTCGTACTGGAACTTAACATGGGGTGACAGTACATCTGCTGGGATGAAAAACTTACAAACGTACGTTATAGCACTACACGAATAGCAACGAAATTAGTTGCGCAAGTTCAACTCACCGATGGCACAACGATATTAGCAGCCGTCAGTGTCATCGGGAATGGAATGTGCTCTGCAGCCACAGGCAAAAGACGTCCGTGTACTGGAAGCTGCCGTTGACGTAGAAATGCAACGCTAGCAAGACGTGTACGTCCACTGGTGAAGCGTGAGAAATCGCCGTGGGCCGCTGTAGTCAAGGCTCCAGTGCCGTGCAAAACGACACGACAGATGGGCTCGAAAACCTGTAGTTAGCAGGTGCTTATCTACGACTTCATCCAAGGCAAAGCACCAGTGAGAATTGTGTTCTGTCCGGAGCGAAGCGTGACGTCGTGCTTTCGCTGCCAGGTACAAGTCCAAGTTTTCACCGGAGAACAGTCAAGGCATACTGCCAAAGCAGCCACATTTACAGCACAATGTCTCGGCGAGCGACTTCGGTTCGACACGTTATGACGTTCGAATTACGGTTATCACAAAAAGGAGAAGCAACGAGTTAAAAAAGAAAGCGCCAAGCCCAGCGCCAAATCCTTAAAGCCTTCAAAAAGCACCATCGCAACTTCGTAGGACGAAACACGGTTATCAACGCTTTTAATCTTCTGTCACACGGGCACAGCCTCTTCACAAGTCTTGCAAATGTCAACACAGCACCACTGTTCACAACGCATATCGTTTCACTCCCGAACACTGCATTTGCCTGGACTGCTCACAAGAAAATAGAAGCGCACGGGCTAACCACTGGCGAAGCAAGAACCAAATACAGAGCGTAGTTCATGCGTTACCGTACGGAATCACGGAAGCACGGAATCACTCAAGTAACGTGCCAAAATGCTGTCAATTCGAAATGCCGCACTGCACCTTAATGAGACACAGGAACGCGAAGCAAACGAACTGTTACCGACACTCAAACACACATTGCAGGCTCCTCCAGTGCCAGTTACCGTCGGTACACAGGCGCCGATCCCCGCTTCATAAACACTCCGTGGCACAGGCTTCGCTACGCTTCACGGCACACCAAGAGACACTGCCGTCGGTCTTCACACTGCTTGCGCGCACCGGAAAAGCAGCGGTATTCACAGCACATCCAGTCGAACGCTGAAGGAACTCATGCGTTTGCGAAAATCGGCGCCGACACCTACAGTTTACGGCGCCATGTTGTTCTTACAAACTGCGCAGCAGGGGGTAGGCGCTAAGACAACTTAGAAAATGCTCTTTCGCGTTGTTCGCGAGAAGATAAAAAGTTCTCTTATGTGCGAGGGGGAAGATATGACGAACACGACAGTAGCGCGCGATGAAAGAAGTGTTTTGTCAACGTCATAAGATGGGCTGTTGTAGAGAGTACTGCTTCCCAACCAATCACGGGTTGCACCTCTCGCCCAAGCCGTCGTCTGCTATCGTTTGTCGTCTGCTACGATAGTAGCCTCCTGCGGGGGTTTCGCCTTATCTACGCGATGATTTCTAGGTCAAGCTGACGCTTATGAGCACAAAATACATTTATGAGTGGGTGAAGCCACCTTCAATTGATATTCTCACGCCATGTTAAATGGCAGTTAGTAATCAAAGGGACGTGAATCCGGCAAAGGCTTGTTTATAATCGAGAATCGTGAGCATTCGCACATATTTTTGATGTCGTTTCAAATTACTGGATCCATTTACTTCTGACTGCTCGCCGTATAAACGCGTTCCGTTTCGGTTTCCGAACAGTGAAGATCGAAAAGCTTGATTTGTTTGAGATTTCATGCATAATCTCGCACATCTATAATATGCTGCGATTTGCAATGTACGAGGCCGCTCTGGATCGACCCAAAGCGCGTAGCGACAGCTGCGTTTCAGCGATCGCGCCTATTGGGCAGTTAAACCCTATCCAACTAGACAAGTTGTGGAATCACATAATAGGCTTTAATAACGGCTAATTGAAATGCTCCGCTCAATTTTATTTCCAATAGCGTGCAGCTGATGTGCTCCCCTGAACCTCTTTGGTGGTGGTTTCGACCAATGCTGCGTACATCATGATAAGTTGGACGTCTCATTGGAGGAAGTCGGACGCAACACAACAACATAACAAAAAAATGTTGACCAAATACCGCGCCGCTTTCGACTTCATCGACCATTCATGTAGACCTTTGGTTTTAATCCAACCACAAGTCTTTGCATGCATAATGTTTCGCCATTGACACCCAATAGGCTTCTTTAATTACTGCGACTCCCAGTTTATTGGACGACTACGACTGCCAATACAGTCCATAGCGTACAAGCGAAACAACACACGAAACTCAAAGCGCCGAAATAAATAAAACGTACCAGCAATCATCAAGAAGCCTTAAACGGCCGTAAATTAGCTCAAAATTAGCCACGGCACCCAGATACCCGCCGCAGTTGCATGTTATAAACAGCCATATTGTTCGTAAGAGTGGTCCGGACCACTCTTGGGATTTTCTCGTAGCCACGCTGTTTCCGCGCAATTTTTTTGCTTCGTGAATCGACTTACGAGCCTTTTTCAGTGACGTCACCAAATATAGCAACTGCATCACCATCGCTGACATGTTCCTGGACAGTCACAGCGCGCTTTACCGCAGCGGCCGATGTGATAACGATGGCCTCTTACGACGTTTTTTTCGCTTCGTGAATCGACTTACGCGACAAAATTTCTCTTACGCGACAATTTGCTCGTAAGTGAGTTTTGTGAATTCGGCCCCAGTTGCTTACTAACGTCTATGGGAGCGAAAGCCATACAAAAGCGAGCGAAAGTGTGGCTTTGCTTATATATGAGAATCGAAGCAAATTAAGTGAGTAGTGATTTGATTAGTGAAAGTTTATTTAAATGACGATAATAGAAACAAATTGATCATTCAATTAGTGAAAATGACAATAGTGACAGTCAATTAGCCATAGTTGATTAGCGATGTCGCACTCGATATATAGTGCACGGTAATATAGCCACACTTGATCACTTTAACCTTCCAGTCACCTTAGGCGAATGCATTAAGGATCCCGAGTTTTTAGATGCAAAGCATCTTATGGTCGAGCTCAAACCGGTGGTGGTGGTGTGCGGCGAAGCCACCCTTAGTGCGCATGCGTAAACCCTCCCCCTATTCCCCTCCCCTCTCCCCCCATCCCTCTCGCATTTCCCCCTCTCCCCGTCCCCCATATCCTCTCCCCTTTCCCCACTCCACTTCCCATTCCCCCTCTCCACTTCCCTTCTCCCCTCCCCCTCTGAAACGCGGGCTCGACATGCCGAAACGCTGCTTCGCATCGCCTCATGGTCCCCTTTAGCGGGAGATGGTGTGGCCCTCTCCTGCAGAACGCCACGATGAGCGCCAGCACATGCCCGTTCCCTCCCCCTCTCTCTCCTCTCCTACGCTCTCCTCCCCCCCTCACGCGCCTGACGACCGCGTTCCCCGCTCGCCCTGTGAGAATTAACGGCAGGCTAGAGGGAAGACACGACGCGCGTAGCGTTCCTCTTTGCGTTTGACGACGCGAGGTCGGTAGCATGCCTAACGAACGCCAACGGAACGCGATCGTGCAAGTGCTCGGGCTTCGCATCGCCTCATGGCCCCCTTTAGCGGGAGATGGTGTAGTTGTTCTGTTTCTATTTTTTTTATCGGCTTTGACCGGACGTTTTGCATTAGGTGTATTTCGAGGGAAATATATATATACAATGAAGTAAGGGACACAATGGCCAGCACTCATATGAAGCACTGCAGGTGTGGTCGAGTCGTTACAGCGTCCGACTACAATGCGGGAGGTACTGGGTTCGATTCGCACTGTCGCCAAGCACTCACCTATTTTTTTAATGGGAAAACAGATAGCACAGTCTGAGGTTATGTGTCCCGGGCACTCTTTCCTTGAGAAGGTGGCATTTCCGCTCTCTTCTTTCCCTCCCCTTTAAACTCCAAAACGCTGCGCCGTGCTTCCTCTCGGATTACAGAAATAAGAGTATCTTTTTTTTTTTTTCTCTAACCACTACTATCGAAAGAGCGCCCAGTCCCGAAACCCAATTATCATACCTGGGCAATTACTTTTCACGACTCTGGCTATTCGAGCGCCGGTCAGACATCGCGGTGTTTTCAAGAACACCAGGAGACACGCGGCGACAAAATTGCTTGCGGCCAAGATGACTGCCTTTGTCCGGCACGTTTCCGTGCTAGTTGGGCGGGATTTATTACACCCAGCAGCGCAAAACGACAGGTACAGAGAGAAAAGAGACAAACACAGTGATGTGTTTGTGTCTTCTCTCTCGGTCCGTTGCGTTGCGCAGCTCCGTTTAATGCCTCTGTCAATGGTTATAAAGAACTCTAGCAGGCTATAGAGTTCTCAGGACAGGGTGAAACAGTACGCCTACGAAAAGATTACGGCAAATTCATTTGCGTGATAAAGGGCTACTCTTGCCTTGGTAAGTACATGAAAATTTTAAACCCGAGTTTATTCTTTATCAACAGCAGTTACAGTATAGATGACAAGTGGACAAAAATCCGCGTATTCAGCCTGACTAATTTTGTGCCCTTAATAGTAATTGCCAACAAGTATGACAATACGTAGATATACCACGCACATATGTAAAAGTATGTACAGCCACAGACGAAAGCTTGGATATGCTGGTTGAAGTCGACTAGTCTATTGCGCATATTCGACAAACGCAATATGTAGAAGCAATGCCACACAGAGGAGTTGTCCTATAAACTTATTTTTTGCTGGTTGGTTGCATAGTTTCCAACTTCTTGCTCAGAACTGTAAGTCGTAAAATGAAACATCTTGTTTGAATGCACACATTTTATGTAAGGTTGCATTCATTTTTGCGCAGTAGGAATCATATTGAGAAATAAAAATGAGATAGAAAAAGGAGAACTAGAAAGCAAACAGCAAGATTCTTGTAAAAGTGACACTAAACAAAAAACGTGAGACTTTGTTTAGAACATACATACATACATACATACATACATACATACATACATACATACATACATGCATACATACATACATACATACATACATACATACATACATACATACATGCATACATACATACATACATACATACATACATACATACATACATACATACATACATACATACATACATACATACATACATACATACATACATACATACATACATACATACATACATACATACATACATACCAGTGTTGCGGAGTTGCCTCTTCGGAATTGGAATGACTCCGGATTCATTACACATTTTCGCGACCCCGGAACGGAATGGGAATGGAATGGGGACAACGCTTGGAGGAATGGAATGGGAATGGAATTAAGCGTCTTTTGCACGGAATGGATTGGGAATGGAATTACGTCTTTTTCCGAAAATAGAGCACATTTTGTCTATGCGCTGTTTTTCAAACTTCAAACATTAGTAAGCCAGAGCCTCAAATTTAAGAATAAAGCAGTGTTTTTAAAATGGCTTGGCTGATTACAAGCACGGTGCATTTAAAAGCCACGCGCCTACTACAATTCTGTTCTTATATAGACTGTGTTGCTCCGAAGTTTGTCTCTATTCTTTGTGTAACCGCGGTTCTATGCCGTTGGTATCCGTCGTGCGAAACTACGGCGGCGTAGCACCGCCCCTTACGCCCTGTGAATTTTTTCCTCGGCGGCGTTGCAGTTCTTAATGCATTTTAATGCAGTTTGTAATACACCCATTTTGTTCCTTTACGTCTGGTCGCCTGCTAAAAGAGTCAGCTTCTAGCCGTACAATTTGTTACTGTCGCGTTCATTGCTTCGACCATTTGGTGAAACTCACTTTTATCATTGCCTTATTCATTGACGTTGCCGAATAAGGGAAAAACGTTCCATTTATGTAACGTAATACATTTCACTCGCATCGCAAATATTTACGCGTCATCTTCCAAAACCAAGTTGGGTGTAGAGGCATTCCTACCATAGGTCGGCAAACTCACTCATGAGTCGACTCACTCAGACTGAGATCGGGCCGTGAGTCTGTGTCTGAGTGAATCCGGGTGAGTAATATTTTGGTGAGTTTGAGCCCGAGTGAGTCTAGCTGAGGAAATTATTCGTGAGTCTGAGTGAGCCCTAAGCGCAAAATATATTTCTTGAGTGAGTCTGAGTGAACTCCACCTGTTATTGCCGACCTACGGCGCAATGAACTCATCTTCAGCACTACTACTAGCCTTATATAGACTTAAGTTTATACTCAAGTCTATTCACATATATCTCAACGCACTAGTGCTCATGCGCCATCTCAATGTTATTGATTAGAGGCGTGGGTTGGGGGAGGGGGTGCCATGATTTCCAAAAGTGCGGTAAGCTGGGCTTACTGGTTGCACATGATCCGAATTTCAGCGCTAAAAACCACAGGACACACAGGAAGGGAACGCACCTGTGTGTCCTGTGGTTTTTAGCGCTGTTACTCAGATCGGGTCATGATTTTCCCCGCAAACTCTTCTACGGGAAGTTCATAATATAAATATATCGTGTGAGTCGCGTATTTCATAAAAATGTCCTTACTGGATTGAAACCTCTGATAACTCGCCGGTACAAGATCAAATGGCGCATCGTAGAGCATCGATTATGTGAGATATTGGCGTTAAAGAGCATTAACACTGTGATCGAAACAGCACATTTTACCCTAACGGACTCATGAGTGGACTCACTCAGGCTCACTCACAATTAAGATACAGCTTTGGTGCGCGAAACTCATGCGCTTCTATAAGTAACAGCTGCTGTGCACTAGCATAACAGCAGGTATACGTGCACTCGCACTCACCTTTGTAAAAACAGTATTCGAAATACAAAGCAACGGTCTATCTAACGCAGCAGTACGACCGTGACATAAATGTAGCAGAGTAGACACCCCGCACTAAGACACGTTGTACTGGTTGTGGTCATTTCAACGGTTACCACGACGAACCTCCACTCATATGTAACTGAACTGCTGCTTCCAGGCCATACCCGGAACCCCATCAACCCCCCCCCCCCCTCTTTAGTTGCGGCCCTGGCTGCGACGTCAATAAGTACTGAGATTGCTTAAAAAAGAATGCCGTCCAGTGCAACGTTTCTAGAACCAGGTGGTCCAGTGTGAGGCCATCTTGTGTTGTTTCGTCTTACGACCCGCTGGGAAACGTACACAACTGAAACGGTTTCCACCGCGTCAGAAGCATTGTCGCTGATGTGGGGACAGTTGAATGAATCCACGGCTCGTTGACCTAACTGTGACCAGCGCTTAGACACATTTCAACGCGGCACTATCCAAGGAAATCGACGCGACGAAGGCGACCAGTCTGGCCTGTATTGTCGCCTGTAATGCGCCAGCTACGCCCTCCCACAGCAACGATGAAAAATAAACAGAGCATGAATGAATAGTGAAGACAGCGAAAACGGTGAAAGAGTAGGACCTATCTTTGACATGCTGTCGAGAGATGGCAGTGCTTGCGAGAGATGCCGGCGGTCAGATCAATTTAAACTCTGTAATTACAACGTTCAATATATTGTGGACTTAGATTAATGAATAAGTGTATCCAAGCGATAAATGCGAAATGATTGTGGCTATTCAACTTTTCTTTAATCATGAAATGTAAAAAGAGTGGAAGAAGTGTAACGCAAAACCGGAGAACAATGGTTGGTCGCCATTCAGTCAATATATATGCTTCGTCGCTTTGTGCGCAGGTGTGCGTGCGCGCACTGTGTTCAGCATGTTCAACTTTGTTAATGCTGTAGGTTGCATCCGCGCGAATGAATCGTGCGTCGAAGTGCGTCACTGCATGGTCTACTATGAAGGCCATTTCTGAAATGCGTATGCAAGCGTGTGTGCGTGCTCGCAATTGTCCTTGTGGCGTCCTTGCAACATTCATGAATGGCATGATGTAGGTACGTGTGACAGAACGAATTGCGTAATGAGGTGAAGGTCTTTCCTGATGTACCCGTATGACCAGCAAGGACGCCACAGTGACGCCACGCAAGGACGCCACAGTGGCCTTGTGGCGTCCTTGCGTTGTTTATGAATGGTGTGTTGTGGAGTGTGTAGATGAATTGTGAAATGAGGTGAAGGTCATAAGCGTATGACCTTGTAAATACGACCTTTGTAGTACGTGGTTAGACGTGATCTGCATTTTCCTTGCGGCGTCCTTGGGTTATAGTACGGTCCCTAGAATATACTGGCTAGTCTGCCGTCTCCGCTCTCCGTCGCGTCCTCTTGGGGATGCCTGCGGCGGTGGCGCTGCGCGCAATCGGAGTTCCTTGAGCAGACGCCCCTCCCGCGACTCTCGCTTACGGACGGGCTGACGGAGCCGTTTACAACCGCGCTCTCGCATTCGCTTACCTTTCCACGTCTAAGGCCTGCGGTGTTTGCTTTTATTACAGAAAGTGATTGAGTACAAATAAGTAAGGAATACCTTAGCGCTAGTTAAAGTTGCAGAAGAGCACGAAAGCTGGCGGGCGTCACACAAGTTTTCCAGTGATGACCACCATCCATCAGTGCATCCGTCCTGCTTATCACTTCACGAGACAGAATTGAGAACATCAGAATTTTTAATCCTTATTGGTTCCTTGACATGGGTTTCGTCAGCGTCATTTAATTGTATCTTCTCGTCTTTAGCAGCTTAATTCTTTGCTGCTTTACAATTCTCTTTCGCTGTTCAGTGATTTCGTGAAGAAGCGGAATATAAATAAAGCGCAGAACTTGATGGAGGCTTTTTGTGATGAAATTTGAATGTTCTTTACATCCCAGATGAGGCAAATCTATCTTTTTTCAAGAAAGCGCTGAAATCCGCAATGCTCTTTTCATGCAGATTACTCACGCTGAAATAAGTGGTAAATCTATTTTCAATTTTGCAATAGCTGCTTTGAGAGGTCCGGAGGGGTACATCAGGCCTCCGTTATCAAAGTGCGCTGTGAATAGGGAGGCCTGATCAATCCCCGTAGCTGTGTTTCTGTCTCATGCGAGACATGTTGCGCAAGTCTCGCACTGTGTCTTCTTTAGTGTCTTACGCGCCACATAACCAGCAATGTAGTAAGTCAGCATATCGTGGCTTTTTTTTTTTCACGTATGCACCGTGGTCTGTGCCTGACGCTAGTGCAGTATCCGCGCCACTGAAGTGTCCACCATCAATGAGGCTGTCAACGACGTCAATTGTGGCAGGCGTGTGTGACTTATGTCATTCCCAGATAAAAGATAGCTGATGACTTGAGGCGAACAGTTCCCCGACTTTGGTGGTCTTGCGAGGTTGTAAAATCCAAGGGCATTTATAGTAATCAAAAACTGAGCAGCAGTGGGATGATCATTTGTGCCAGAAGACTGTCAAACAACTCCAAAAATATTTGCCAGCTTGTCCTGGCTTAAATTTGAGGTCATCAAATATCTAAAACCAGCAGACCTGAGGAATTCGAGCAGCTGCACTGTGCTCTCAATTGTGACACGGAGCCCTTCTGCTGTGCTCGATGAAAGGAAACCGCCAATTGTGTTGGTGGCATCTGCCTTCCATTCTTTTAAATAACCCAGAAATTCTTTCAGAAACGCACAGTTAGGCGAATTTGGGTAGATGGCTTTTTTTGGCGTTCGGGAGGTCATTATTCTAATGAAACTGTTCATATTTTTAATAAAGCTTTGAGAATTGGCTCCACGGGACCACAAGCTTTCTCGACTTTGTCGCAATACAAAAATAATCCCCTAATGACTTAATTCATCGCCGAAAAGTTAAAAAGGGTGCCACCCTTAATTTTTCAAATGCATTGGGATGGATATGAGCATTCGTGATGCTTGGCATCACCTTTAGCGTCACACTCTGACAGCCTGGAAGGAATGAACCATCTGTTTCTGCTTTATCACGTGAAGCCATTGTACAGTGACGAATCCTCGATCGTCGCTTCTTGGAGGGACACTTTAGGCTCTTTTTCGGTGGTCTAAAGCATATAAAAAAATAGTGTTTCCATTTTGATACTTTCATGAGGCCATGTGTGCTCATTACACGCTTACGAACGGGAGACCTATACCGAAGAACTACCTAAACGTGAAAAGCCGAAAAGCGAAAAACAGCGCGAGTCTGTCATGTGTGTTCTCTGTTTTGGAAATGTAACCGATTTCGAATACCTTGTACTACGATGCGAGAGAACGGTCAGCTATCCCTATACCTAAAAAAAAAAGCAAACTAAAGAAATAAGCAGCGCGAGACATGTGCGGTGGGCGAGCAGTCCACAAACTGACATTGAACGACACATCTGGTTGAGTATTTCTTGTGCTGCGAATGTGTTCTTGTGCTGCGCTTCGAGCCTATTTCCCGCTCATTTCGGCATGCAACAGTGTCATTAAAGAACGAACCTATATATTTTCAGTGGAGGAGCCAAAAACCAAATATAACGCACTTTATGAAAGCCAACACCCCTTTCATTTTATAATTTCGAACCTTGTGGCAAGGTACTCGTGGAAAAGATACCATATGTCTGTTCTTCGGCTGATACACATGGTTCTGATGTGCCAAGCTTCTGCTGTAAATGTCCCACCCCGTTGAAGGCGCAAGTTATTTGTGGCGTCATTGTAGAGCTATATTATAGTGCCTAGAATATACAGTATATTGTAGGCACTATAGCTATAGTCTCCCGGCTGCCGCCTCCTTGGACCGCAGCAAGCTTGGACAAAAATAAAGTTATGTCTCTCTCTCTCTCTCTCTCTCTATATATATATATATATATATATATATATTGTAGGACAGTAAATATATCTAATAACACTTGGAGCGAAATCGCATGAACTTAGCTTATCGTTTAAAAAAATCTTCTCCAACATTACAATGTCTGTAATTAATATACTCACCCATTCTGAGAACTGCACTGCGTTTATTGTCTCCGTAACACATCTAGAACCAACCTTTATAACTACGAGACTTAGCACACTAAATATATCTGAAGTAACGTTCTTACTCTCAGAATTGTTTGCTTATTAAAAACTGATCTTAGAAATGTTTGGTACCTTCGTAAGGACATTTTAACAGCATATATATAATGATGGCAGTCTTGTGATAATAGTAACTCCTTAAGAAAAAAAAAATAAAAGCCAATTTTTGGCCCTTTGGTTTTGCTTCGAGTAACTGCGCGCTCTTAAATGAGCGTCTGGATCCACCACTGATCTTAGTGTGATCACGGCAGTGTCCAGACAAGAGACGACGTTGAATGCAATGTTTGGTCGGTTCAAGATGTTCCAGTCTCTGCCCACACGAACGGAACGAAAACGTGCAGTTCATGCGGGAGCGCAAAATAAAAGGCAAGGCGCGATACTCCACCGATTCCTCCTGCGCGACATGCACCGTGCAGGCGCTCCGATGGACCGCAGCGCCCCCTGCGCAAGCATCCGTTGCACGGACGCGGCCTTGCATGGGGACGGCGCGGAGACGGCAGACTAGCCAGTGTTATAGGCTTCCCAAGCAACGCTTAGCGGCGCTGCTGCTTTTGGCAGGCAGCGCCATCTCTGGCAGAAAAAGAGAAACTGGGGTGTAAGCAGCGAGCGTTTTCCCTTCTCTCCACCGCGTTGCCGCTCGCTTCTGTGCACGTGCAGAGCTCTCGCGCCACGCCTCACAATGTACCGCCTGCAGTGCGGGTTCAAAAACATCTCACAGCTGGATAGGCACTTCCGAAAAGCGAACTTGATAAAAGGAGAAAGGCTCGTCAATCACGTTAACGGTGAAGAGCAGACGATCGACCACAACGAGGCCCGACTCAAAGCGAAATGCATTTCCCAAGTCGCGATTACACCGTGTACGACTTATACCTCTTGGTAAGTCTCATTCTGTCATGTTAAAGATGAATAATGGTCCACATGCACTCCGAAATGAAGCCGTGCACGCTATGGATGTTCTGCGGTGTGGACTACGAATCATATGATTGTTGTTTTGATATGGCATGCTTAACAGTAGCAGCCGTGTACTTTCGTGAAAAAACGTTTGCGGCGTGCAGGGTTGCCACTGACTTTCGAGTAGATGTCGCCAAACGAAGAGCAAAAAGTCGCCAAAGGTCGCCATTTTTTTACAAATGTCGCCAAAGAAGTCGCCATTCTAGATATGTGCGGTATACCTAGTAATAAAAGTTTCCACTCACGCATAGCCCCGTGGAATACAGTACCATCCAAGACCCTGAAATTATGTTGACGTTTCTCAATGCCAGTCGTTTCGCCCGCTTCACCATGGGAGTGCATAGTGCTGCTTCGCCGACTAGCCGCAAGATGTGCGTGGTGGCGCAAGGGTGAATGAATGAAACGCTCATGATATCCTTCCACCCCTGTCCGCTTGTTTCAAAGGTAAAAGTGTGGTAAACCTTGGGCGAAAACCGTGAAAGCGTTGTTTGTAGACAGCTTTACGTACCCTTATATGAATTAAAAGTATTAGAAGGTTTATTGAAGGTAACGCGACAGAATTCTTACAGGAACCGGTCATTAGTGAGTATTACACCTTTTCATTGTGAACTAATATGATACCGGACGCCACTGACTCTTTCTTAAAGTCAGCTATATCTACACCCGTCAATATGATGCGTTATTAATGATCGGGTAGACAATGTAAAACGTTACATAGCAATTGTTTTCATTGCACACGCTCACCGAGAACAGTGGAAAATGCCTCTATAAATATTTTTTTTATTGCACGAATAGCCGCGTATCCGCCTCTCTTCGCTATTTCAAAACAGTCTTTACGAGCTGAATTGGGGGTATTATTATTATTATTATTATTATTATTTGGTTTGAATACATAGAAAACACGAAGACACAGAGGAAATAGGGAGGGAACAGGCTGACAACTGCCACCTAAAGGGGCACAACGCCTGCCTGCTCATTTGGGAAAGGGGAAACATTGGCGAAAGGAAGATAGGGGGGAAAGAAAAAGGAAAGAAAATAGGTAAGAAAAAAAAACAACTGCAACAGTGAATAAGTCACCAAGCTGTCCAAACAGTTGGAGCTTTGGCGGAACAAATGGTCGGAACAGGCGGCCAACCCGTCGTCTAGCCCCTTCAGAAGCGAAATTTTAGAGAAGCTTAAAGCACTTAAAGCCATAAAGTTATAGTCAAACACTGCCCCCTCGCGGTTTGCAAGGCAGTCCGCTGACTTACATTTTGCTAGAATGTCGCTGGGGGACTTTCCAGTACCTCCTGCATCTAGATGAATTGAGGAGATACACACGAGTTACATGACGGACATACCGAATGACGCGTAATATGCACATACTACTCGTGGGTCTAAACCCAAGAAAGATACAGAGAATGTTGCCGCTCAAACGTTGGGAAGACACTGAGCTTTGGATGCATAACTCAATGGAGACATAAGCCGAAAATCGCCAAAAATTCGCTATGTCGCCATTCATAAGTTTAGGTCGCCACGGGCCTCTCAAATTCGCCAACTTCAGTAGCCACCATTGGCAACCCTGGCCGGCCGTGCGAAAAAAAGAAATTACACGGCCATGGCCTTGTTTCCTGAGAAGGTTAGACTCAAGTCCTCCGCGCCGCTGGAGAATCAACCGCCGATTAAGACGCGAGGCAGCTAGCTGAGCTTTAACCACTGTGAAGCAAGATGAACTGCTCGCCTCGTTTTTTCGGCTCTCGTATCATGCTTGCAGTCTCTTTTTATGATATCGACTTGAAGGGCGTATAAAACCTGCTGCGCGAACGCGGCTACAAAATCGCACCAAGTCAGAAGGTGACAGAAGGTTACTTCAAGGTTGCAATTGCAAAGCGCCAGTTGTATTTAGCGGCTTAAATATATATCACACTAAAAAGTGACAAAAACAAAGCAAACCTGCAGAACGATGTCAAAGAATGCTGAAAATGCACGGACGTCCGTTCCGGCGTGATAAAGCAGCCTTCTCGACGCGTGAATTGCAGGCGCCGAACTTCTGACAATGTGCCGAGTTCAGTTGAATTCAACCAACCGCGCAACGCTAACGGTATAGCGCGAGTGTGAACATTCAACAACGACGGGTAGGTCTCACGAACTCGGGGAATCAAAACACAAAGTTGTTTCACCTACAACCGTAACTGGACTTTCACAATGCGAGAAGACAGCGTGTAATCATTACTGTAGTCCCTGCGTGCATGCGCCGCGTTACATACCGATTCAGGTAGTCGACACGAACGAAAGCGATGAACTCAAACAACCCAAATAGAAGGCGAGACAACGCTGTCAGCTATCCACGCTGGCCGCCTTTATTTCTCGTGCGACACGACCGGGAAACAATACAGTTTCACACGTAAATCGCGTGCCTTGGTATTGTCTGCCCTGTTGTGGCAGCCCACGACACAGGAATACTTCCGATCTCACGTCCACTTCCGTGGGGTCGCTTCTGTCATCGCGGAAATTGATTCGTAGTCGACATATGATTCGTAGTCCGCACCGCAGGACATCCATAGCGTGTACGGCTTCATTTCGGAGTGCATGTGGACCATTATTCATCTTTCACATGACAGAATGAGACTTACCTCGAGGTATACGTCCTACACGGTGTAATCGCGACTTGGGAAATGCATTTCGCTTTGAGTTGGGCGTCGTTGTAGTCTATCGTCTGCTCTTCACCGTTAACGTGATTGACGAGCCTTTCTCCTTTTATCAAGTTCGCTTTTCGGAAGTGCTTGTCCAGATGTGAGATCTTTTTGAACCCGCTCTGCAGGCGGTACATTGTGAGGCGCCGCGAGAGCTCTGCACGTGCACAGAAGCGAGCGGCAACGCGGTGGAGAGAAGGGAAAACGCTCGCTGCTTACACCCCAGTTTCTCTTTTTCTGCCAGAGATGGCGCTGCCTGTCAAGAGCAGCAGCGCAGCTAAGCGTTGCTTGGGAAGCCTATAGCAGGCTTTCGGAATTCAAAATTACACAGATAAATAAAGCTGGCCAAAGCCCTGGTACAGTGCACTAAAATGAAAAGTGTGCCGTGCGCGGTGAGACGGAGGGGGGGGGGGTGCAGAGCCGTAACGATGAAATTGCGCAGATGGCGCTGTTGGCTGCAGGAGCGCGTCTCTGCACCTCGTAATTGTGTTTGCACGTATTTGATCTTTGTTGAGTCAGTTTACGCGTGATTGCTCGGTGCCTTGTTGCCCGTTTTAGTCACACTGTGCCGTAGTAAAATTGAACAGTGGTGATGATGTGCGTATGAATGACTGTGTGTGTGGACCGGAATGCGTGCATGTGTCGACGGTGCTCGTGACAAAAAACTTCCATCTCGCGGTTTTAGGACAGTGACGTCGCGTGTACCATTAGCAGCCTTAGAGGTGAACTCCAGCGATATTTTGGCCATGTTAAAGTAATGTCGCTTTTTGACCGATACAGCGTTGGCCTCTGTACAAGTGAGTGTGGAGCTATTTGTGATGTTCCCGAAACACTCCTGTCGCGTGCCCGATAGAAGAAATACTCAGCAAATAGGTAAATGATTTTTAAATAAGCAAAAAAGCGCTACACCGAACACAACCGAGCAGTACTGTATTCGCGTGACATATAATACGGCAAAAAAAAAAAGAAAAAGGGAAATCGTGCAAGGCATGCCAGTCCCGCCAGCGCGGAGTATGAAAGCTGCGAAAGCAGCGAAAAGCATACGCTCAGCGGAAAGGTGACCACGCCGACCACGCCGCAACCAATGGCCGCAGCAGACGTAGCACGTCTGTGACTGACCGTGTCACGTGCACAAGCTGCTCGGAGCTGTCGGACAATGACAGCTGCGATTCAGATGCATTCCGATACAAATTAGAATTGCCATTCTTCTTCGATGACGTAGAACACACTTGTTTACTGATGTGCCTGCCTGGTTGCGCACTATACCCTCAAATGCCACCACCTGTCCGGGCCGCTAGAGCTCAAGTTGTTGGCTGCCGCGCGAACGTGCAAAATGCTAACGCTAAGAAGTTTGCGGAAAAACTAAAACTTTTAAATGCGGAGCATTTCTTAGTCGCACCTGCGGCGTCGGACGCCGTCCACACCCCCACTGCGCATGCTCGGCTCGTCTCGTGCCGGCAGCAAGCCTCTCCTCTCCCTCCCTCGCATGCTCGACTCGTCTCGTGCCGGCAGCAGGCCTCTCCTCTCCTCTCCCCCCCTCCCTCCTCTCGATCGAAGGCGAAAGGTTTGTATATAAGCGGCGGAGCGCGCGTTCGGAATTCAGTCAAGGGCGTCTTTACTTGGCTTTCGCTTGACTTGACGCTTTGCTTGACTGGAGTAGATGCGATGGAAGCAACAGTACCTCCAATCAGCGTCCCACGACTCGTTGAAGGCAACGTTACCCCACCCTCACTGTCGTCGGCGTCAACAACAGCAAGCAACGCAGAAGACAAGGCTGCTAAGAGACGAGCATACGACGCTGAACGCAAGCGTTTGAAGCGAGCTGCGGACCCGGAACTTCGTGCACGAGAAACTGCTGCGAGACGACAACGACGGGCTGCGGATCCTTCACTCGGGGAACGAGAAGCAGCTGCGAAACGGCAACGACAGGCTGTGGATCCTGAACGTCGTGCTCGAGAAGCAGCAACCGTTCGTGAACGTCGAGCAGCGGATCCATCACTCAGGCAGCGCGACGCTTCTTCGAAACCCAATTACGCAACATTCACGCGATGCCCCCACCACTCTGCGACGCATTTACTCGAGTTCCCCCAGTGGGAAGATGCGGGCGACATTTTTTTGAAACTGCTACGGAGAAAAGTGCATAAGTTTGTGGACAGCGGCATTTGACATCGCGACGGTAGCATCGATGAAGTTTAAAATAAGCCATGTACGAGCCACCTTACGTAAGATGCGTGTTTCCGTGCGGTAAAGTTCGCGCATGCGCACTCTTCGGCCGGTGCGGTATTACCGTAGGGTGTGTCCAGATAAGATCGAACACGAGGTCCCGGTGACCATTCCTAATTTTGATGAAATTTGCTGTAGGTCTGGGCATTACACCCAGAACAATTCTAATTAGAATCTTAGAACTGCAACTCGGTTGCAGTTCTTAATGCATCTCATGACATCAGCTTTATGGGGCGTTCATTCTTAACTCGGTAAAATTACAGGAATGGAATTGAACTGCCCGGCCATTCCCCGGAGTGGGAATGGGCTGTTTTTTCGTTCCGAGGAATTCAAAGGAATGGAATTGGAATGGAATGGAGGCTCCCATTCCGCAACACTGATACATACATACATACATACATACATACATACATACATACATACATACATACATACATACATACATACATACATACATACATACATACATACATACATAGATTGAGGTGTACTTAATGGGATGAACTGATATAAAACAACAATGCTGATACACTTAGTCTTGAACACATGAGGTTTCAAGGTAGTAACTTACGAGAGAAATTCCTCGCCACTCCTATGGCGAACTCGGCATTTCTCGAACCCTCTTGGAACAATTGGATGCATAGTTACTGCTGCTACCCACACACACGCAATTTTTGTACATTTTCGTGGGTGGCGGCCCACGACGATATATAGGAAAAAAGAGCCCCTGACAATGCGATGCCAAGGAAAAGCGCAGTGCATCACATTTTGGTACATGTCTGCAAGATGACGCATAGTTTATTTAGATAGTTAGGCACATTAACAACACTATAACAAGCCATGTTAGGTGACGTGGGCTGAAAAATTGGCACAGCTCGGACAAATTCTGGACAATATATAAATAAAACAATTCGCTGTTACTAAGCTCCTCGGTACAAATAATGCTGTTGTTGACATGTCAATACCCTATTGCTTCTCCTGGAAACACTCCTCAAAAAGATTTCAAAGTGTTCACATGTGCCGACTTCCTTCGAATGAGAGGCTGCTGTATAGCAGTCTCTCATTCCGCTTGAAAAAAAATTCAGTGCAGTGCTGGGCAAGGCATGTGATGTGATGCTTCAGTGCCTTGCATGTATATCTTGCTGCTGGCCTCAGCTCAATGTTTATCAGCACAAATGTGCATAATGTGCGACGACAAAGTAATTATGTTTCAGGTGCATAAAACGTGGACCACAATAAAAGAATTTAACAACATTGATCTGGCACAGTTTACAGAATGTTACATACATTTTCACGGAGCTATCACAGCTTATCTGAACATAGTAGTAGTGCTTATAAGCCTTCAAATTTCTTCGAAGTCGCCAGTTTCAAGATTAGAGCCCACCAGCAGCTCTCATTTGGTTAAACCATGGTGCAGACGCATCAAAGGGCATAAGTAAATGCATGGTATAGCCACCTTAAAAAAAACAATAAATACTTTCAGCAGTATTATGAGTAAAGCTCCGTAGATGATAAACTATTTGCAGAGTATACAATTACATTATTACATTATGAAGAAACCTATCGCAGCATACAATATATGAAAAAAAAGTTGAACTTACACAGTACATGCAGAGAATTGACTGTTGAAGAGGACAGACAGGCAATGGGATAACATTACAGAGATGCTAAAGCTTGTTGGATATACTAGGAATAGTGGCGCTCCTGTCGCATCTAAATAATCCATGGAGAAGGACTTTCCAGAGCTTATATTTACATAAATTCATTCATTCTATACTAATGTGTGTATCCTGAACGACTAGATCGACCGAGTGCAATTTACCCGCTTCAATGGCTTTCATTCTTGCACTACCAAACATGAAAACACGGTTTTGGTTGCCGACCATGGCTGCTGTTTCTAATGGCAGTGAAATGCAGCGAGACGCATGCACTTTGATTTACGTGCATGTTAAAAATTCAAGGTAGCCGAAATTAATTTGCACATTACCACTACAGTGTGCTTTACATTAATGTCAAGGTTTGGTATATTAAATGCCGAATTTAAATAATTTTGAATCCTCAAGTGCAAGGAATTGCTGAACGATGCACTGCTCAACAAGTAAACTGCAGCTGTGCAGATTCTCACCATACAATTCAAACTGTTCGAGCCATCACAATGCATTATTTCTGTTGACGTGCACTTTGAACAGCAGGACACAGTCACTAGTAGTCGCTGTTTACTTGTTGGCCTTGTGTGTTTTGTTCGAGGTGCACTGTACCATAACATGACAGTGAAGCACCTGATCCCATGATACTATTGGAACATAGAAAAATACAGATGATTGTTACAACCATGCTATGTGTTAAAATGGACAGCTGATATGTGCTAAAAACCCTAGCTGTCGTATTTTCAGAGGCCAATGACAAATATGCAAAAATAACAAAAAACAAGAAAAAAAGTCTGAACATGGAGTCACCAACAATGAAGACTTTGAAAATATGTTTTATGATATAAATGTACAACTACAATGTTGATTCTGAAGGCAACAAACTTGTGCCTAATAGTGAGGCATAGCCAATAAAGTATTTCCTGTTTCTACTTTACACCAGGTAAAGAAACTGACCAAAAATGAGTTCACAAGAAAAAAATCAACTATTTCGGGAGTATTCCTGCCCCACAACTATAATCGTCATCCACCTCACGTACTTTCCTCGCCTTATCACCACGGTCCCGGCACTTCCCGGTCACGAACGACGCACGTGTTATCAGAGTGACATAGCATTCGTGTTACAAAAGTGCCGAGAGCCGGGTTTTCAAAAAGGGAAACGCGAGCAAGTCAGATTTCGATTATTGTTGTGTGGCAGAAATACTCCCCAAATACTCGATTTTTTCTTAGCGTGTACTCATGTTATGCTATGTTAAAAGACAGCAGCTATTGTTCATCACTTTAAAGTTATCTAACTTCATCATACAGTGTACAGGAGCAATCTTGAAGACTAGAAAACACAAAGCATTTGCGGATTATGTGTGTTTTTGTTGCTCAAAACCGCTTTTCCTATCGAAAGTACACTTTGCAAAAAAAAAAGCACTTGATTAGGAGAAATGATTGTGAGCAACAAACACACTTATAATGCACGAATGTATGTTAATGGGCTCTTACGGCTTCCACAAACACTCACCATCATTATTATTGATGTCAATGCCATGCCGCACGGATGTGCTGTGTCCTGCTCAGAACACCAAAGGTGCACTGTACGACTTGTCCTGCATGGGTGGGGGCTGCGCTGCACTGCTGCTCAGCTGGGCCAACCACGGACAGGAGGGTGAGCAGCAATGGCTCTCAGGCATAGCGAGAGTCAACTTCAGAGGCGTAGCCAGAAATTTTTTTCGGGGGAGGTTCAACCATACTTTATGTAGGTTCGTGCGTGTGGTTGTATGTGTGCGTGTATATACACGCAAGCAAAACTGAAAAATTTCGGGGGGGGGGGGGGTTTGAACCCCTCCAACCCCCCCCCCCCCCTTGGCTACGCCCCTGGTCAACTTTAGAGATCAACAAGCGTGTACAGTGAAACCTCGGTGATACGATCAAAGCTCATACGAATTTCGGCGTGATACGAATTTTTCGTTGGTCCCGGAAAGGCCCGTTGGCCTGCAATATAATTAAGTGCGGTTGTTGCGAACCGATTTTCACCCAGCGACGTTTGATACGAACGCACGCTACCGCCCAGGTACGAAGAGGTTCCGTGCGCGCAGTCGCGGAAGATGCGCCAAGCACGTGTAAAGCGGGAACGCAAGCGTGGGCATACGCGCCGCACCGCCAAACAGGGCGTAAGAAAAACGCTCTTCTAAAGGTGGACAAAGACTGAAAGAAGGCGAGGGTGGTCTTGGCGAAGGAGTCAGGCCTCACAACGGCAACATGCGCGACCGTTGAGGTCGCACTTGTGCGGGCACGGTCGTAAATCTCCCGAAAACATCCCCAACACCTACGCGATAACAAAATGATAACACAGGACCGTGGTTCCAAAGACCCCGGTGTCATGCAAAAAGACATGCTAAAAATTTGGAAGGGGCTACTGCTGTCGCGGGTCACAACGTACCTGGTTCATAAATTAAACACGTGCCTACGTGCCGTATATTTACGAGTGCTGGTATGATTACCGACATCTAAAAACTTAACTGAATATCATTCACGATTTTTCCTGACGTTTGCTGCTGCCCTGAAAAACAATAAATGAGAATTTACGCCAGCTTTCTTTTGTCGCATGCTAATTTTCCATGCTTTCTGGTGATACGAATTTCGGATGATACGAATATTTCTTGTGGTCCCGTGAGATTCGTATCACCGAGGTTTCACTGTATTCAGGTCACATACGATTTGTGGAAATAAACGTGCCACTATGCAATTGTGCTGACAACATGTACGGCGAAAATACAACGTGCCACAACATTGAAAAAAGATAAGCTACGGCAGGTAAAATGCGCATTTACTGCTGCTGTGTGGCCTGAGGCTTGAACTAGAGCTCTTTCTCCCTGCATGTTGCGAACAGCCAGGCGATTTTCACCCGCTTGCTATTTCCATGCAGAGCACTTCATACACTGAGCGAATCACAAGAATAAGAGCTCAGTAAGCATTAAAAGTATTTGTGCTATTTCAAAAGCACAACTTTCCAGTCTCACATGTATGCAGGTAAGTTCATAAGCTGGAGACTTTACATTTTCGACATTGTCAATTCTATTATAGTTTGCTCCTTCTTACGTGTCCAATTAGCAACGCTGTGTGAAAAAAATACAAGCATCCACTGTTAGTAACAATGTTTGGGTCGTGAAGGTGTGCACATTAACTGGTGTTTACTGTACCATCTGTACTAAAAGAAAACTAACCTAGCAACCAGCCATTAAGCAGTTTTCTGCCCTCGAAGCTCCCAGGCAGAGCACAGACCATCCAGATGAGGCTGCCATGCGTGCTTCCAGGCCCCTTTGAGGTCGGCTGGATGATGACACCCCCACCGTTGCAAAAGACTTGTAGATTTAGGGAGCACAAGTCCTTCCTATTTCTGTACATGTGCTCCAAGTCATAAGTTGGCTTGATTTGCTAGTGCGTGCAATCGATGGATCCCAGGTCCTTACGAAAGCCGGTGATCTGTGAAGAGGCCAAAAAGTACAATATATATCTATATTAATAGTTTTATCATAGATATATAAGTAAAAGTTAGTAAGTAAAAGTTTTAATATATCTATATTAAAAAATCATTGAAAGCGCTTTAATGCATATGTGGCAGTAACACAAAGTCACTATCTCTTAGTGAAAGCCATCAAATATGCCATATTCAATTTGAAACAAACTGAAGCCCCATGTAAGCTTTACATACTGTAATATATATGTCCTGGTAAAGTATAGTGCTGCCACAGCGGTAATTTTCTATACAAGTAATTTTGCAAAATAAAGGGAATTTCTGAAAAAGCGATACATGGCTCCTTGAAAATAAATTCGCATCAAATATTTTTCTCTCAACTATCAAGCGTGGTAAACAGACAGCCTCCTCTTAATAATCAGATAAAAGCCTGCTTAAGCCAAATCATAAAAAAGTGCTAGTGTACTTGCTCATATTGCAATATATGTATATTGGCCATATATATAAAGCGGTAGTAGTACATTTTTCATACTGGAACATGGGGTAACATTACATCTTCTGCGATGAAAAACTTACAAACGTACGTTATATCACTACACGAAAGCAACGAAATTAGTTGCGCAAGTTCAACTCACCGATGGCACAACGACATGAGCAGCCGTCAGCGTCATCGAATGTGCTCTGCGGCCAACAGGCAAAAGACGTCTGTGGACTGGAAGCTGCCGTTGACGTGGAAATGCAAGGCTAGCAAGACGTTTACGTCCTCTGGTGAAGCGTGAGCAATCGCCGTGGGCCGCTGTAGTCAAGGCTCCAGTGCCGTGCAAAACGATAGGACAGATGCACTCGAAAACCTGTAGTTAGCAGGTGCTGGTCTAAGACTTCATCCAAGGCAAGGCACCATTGAAAAGTGTGTTCTGTCCGGAGCGAAGCGTGACATTCACGTGCTTTCGCTGCCAGGTACAAATCCAAGTTTTCACCGGAGAGCACTCGAGGCGTACTGCCAAAGCAGCCACATTTACAGCAGAATGTCTCGGCGTGCGACTTCGGTTCGACACATTATGACGTTCAGATTACGGTTACCACAAAAAGGAGAAGCAACGAGTTAAAAAAGAAAACATCAAGCCCAGCGCCAAATCCTTAAAGCCCTTGTAAAGCACCATCGTAACTTCGTCGGGCGAAGCACGGTTATCAACGCTTTTAATCTTCTGCCACACGGGCACAGCCTCTTCACAAGTCTTGGAAATGTCAGCAGAGCACCCCTGTTGACAACGCACATCGTTTCACTCATGAACACTGCATTTGCCTGGACTGCTCACAAGAAAATCCAGTGGCGAAGCAAGAACGAAATACAGAGCGTAGTTCATGCGTTACCGTACGAGCACGGAATCACTCAAGTAACGTGCCAAAATGCTGTCAATTTGAAATGCCACACTGCGCCTTAGTGAGACACTGGAATGCGAAGCCAACGAACTGTTACCGACACTCTAATACACATTGCAGGCTCCTCGAGTGCTAGTTACCGTCGGTACACGGGCGCCGATCCCCGCTTCCTAAACACACCGAGGCACAGGCTTCGCTACGCTTCACCACACACCAAGACACACTGCCGTCGGTCTTCACACGGCATGCGCGCACTGAAAAAGCAACGGTATTCACAGCACATTCAGTCGAACGCTGAAGGAACTCAAGCGAGAAGCGTTTGCGAAAATCGGCATCGGCACATACAGTTTACGACGCCATGTTGTTTTCGCGAACACCGCAGCAGGGGTGCAGTGTACTAGAACAGGGGAATGCCCGGAACGAGCTTCGAAAAGTCAAGCCCAAACAGGGTCAATCCGCTTGCAGCGCTGTGATCGATAGTCTGCAGTGTGTCGTCGTTTAAGAGTTGCGCGCGGCTCCGCCGAAGTGGAGCAGGGGTAGAATGCCCGCTTCCCACTCAAAAGGCCCGGGTTCGAATCGCAGCTGTAGATGGTGGGTTTTTGTTCTTATTGTCACCTTTTAGAGCTGTATTGGTTTTCATGTGTTTCTTAAAACTAGCTTCAGTTGCTACGTGTTGGTTCAAAAAGTAACGCAGAAATGTGAAACAGAATAGAAGAAATTTGACAGTGAGCGCAGTTATTTGCAGCGCCACCGCCCAGGATTGAACAAAAACGTAAAATATGGCCTCAGAGATTTTCGCGAATACGAGACTCAAAACGAGATTTCACATTTTACGTTACTTTTTGTAGCATTACGTATAACAGAAGCAAGCTTTAAGAACCAAAGGAAAACCAACACAGCTATAAAAAGTGACACTAAGAATAAAAACCCATCATCTACAGCTGCGATTCGAACCCAGGCCTTTTGAGTGGGAAGCGGGCATTCTACCCCTGCACCACTTTGGCGGAGCCGCGCGCAACTCTTAAGGTACGTACTCACTAGCGGCAAAAACGCGCGCGACACGCCGCGCGCAGCAAGTGATGCTGTCGCGAGCGGCAGGAGTCACAAAAAACGGCAGCAACGCGCGGCAAACGCGCGAGTGCGTGTGCGTGCTAGACCCATTTTTCGCGGCACGCCGCAAAATGAGAACCAATCAGAAGCGAGCCGCGCAGTTGCGACGCCACCTACCTGCACGCAAAGAATTATAATGCGTGGCCTCCGAGACTAAACTGACACACACGCCGTAAACTCTCGAAAGCCGTGCCAAGGCAATAGGCCGTTGACAATGCAGCTTCTCTGCACTTCGCTGCAGGGTTCGGTGGACCCGTGCAATTGCACGAGCGATGTTCAGCAGGAGTGATTAAGGGAAGAGCAGGCGCGGAGCAGCTCCGGCAAAAGACAAGCGCGTGCGACAAGGAAATCGGCTGAAGGTACGTTCTCACTTGCGGCAAAGAGACGCGCGACACGTCGCGCTCGGCGAGCGATGGTGTCGCGAGCGGCAGGAATCTCGAAAAGCGGCAGCAACGCGCGGCAAACGCGCAAATGGGGGCGAAACCCATTTTTCGCGGCATACGGCAAAATGAGAACCGATCAGAAGTGAGCCGTGTATTCGAGTCGCTACCTGTCTGCAAGCAAATGATTATAATGAATGGCAGATGACTATAATGCACGTCTCAAAACCACGATATGATTATGAGAGACGCCATAGTGGAGGGCTCCGGAAATTTTGCTCATCTGGTCTTCTTCAAAGTGCACCCTATAATCTAAGCACACGGCCCTCAAGCATTTTCGCCTCCATCGAAAATGAGACTGGAGAGCGACACGTACGCCGCAAAATCTCGGAGGTCATGTTTAGCGAATAGGCCGTTGACAAGGCACTTCGTCCACACTTCGCTGCAGGGTTCGGTCGACCCGTGCAAGTGAACGAGCGACGTTCAGAGGAATAATTAACAGAAGATCAGACACGAATAGCAAATAATGAAGCAAAGAATAATTATTTAATCATAAACAGGGCATGAGCGAATACGTAGTCAATAAAAGTAATAATGAGTGATAAGCAAGTACCGGAAGAAAAAAATACCAGAAACATTAAATACAAACAACGCGCCTTGTTATTGAATGGAAGTATATTATATGGAATAAACAAATACGTAAGGGTTATTTAAATATTATTCCATTCTGCATTAACACCACGCGAGATTGGAAGAAGACACTTCACTGACACAAGCCACTTTCAAATATATCGATTACATAGTAGTAATCTACAATTTATACTTCTCGAGTGACATCATACAATAAAAAGTATGCACTATGTGGTTGAAGTACGCACTAGGGACAGGATGTCGCTGTCGCGTTCAATTCTGAAAGGCGAAGCTTGGGGGTCCCAAATTTTTATTTGTTTTTTTTCGATTACCACTGGTAATTCCTATTATTGATCCTGGAAATGCGTCATATTTCGGACGTACTTGGATATGTGATTGAGAAACGAAGCGAGCGTTGTTTAAACTAATGGCTCTTACTTAAAGGGACACTAAAGGCAAATATTAAGTCGACGTTGATTGTTGAAATAACGGTCCAGAAAGATCGTTGTGCTACTTTCGTGTCAAGGAAGTGCTTATTTTGAAATAAAATCACGTTTTAGTGGTCCGCATTGCGTTAGCGCACTTCAAATCACCCACCTGAAAGCGGTTTAGTATCGAAGCTTGGGCGTTTTGGTTAGACATCGGAGGGGATACAGCGCAAGAGAAGACGAGGGCAAGAAAGGCGACGCACACAGAGCGCTGACTTACAACATTTTATTGGTAGAAAGAGAAGGATGAACATTTATACACTTCGCTGACATGCGCCACAACCGGGGCAAATGACGATTTTTTCTTAACATTATACATAAAGCAACCACCACTGCGCACACGGGCGTATCACTCATGGTCTGTTTAGATATGACATTTCATGAGATGAAAGTTCATCCTTCCCTTTCTACCAATAAAGTGTTGTAAGTCAGCGCTCTGTGTGCGTCGCCTTTCTTGTCCTCGTCTTCTCTAGCGCTGTATCCCCTCTGAAAGCGGTGTTTGTCACGTCACTGCTTCCGTGCCCAACGTTGCCCGCCTTTACTGCGCGGCGGCGTGCACTGGCGGCGTGCGCCATTCGGGCATCCGGCAACATCACATGCATGCGGCATTTTGTCGAACTTTCTGTCAGAGCGATTTTCACAAGCTCCCAAAACACACGCGGCAGTACGCGATACCGAAACTACCACAGAGACGCGACCGCGTGAGCGAAGCAGGGTGCCGGGCGAAGCGCAGTTCGGCGAAAACGGAACCTTTGAACCACGCGCAGGCACGGAAGCAGAGCATGAGCCTGGCCGTTATTGTCTCCATACCGCAAGATCGGGCGCACCCAAAACCTTCTCGGCCGCCTTCGGGTACGTCGGTGTCGCAGAAGCAAAGAACAAACGAGCACTATAATATTAACAGTCACCAGTAGCTCCTCGTCAGGATTCAACATCGCTGAATGTGGCCGGAAAAGAAGCACAGCCGACGAAAGCCTTCGACGTACACCCTCCGGCAAAATGCACGTGCGTGCGAAAACGACATCGCTGTACGAAGGCCGCGTGCGGGTGCGTGTTGTCACGAAAAGTATCGAACGCATCGAGACAACTCGAGACTACAGGCATCGCTGCCGCGTAACGTAAAACGCTAATGGGAGCACGAACGCACGCGTCTGCCGCGAACGCATTTGCCGCAGGCGGCGTGGCGCACGCGTTTTTGCCGCTAGTGAGTACGTACCCTTAAACGACGACACATTTCAGACAGGGTTGCCAGGTCGAAAAGACAAAAAATAGCCAATAAATCGGAAAAACTAGCCAGAAAGTAGCCAACTTGTGCCAAGGGCACTAAAAGTAGCCAAAAGTAGCCACACGAGTGTGAAAACGACTGCGACCTTGTTATTCAAATGACTAAATTCAGTAGCCTTTTGGTGGAAATGTAAAGCACACCAGAAACCCTTCAAAATCATAATTTCTGAGAATAAAGCATAAATTCTTGACTTTCGCAACCATTTCGTGCCGGATGATGAAGTTTCTTACGCTGTTGCAGAAATTACGTCCTCTTCGCGCACCTTGCGTGACTTTTCTTGAAAGGGCTACAAGTACCACCGACAATAAAAATTAGTGCTGCATAAGTGTGCACAAAGTCAGTTTCCGTGATTCAAGCATAAATTGTACTCACTTCGGCAATCGTTTCTCGCGTGATGACGAAGTTCGAGTAATTAATATTCTCGAGTCGCAGTCCGCCCCTACTTCTTGGAAACGACACAAGCAGTTCGTCAGATATCCGATTTCTAATGTCGACAAGTGCATAGCACCTTCGATGCGGAGCGCTTTCGGTCGCCCTGTTCACTTTCAATTAGTTTAAAGTCGCGTTCAGCAATAGGTGATCTGCGAGATGAGACGCCATGCAACAGTTTCCTCCCAAGTCCCAGCCACTTATGCATAAGACTTTTCTTTTGTATAATGCGAGCGCCAAATTCAATTTGGGGAGCTTGTAACACGCCTTGATAACCATGTTTTGACACCGCATACTCGAACGTCAGCGGCTGCGACGTCACAAGCTATTGATAATTTGGTTCAAATTGAGGCAACAAGAAACTAGCCAAAAAGTAGCCAAGTAGCCAACACATTTTTTCTGCCGCCACCGGCCTAAAAAAGTAGCCAAATTGGCGCAAAGTAGCCAAACCTGGCAACCCTGATTGCAGACTATCGATCGCAGTGCTGCAAGCGGATTGACCCCGTTTGGGCTTCACTTTCTGTACATTGGTGCTGCGGCCGTTCCGAGCACTTCCCTGTTCTAGTACACTCTATCAGGGGCAAGCGCTAAGAGAGCTCACAAAAAGCAAGGTGTGTGACCGGGCTAGTTGGTATTCCATATTGACGTGAACAGCGCGTGTAATATACAGCGCTAGTCCTCGTCGTTTCTTCGTCCCTGTGTATTACACGCGCTGTTCACGTCAATCACAAAAAGCTCTCGCGCGTTTTTCACGGCGAGATAAAATTTTCTCTTATGTGAGAAGGAGAAGATATGACGAACACGACAAGAGCGCGCGATGAAAGAAGTGTTTTGTTAACGTCATAAGATGACCTGATCTAGAGAGTACTGCTTCCCAACCAATCACAAGTTGTGCCTCTCGCCCAAACCGTCGTCTGCTAGCATTTGTCGTCTGCTACGATAGGAGCCTGCAGCGGGGGTTTTGCCTTGGCTACAC
This sequence comes from Rhipicephalus sanguineus, assembly GCF_013339695.2. Lineage (NCBI taxonomy): Eukaryota > Metazoa > Arthropoda > Arachnida > Ixodida > Ixodidae > Rhipicephalus > Rhipicephalus sanguineus. Next base: position 148,314,376 of record NC_051182.1, read on the forward strand.
GACGATTTTCAGGTCAAGCTGACGCTTCTGAGCACAAAATACATATATGAGTGGGAGAAGCCACCTTTATTTGAAATTTTCACGCCAACTTAAATGGCAGTTAATAATCAAAGGGACATTAATTCGGCAAAGGTTTGTTTACACTCGAGAATCGTGAGCATTCGCAGATATTTTCGATGTCATTTGAAATTACTGGAGCCATTTCTTTCTGACTGCTTGCCATACAAACGCGTTTTGTTTCGGTTTCCGAACAGTGAAGGTCGAAAAGCTCGATTTGTTTCTGATCTTATGCATAATCGCGTACATCTATAATATGCTGCGATTTGCAATGTATGAGCCCGCTCTGAATCGGCCCAAAGTGCATAGCGACAGCTGCATTTAGGAGATCATGCCTATTGGGCAGTTAAAGCTAATCCGCCCAGACAAGTTGTGGACTCACATAACGGCTAACTGAAATGCTCCGCTCAATTTTATTTGCAATAGCGTGCAGCTGATGTGCTCCTCTGAACCTCTTTGGTGGTAATTTCGACCAATGCTGCGTATATCATCATAACTTGGATGGCTCATTGGAGGAAGTACGACGCAGCACTACAACATAACAAAAAAATGTTGACCAAATACCGCGCCACTTTCGACTTCATCGACCATTCATGTAGAACTTTGGTTTTAATCCAACCACAAGTCTTTGCATGCATAATTTTTCGCAAATGACACCCAATAAATAGGCTTCTTTAATTACAGCGCCTCCCAGCTTATTGGACGACTGCGAGTGTCAACACTGCCCATAGCGTACAAGCGAAACAACACACGAAACTCAAAGCGCCGAAATAAATTAAAACGTAGCAGCAATCATTAAGCCGCCTTACATGGCTGTGAATTAGCTCAAAATGAGCCACGGCACCCAAATACCCGCCGCAGTTGCATGTTCTAAACGGCCATATTGTTCGTAAGAGTGGTCCGGACCACTCTTGGAAGTTCCTCGTAGGCACGCTGTTTCTGCGCAATTCTTTTGCTTCGTGAATACACTTACGAGCCTTTTTCGGGGACGTCACTAATTATAGCAACTGCATCACCATCACTGACATGTTCCATTACAGTCGCAGCGCACTTTATTGCAGCGGCCGATGTGATAACGATGGCCTCTTACAACGTTTTTTTCGCTTCGTGAATCGACTTACGCGACAAAATTTCTCTTACGCGACAATTTACTCGTAAGTGAGTTTTGTGAATTGGGCCCCCGACTGGCCACGTATACGACTCTCTTTAAAGAGTCACGGTGACTTTCTTGGTGGGTCAGAGTCGGCGCGCTCTAGGGGAGTATACCCTGTTCCTCTGGGTCAGGGTACTCTCCTAGTGTTCCGAACATAGACCTTCTTTTCACGTTGCCACGCGCGGAGGAGGAGGTGAAACTTTATTTGACCAAGGGATTTGGGCACGTACTTCCCAGGGTCCCCGCACAACCCCGCTGCGCTATGCGTTCATGAGTTCATACAGTTCCATGACGTGGGCGGCCCGGTCAGTGGCGATGTTCTGCTTGTCCGGGTCTGCGGAAGCATGCTGCACACTCAATGTCGATGGAAATGTCATCTAGAAGTAGACTAAAGCGCATCTCAAAATGACATCTTGCACCTTCAGCAGTGCAGACACAATGTGCGATCAGCAAACAATGACAATGACCCTTGATAATTGTTGGCATCGCTCATTTTATGGGGCATTGTACAGCAACGCGAATAAAGCTGTCAACTCGTTAAGTGACAGTTTTAATTGGGCATCCGCAACAGCCCCGCGGACGGAGGCTGCTGTTGGAAATAAGTGGCAGCCTACTTCCGCAGAGCTGCTGCACACGCCCAGCTAAAGCTGTATAATTAGTACCTACGAAAGCAGTACACTCACCGTTAACAAGCACACGTTGTCCGTGTCCGCAGCTTCATGAATATTCCGCCCTGCAAGCGTCCTTTCGAGCACGGAGCTTGGCGTCAGCGCCACCGAAGATGCGCACGTTCGCTCGAACACAAAACTAAAAGACTGGCAACTGACGCAACCCGCGCATCCAACGCAACGCATTCTAAGAGACCGAGGAGACTGAAAGAGGAGGTGGAAGCGCCGCGCCAGCTCGGCTCCGTCGGCGAGCCATGTCGCACGACGGCACCTAACGGCAAACTCGCGTTGGTTGAAAATATTTGAATTTGTCGCTAATCACCAATTCACGGTTATTGAACCTGTCACACAGGCAGTGATCACGGTCGAGGCCGATCCGGATTACTGCTTTATTTGCATAAGGTATGCTACATGGACACTTTGGACGGCGATTTTTTTGATCAGATGATATCTGATCGTGACCGAACGTCTCGGTTGTAATTACAGATTGTCGCCGATTTCATCATATGAAAGGAGGCTTTACCGAATAGCAGCGGCAACTCTCGATCTTCTCGATCGAAAAAGACGATCGGACTTGGCCTCGGCTGAAATTGCCCGTGTGGTATTGGTGTGGCATAGCCCTACTCTGATCGATATTTTCGATCATGATCGAGAAATGTTGCTGTTACACGGGTAAAGCCACGTGGTTTAAAGAAGGTTGGTTTCATTTGACATAACGATGCAGTCGACAGCCTGATATCGTGGCCAACCGAAATTCTTATGGAGGGGGTTGATTTAGAGAAAATAAATAATATAGGTGTTTTGCAGGGCCTTCAGCACGTTGCCCCCCCCCTCCCCTTCCTCCCACCGAAAAATATCCCTGGCTACGGGCCTGATCTTAGATCGAGCAAAAGCACGATGGAAAGTGCCGATGCACTTTCCATCGAAACCAATTCGAAAGCGATTCACACTGAGAACGTTGCGTTAAAAATCACGTAGCGTCGCATTCAGAAGTCTCGTTAAACAGTGAGTTTACACCAGCCTATTTACAGCCCCACAGTTCCAGTTCGTGGCGCAGCAGGCTAACGCACCGTGCACTGATCGGGACTGCGATGACTTTAATTTGAATTGCGCTTCCTCACAAATTGTATGGCGTTGCGTCTTGGAAATTTTACTTTAACATAAACAGCACTGCTCCGAAGGAGCACTAATTTTGGTTTAAGAAAGAAGCGCGCCCGTAGCTTACTCAATTTTAAGAGAGACAGGAGCAAAATAGATAAAACACCGTGCACCCCAGTGACACGAGAAAACAGGGACAGGGGTGAAACAGACAAGTGAGCATTGCGAGGAACTCTTTATCGTTACGTGTGGATGTAACGAACAGCGTTCTCGGAAGCGAGGCGGCACTGAGAGCTGCACTGATAGGGCATCAGCAGGCACTGCCGCAACTCTCCGCACTACACACATAACCGCCGATCAGAGACACTACCTCAGTTTTTCTTTATTTCGTGAAGGCAAGTGTCACTGGATGCGCGATCCTCCTACTGTGTGAATACAAAGAACGCGCCAGCACATCGTGTTTCAATCGCAGAGAGTTTATAGTCAAGCATAGCCACTGCATTCGAGACGGGATTGGCACGTAGTGGCCATCTAGGAGATACCTCGAGCAGAGTACACTTGATTTCTTAGGATTGAATATTTTGCTATTGATAGCAGTGAGCAATTTTGCAGCCATCTTCTTATCTCGAGGAGATTTGTGAAATGCGTCTTAATTACGACCGTATGGGCTGTAGAAAAAGAAAAATTTTTGGCGTGATTCGAACCTGCGTACCCACGATCCGATGGCAAGCGTCTTACCCACTCAATTATCAATGCCCGCTACGAGAGGATAGCATAGCCTTGTATTAGTATAGCATGGGGGAGAGAAAGAGAAGGGAGGGCAAGGAGGATGGAAAGGATGAGGAGAGAGAGTAAAGCATAGCATAAAAATAATGAGAAAGACAAAAAGATGGCGAAAGAAAGGAAGAACGAGGAACAGACAGAGAAATAGAGAGAAGTAAAGAACGAGGAAGATTAGAAATTATAGGGAACTATAGAAAATAACAGGAAGCAAATGAGAAGTAGAAAAAGAGAAAGAAAGGGAAAGAGAGAAAAAAAAGATGGAAAGAGCAAGGAACATCAGGAAACAGAAAGCGAGAGAGATTTCTTCCGTTGGCAGTAAAGTCCATATCTATCTCTGTTTTGCATCTTGCAAAGCTACGTTATGGCTAACCAGTTATGTAAATGGGTAAATAATTAAAAATCTACTGGGACGGAGGTTTCAGGGGTCGTTATTTTGCAACAAATGAAAGGCCAAGCCTTCAGGAGCCTAGAAGATGTAGCCTTAATAGGGAGGGCACCACAACAGATACTGTAGCTTGAAGTCACGATCGATTTCACTTCGTGCACAAAGCGAAAATTGTACTTAATGTCAAAGTAAAATATCCTTTACTGAGGTTCCCACTTCCTCACATTGCTCTCTGTATACGGGGAATTCGTTGTAGGTTAAACTCAGATGTAAAAATTGGTGTCAATACCCCTTTAAGTCAAAGGTGGCGCTGAAGATGACGGTGACTTTTCATGTTTTGTTAGGGAAATATCCTCAGTTATACTGTTTGTGCCTCGTTTTGGTGTTCCAGAAAGCTCAGCTCCTTGAAACAAGGCTCAAGCACGAAAATCCTTCTGGGGCGCACGCCAAGCCCGGCGTACTGAACCAGCAAGGTGATATCGCCTTAACATAGCTAGCATGGAGAATCGAATGTAGAGGCTTCTGGAGCATGGAATTTAGGAAAAAAACAGCAATAACCGAATTAACTATGTCCACATTTATTATTGGCAATATATATGGTCAAGCTAAGCAGGCTATATGTGCAGGCTATACATATATAGTATAAGCTTTCCATTAGAGAGTCTGAGCGCTATCAAATACCTTGACGCCAAAAGCAAAGCGGGTAGCGGCGTATTGAGGTGTCCTGTATTCAAGTAGAGTTGAAAAAAAAAAGATCAATTGCATGTGTCTTCTTGTGAAAAGAAAGAAATCAAATTAGTGCGAGTGATCTATTATCTACTTGGTGGTTTCTGGCACCAGTGGCAAGTAGAACATGCAAGACACTGCTATATTGGGTATGTGCGTCTCTGGTTAGGCTTTACATCATGAGATGTCGCTGCCAGCGTTGTTGCTGCAAACACCCTTTTGGTGCTTCTCTATTTTAAAAGGGTTTCAATTTGAGCTTCGTAAGGCTCCACATCGAGAAGGAGCGCAAGCACTGGAGGCAAGAAAAGCAAACTGGACTTGGCGTTCCTTTTGGTTATTCTCCTTACCCAGCATATATATATATATATATATATATATATATATATATATATATATATATATATATATATATATATATATATATATATATATATATATATATATATATATATATATATATATATATATATATATATATGTGCATGCGAAAAATTGGGAGACAGCGGAGCTGGTGGTGTTTACCTTCTGCTTTCATCCTTCTTGCTCTCACTTCTCTTTACCACCCCTTGCTGTACTATACTATACATGACAATGCTAATGGTACATTCGACTGGTCGTTTTCGAGCGCTCCGCAGGCGCTGAAAAAAGTGTGTAAAATAGCAACTAACCATTGCTACTAACATTATCGGGTCGAAACATGATCAGGAAGGAGAAAGATGACTTGCATACCTGCTTGTTCTCGTTGAAAAGTTTTAAAGCTGTTGAATTCAACAGTTTCAAACACAGTCAGAGCGCTCTCAAACGACCAGTCGAATGTGCCATAAGTTTCACCCTTTCTCCTCCTTCTTTGCCTCTCCCTCCCGCATATTTTTCTTTCCCACCGCTTGATACACATACTATTCACCATGCCATGCTTCAACCTCTCCTCTCCTGCATTTTCTACTCTTCATTCTTGCTTCCCTTTCGCACCTCCTTGCTATACTACACTATAAGGGGCTATGGTATGGTTTCTTTCTTTCTTTTCTTCTTTCTTTGTATCTCTATCACTATTCCTTTGTCTGTCCTTTGGTTCTCTATCTTTCTTTCTTTACCTTTCGCTCTTGCTGTCTGTTTTTCGGTTTCTTTGTGTCTTTCTTTTCTCTTTACTTCTTTTTTTCCCTTTCACTCTATCTCGTTTTTACACGAAAGTGTTTAAAGTGATGTCAAGGAAATGACGTCGAAACAATGCACACGATCAGACGGCAAGTAAAAAATTCAAGAAAGAATTTCCATAAACGGAAGTGGAACCCACAACCTCTCGGTCCGCGACGATAGATGCGAAGATTGCAGGAAGCAGGGTTCCCTCTTCCCGTTGTGTCTTCAGTGTGCGAGAAACTGTTGCGGCAGGTGAAGAAAGGATCCCATGGTACGGCCGATCGACAGAAACCTACAAAATATGCGGTTATTCCGTACAAGCACAAGTTGGGCCACGGGCTTAAGAAGGTCGGGAACAGGTTCGGCGTCAACATTGTGTTCTCTGCCAAAAACAAGCTTAGCAGGATGTGCCCCATGGTCAACCAGGAAGCTCGTCACAAGAACAAATGTGAAATCAAGCACGCCCAGAAGTTTGTGCCGTGTGAGGGTGGGGTCGTGTACAGGATTCCTTTTTCTTGTGGTGGAACGTATTATGGACAGACGGGACGGTGTATACACACGAGGCTTAAGGAACACAATGCTTCTTTGAAAACAGTGGCGAGCTCTAATCTGGCCTTGCACGTTCGTTCGTGTGGATGCTCCCCCGTTTTCACAGATACGAGGATTGTCTATAAGCACTGGCAACAGATTAATCGGGAGGCGGCAGAATCTTATCACATTGTTAAGGAAAAAGATAATTGTGTAAGCCAGGCGTCAGTTGATCTGCGCGACAAAGAATTTGATTTTCTGCGACAGGTGTTTCCGTAATTTCATCTTAATCATCTTACTTAGTCAAGACAGCGGCGGCAATCCATGTCACGTATGCTGCATTTGACGTTTACTTATATATGTGTGTGTGATGTGGAATAAACCTTTCAGTTGCGAGTCAGCGCTTGTTGTGTGCGTCGTTTCCTCCCCTTTAGTGTGCTCGCTTTGTTGGTGCACTGATATCTGAAGTACGGCTCGAATGGTTATCGACCGCCTTGTGCAGAAGATATTCGGGCACAATAATCCCGTAAGTTGAAAATTCTACCGTCCCTTGTTGCTTGGTTGCCTTGTGGGGTTTAACGTTCTAATGTAAACATAACTGCCGCACAAAACGCTTGAAACTACTTGATTCGGATGAATTTCAGACGACGTCTACAAAACTTATCTGTGGTGTTTTCTGTTGCAGTGGTCTTGGCAAGCTGTAGCAAAGCCAATAAGAGAGAGACTACCGTGGATTGCCGGTCTTATGTTGCTTGCAGTGGGCCTAAGGGACACATTCAAGTTCATGGGATTCTATACGCTGGCAAGGTTCGGTAAGTGAAGGTCATTTTCTCATATTCGATACTTTGTTTCCTTCAATTTGTTCTTCTCTCTTGATATCACTGAACGCAAAGAAAGCGTGCATAAACTATCGATAAAGTCGTTGGTATGAGCAGATGATCCTAGTTCTTCGAGAATGCTTTTATATTTTATAGAATTGTGACAACACAGTTCCTCCTTTTGCATTGTCATAGCACCGACAACTTGTAAGATACTAATTTATCGGCGTGACTATGTACATTGATCTAAATGTGCCACAAAAGTTGAAGGCATCGACAATCGGCCAAAACGTGTTGCTGATTCCCGATAGAAATTGAAAAGAGTGTGGAATGTATTGACACATTCAAGCATCCGTTCAGCGATTTGAGTGGTATTCAAGTATTTCGCGCAACCTACGGAAAAACCTTGATGCTTCACAAGGAAGCCGTTTCGTTTGCTCCACGTAGGTTGATGATTTTATGCGCACCCTAATTAGTGCTCAAAATTAGAGAACGTATATTTTATGCATGCCCGTTCTATTCCCTGCTGCTTAAGATGTAAGAGGTGTTGACGCAGAGAAGTGGCGCAGTCTTAGTGACAGTGAATGAAACCTAGCCTGCGACGCATGCGCGTGGCGTTTCCAGCGTCTTCCCTCGCATCGGAGTATGCTTACCAGGAGAGTTTCCCAGCGAGGTGACGCCAGAATTACTATATCGGCATTCTCTAAGCGTGCTGCATACGATAGACATTGTGGCAGTCCGTCGCTGCCGGTGGGGTACATCTTAGTGTGGTTTCTGGCGATATGTAAGGGTTCAAATTTCGAGCTCGCATGTGACCTAAACATAATCACGGTAGCTTGCCGAGGTTGTCCAATGACGATACGACCAAAATGGCGCGCGTAACTATACATTTGAACGCTTGATCTCCCGATAGGCCAATGTTCCTGTTATGGATATTGTCTCCCTGTTTGGATCTCTGCCGCCGCCATTGGAAGTGCATTGGAAGAAGATATGCGAGATCCTGGCTGCAGAAACACGGAGACAGGTCAGGCACTGGAAAGATGGGCTCAAGGTAGTTTTCCTGCAAGATTAAGGCAGGCGTTTGGTTCCCTCTCTTTTACGCGAATAGGTTCATCGTGAGGGCTATTCGCAGAAACCTACTGGCGTGAGTTTGTGCGCCGTGTACCAAAGAGCCCTCGGGGTAAGTCTGGTGCGGGGTGTATGGTACGTTTGGATGACGCCTGGTACCAGTTTAGAAAAGCTGCGAGAAAAGGTTACCGAGCGAGACATCGATTGCTCTGTGCAATGTGGAAATGAAATTTCTTGCGCGCCTGGTTTAAAATTTTTCCCTTCGATTAAGTCTACTGTTCGATGTGACGGTGCACCCGCACAGCTTGTGGATGTGCAAGCCTTCTAATCTGCCTAAAATAAAATTAGTTGTCAGTTTGTGCCTGCGTTAATCTTCCTTTTCGTTCTGTTTATCTGTGCTATATACGATGAATTGAATACCGTATGGACGACTGTACGTTTTTTAGCATTAACGTTTTCAAGCATGAACCGAAGGTCGCGAGATCGATGCCCGGTCGCGGCGGCCGCATTTAGATAAATTCGAAATGCTAGGTGCCCTTGTACTAAAA